>NC_090269.1:42515855-42855855 GCF_040414725.1 Anabrus simplex | reverse complement strand
GTAAAAAGAACATAAACAGAAAAACTTGGTTGTTTCTTGCTGGAATTCTATAGTTAGACCTTTAACAGTCGTATTAAAAGAGAAGAAAATGTTTGCGTAGCAGGAAGTATTTTAAAGAGGAAAGTTTTACAAGTTGTCGAGGTATTTTTGTTGTATACAAGGAACTTGGTATACAGTGACACAACATAAGTTTATTGTTTCAATGATTTGATACAATATATATAAAAAATAAAATTGAATTCTTCTTGAAACTTATTTGAATGTACGCAGTTAATGTTGAAATTAAATCTTAAATTGAATGTCTGTTGCATATGTACAATTATACAATACGAGAGTTCTATATACATTTAGTTCTATCTTGAGGAGATAGTCTGTTTCACTAATAAATTGTCTGGATAGTCGATAACTATCTTCTGTGAAATTACAAGCGTAACTTGTAGAGAAAGGCAGAATGCTGGTACTAGATTTATACTTGCAAGGAACTTGCATTAATTTATTCAAATAGCAGAATGCTAAGGTGAACGTCGGAGCACTGGTGAGGACTGAAGGGAGTAGCAGAATGCTATACTCGGGGCTCGACGTGGCTACGGGGATCAGGATAATGAGGCAATGTTCAGAGGTGACACCTCACGGCCAGCAACGTGTTCAAAACACGTTTTTAAGAGGAATGCCTCCGTGTCTGACTTGCGGTGTGGTCTGGTCGTCGAACATTGGGGTAGTCCTGGAGAGGTTCGGAACGAAGCTCCTTATATATCGCTGGCTGACGTCATCGGTGAGCGTGCCAGGGCGCAGTGAAGACACCTCGTAGCTGCTAGAAACTTCGGGGCTGCGGCGGGTTGCGGAACTTGTAGGCGCAGAGCTTGCGATGCGGAAGACACACACACAACAATTTCATTACCTACTTCGAGTAGTTAACACAACACCCAATATTGCGTAATGAAGCGCATAATTTCTGTAAGATGATCATATCTCGGGTTCCGTCCGACATTCGACCTCTTCGAAAAAAACAATGTCAGAGCCGGCCAGCCTATCGACCAGTTAGGGTCTTCGATGACTTAGCTGAAGAAACTGTCGGTACTAATTAACCTGGAATAAGACTTCACTAAAAATATAGCTTCCGGTTGAGGTAGCTAAGCAAAATTCAGGAAACTCAATCGTCAAAAATTACATGTGTTTCTCCCCAGTGCCACGTCCTCATCGGTTGGATACCGCACCTTCCCAAGTTACTGGCCGGCTGGAACACTGGTAAAGTGAAGATGTAATTCTCCCCTAGTACTTCGGCACTTCAATTGTACCTATCACATGATAACTTGTACTGGTCTCCGTCGGTAGATGCAGAGTGGGTCTACGCCTCTGTATTCGGGAGACGGGAAAGGGCTGGACTTCACGGCTGGTTACCACCATCGGCTGTCCTGAGAATGGTTTTTCGTGGTTTCCCATTCTCCTGCACTAAGGCGAATGCTGGGACAGTTCCTAATAGGACCTATAGGCCACCGCCGCCAACCCCTTCACCTTCTCCGAGCATCTCCTTCACCGTAACAAATCTCCCGGCCTGAGAAACAGCGTTACCGCCTAAGAAGAGAGGATTACCGAGCTCGATAGCTGCAGTCGCTTAAGTGCGGCCAGAATCTAGTATTCGGGAGATAGTAGGTTCGAACCCCACTGTCGGCAGCCCTGAAAATGTTTTTCCGTGGTTTTCCATTTTCACCCCAGTCAAATGCTGGGGCTGTGCCTTAATTAAGGCCACGGCCGCTTCCTTCCCACTCCTAGCCGTTACCTGTCCCATCGTCGCCATAAGACCTATCTGTGTCGGTGCGACGTAAAGCAACTAGCAAAAAATTAAAATAATAATAATAATAATAATAATAATAATAATAATAATAAGAGAGGATTGAAAACGTTTTAATAGTTGTACACCCTAGCAAACGAATATCGTGTATTTTAGGAAAATGGACATGTGCATGATAGTCTACATACTCATCACTAACATGATCTTGAATCTTCCAGCCCACATCCTTGCATGTGCTATCTGCAGTTTGTCATGTTTTACACGTAGCCACCTTTCTATTTCTGCTTTTGTGATTTTTCCCTAACGCTTACTACCCGATTACACCACTATTAATCGAGCGAGTTTACCGTCGGTTAGAGGTACGCAGCTGTGAGTTTGCATTCGGGAGATAGTGGGTTCGAACCCCACTGTCCGCAGCCCTGAAGATTGCTTTTTGTGATTTCTCATTTTCACACCAGGCAAATGCTGAGGCATCGTCGGCATAAGACCTATCTGTGTCGGTACGATGTAAAGCCAATTGCAACAAAAGGAAAGAACACTATTATACCTCATCACCTCATTTGGCCTGGTAGCATGCTGAGCATGGGAACAGGCAGACACTTCCGGCATTGGCACTTACTAGCAGTCCAACCTGCTGTCTCGTTTCCGTCTTAGTACTAACAGCACGGGCGAGTTGGTTGTGCGGTTAGAGGCACGCGGCTGTGAGCTTGCATCCGGGAGATAGTGGGTTCGAATCCCACTGTCGGCAGCCCTGAAGGTGGTTTTCCGTGGTTTCCCCATTTTCACACCAGGCAAATGCTGGGACTGTACCTTAATTAGGGCCACGGCCGCTTCCTTCCAACTCCTAGGCCTTTCCTCTCCCATCGTCGCCATAAGACCTAGCTGTGTCGGTGCGACGTAAAGCCACTAGCAAAAAAAAATTTAAAATGTTCTGCCGCTATCGGCGTACTAGCCGGCCAGTGTTTTGGAAAGGTGCGGTATCCAACTGATGACGCCATGCTGCACCAGGGCGAAACACGCGAAATTTTTGACTAATGAGTTTCCTGAATTTTATTTGGAATACGATTTATTTGGACAGGGGGAGCTTTAAGCCTCCCTCAAACAAACCCCATGGTGCTAAAGCCCTAATAATTCTAGGCCTACCAAGCGACCGCAGCTCAAACCGAAGGCTTGCAGATTACGAGGTTATGCGTAGTCAACGTGAGAAATCCTATCGACCATTATTCTTGGTTTTCTAGAATGGAGCCACTAACTCACCATAAGATAGCTCTTGTAATGTGGGCTGAGTAGACCTCGAACCAGCCCTCAGATCTAAGTTTAAAAATATCCCTGATCTGACAGGGAATCAAACACGAAGCCTCTGAGTAAATAAGAAAAGGCAGGCTTGCTAGTCTTAGACCACTGAGCCGACAAATAAGCTTCCGTCAGAAACACAAATGAAAGGATACTTTGGTTAAAATCTCGCTCTCGACCATCCTGTTCTCTGTGTCAACATAATTACTGCCTAACAACTTCATTCCTGATGGACACGCCGCGGCGGTTGGACTGTGTCTGTTATAAAATATGAGTTTGAATTACCTCTGCCTTACGTCATCTGAAGACCTTGGTAAGAAACACAACGTATATGCAGAACTGAGAAAGCAGGTGTGTGATGTTAGAAAGTAGCGTTGGCGGCGAACGTTGACAGGCACACGTAACTGTCACCATACTTCACCCGTGGGTCATCAACGTCACTTACATACTCCAGTTCTTATTCTTATTACTACTGAATGTAACAAGTTATTAACCCTCAGGGGCTCACAAGTTGGGAAATAACTGTCAATCCTAGTTGAACCTGGCAGCTATCTTCTACGTTTCCTGCCCAGTCTCCCTTGATGAAATCGTGTTATCTATCAGCCACGATAGTTGTACTGTGAAGCCTTTTTCTTCAATTACTGATCCGTTACCGAATGATGGCAGTTGGCTGTTCAAATGACAGTTTCATCTTCGTTGGCTGCATCCTGGAACAGATCAGTGATTAAAGTCTGAAACTAAGTTTGTATTTATTTATTTATTTTATTTATTTATTAAATCATTTATTTATTTATTTATTTATTTATTTATTTATTTATTTATTTATTTATTTATTTATTTACTGTACGTCTCCCTAGCGTAACGGTTAGTGTTATTAGCTGCCGTCCTCGGGGCCCGGCTTCGATTCCCGGTCGGGTCGATGATTTTAACCTTCATTAGTTAATTCCCATGGCTCGGGGGCTGGATGCGTGTGCCGTCCTGATCATTAGAATTCATCATAAGTAGGGCGCCATCTTCACAGACGCGCAGGTTGTCTATAAAGCGGAGGCCACACGCCATTATTATTATTTATTTATTTATTTATTTATTTATTTATTTATTTATTTATTTATTTATTTATTTGCCTGGAAATCCCCCTCCTTCCAGGTCTACTTGTACCAAACAAATATTCCAGAAGGATTATGTGAAGTAGCCGGTATGTCAGGATGTCTGGTTACATGACACAGATATGGTACCCAAACCCTCACCCCCACCCCCTCTGGAAATCGACATGTATTTACTTACATTCAGTTTTAATGCAGGCATAAATTTCTCGAAAAGGTGTTCATGGAAAAGAAAAAAATTGAAGACGCTTTTAACGTTTGGGTATAACGCGTATTTCGACGAGAGTACTTAACTTACTTAATGCCTCAATTGACAGACAAAAGAGGAGTTTACCTGTTGCAAAAAACAAATTCTAAATCTAAAGAGTAGTTTTCATGAAATAGCACTTCAAAGTAAGACGAAATTTGTGCTAAGTATGTTACGTCACCCGCATATTCTGTTATAACATGGCGCTGTGTTGATTCACACGAGGCAATTTAAAAAATATGATAATAAGAATAAGAATAATTTCCGTCTCTGTGGTATAGTGGTTAGTGTGATTAACAGCCATCCCCGGAGGCCCAGGTTTGATTCCCGGCTCTGCCATAAAATTTGAAAAGTGGTACGAGGACTGGAACGGAGTTCACTCAGACTCGGGAGGTCAACTGAGTAGAGGTGGGTTCAATTCCCACCTCAGTCATCCTCGAAGTGGTTTTCTGTGGTTTCCCACTTCATCCCCAGGCAAATGCCGAGATGATACCTAACTTAAGGCCACGGCCACATTTTTGTCTCTTCCTTGGCTATCCTTTTCAATGTTCCCATCCCCACAAGGCCCCTATTTAGCATAGAAGGTGATGCCACCTGGGCGATGTACTTGTCCTCCTACCCAGTTGTATCCCCGACCCAATGTCTCACACTCCAGGACACTGCCCTTGAGGCGGTAGAGGTGGGATCCCTCGCTGAGTCCGAGGGAAAAACCAACCCTGGAGGGTAAACAGATTAAGAATAAATACATAAATAAATAAATAAATAAATAATATAATTGATTTTACGTTCCACTAACTACTTTTATGGTTTTCGGAGAGGCCGAAGGGTCGTAATTTTGTCCAGCAGGAGTCCTTTTACTTGTCAGTAAATCTACCGACACAAGGTGACGTATTTGAGCACCTTCAAGTACCACTGGTCTAAGCCGGGATCGAACCCGCCAACTTGAGTTCAGAAGGCCAGGCCTCTACCGCCTGAGCTAACCACCTTGACAAATTAAAAAAATATTTCCAACTAGTTTCTGTAGTATCTCGACATTTCTCCACTTGGCGTGATCAAATAGGGAAGTATAAAAGGAATTTAAGGCACCTTCCTGTCTGAGTGAAAAGCGCTATCGTCTTATGACCCCGATGTTGTGGGCGCCGCACTACCGTGTGGAAGTTTCGCAATAGCGCTTCCTCTGAGGGCAGGTGGGTACCACCACTCCTTGCAAGCAGCTGCGCCTACAATGTTGTTATCTGACGACGAAGTGACTGACATAAGACATCAAGAACCAGGGCTTGGACAGTTAGCTGTGCATGTTAAGAACTGCCTTAAGAGTAGAATAGTACTGCCCACCGTTGTCAGTCTATTTTTTCTTGACGCATGCTCTTCTGCCCTGTGGAATATTGCAGTACATTCATTCATCGCTTCGGAGGCGTTACTTAAGGCAGAAGATTTTTAAGAGGAGAATTCTCAGTGTTATTCGAAGTACAGTCGAACCTCGATATCTCGATTCACCGTGGGGACAGAATTTTATTTCGATTTATCGAAATTTCAAGTTGTAGAGAATTACCGCCTTTGAGGATTGCACGTAATCGAATACTGTCATAAGTGTTATTTAACCATATCTATATAATTATATAATATTCTCTATATATATAACTGTCTGTCTGTCTGTCTGTCTGTCTGTCTGTCTGTCTGTCTGTCTGTCTGTCTCTCATATAAATCCATACCGTTCCACCAATTTGAACCAAATTTTGTATACTTAACTTTTAGGATGCTGTGGGTAACCCCACCTACAAGAAATTTTAACAACCCCCTCGATTCCCTAGATTTAGGCCCTTTAGCACATTAACATAGGCTAATATAGGCGAAATATTTAATTTGCCGTACAAGGACGAGACAAAGCTCATTTTGAGCCTCACGACGTGTAGAACAAAACTCGGTAAGACTCCGAAAACCATGTTTTAAGGGCCTAAAACCAACCGTTTCGGAGATATTGGCATCACACTTCCCCGCTCTATGAAATGGATGAAGAAATGACCAGCAGTAGCCATGGCAACGTCAGCTAGCTACGAAGTAGCTACGTGCGTAAATGTCGGCTAAGCAAAGGAGAGATTCTGCTACACATATGACTGTCTCAGAAAAAGCAATGTGGGGTAAGCCTCCCCTGGGGGTTGTGATTGGGAGGGGTGGTATATATAAAAATTATCGAAACTAGTTCGAAACCATAGGTTTCTGGGTTGCTGAGATGAACAGTGATACTTCGCATGTCGTTTAAGTACAAGTTCAGTCCCCATCGGCATGGTGGTGAGAAGGGCTGAAAAAAGTCCAAAATGGCCCAGTTTATGGACTTATGTGTGTGAACCTCTCTCAGCAGGAGTGGAAATGGGATGAAATACGAAAGTAATATAAAATGACCAATGATAATAATAATAATAATAATAATAATAATAATAATAATAATAATAATAATAATAATAATAATATTTGCTTTACGTCCCACTAACTACTTTTATGGTCTTCAGAGAAGCCGAGGTGCCGGAATTTACTTCCGCAGGAGTTCTTTTACGTGCCAGTAAGTCTACTGACACGAGGCCGACGTATTTGAGCACCTTCAAATACCACCGGACTGAGCCAGGATCGAACCTGCCAAGTTGGGGTCAGAAAGCCAGTGTCTCAACCGTCTGAACCACTCAGCCCCGCCCGACCAATATTCAACTCCAGGTGTTGTTTAAGTCCAAGTTCACCCGCATGGGCAATGTATGTTCCAGCATAGCTTTCAAACAAAGAAACAAACAAGATATGACCGTGGTGGCAGGACTCTTCCAACACCGTGACTCTTTGGATGCCGTTTAAGTTGTAGTTCAGGCCCAGTCCGAATGGAGGTTGAGAAGGGTTGAAAAAAGGGATGTCCAAAATGACCGAGACTATTGATGTATGTGTTATATTCCAGCGTAGCTCTCAGTCGTATACAACGACTTATCTGAAACTTTGAACATAAAACTACAGAGGGTACAAAACGCATGTGTTCGTTACGTTACAAATGCCAGGCGTGATGAACACACAACACCCTATTACATACAGCTACAACGGTTGAAACTCCATGAACGTCGGGAAATCTCAGTAGCTGTTGCTACGCAGAAAATTCTCAAACTGAAGACACCATCCTACCTTTATAATGCATTTAAACCTATGGAGTCGGTACATAAGAGAGATAATAGATTTACAAAAACCACCCTTCAAATTCCCCTTCATCGTACCACTAAATTTAACAAATCCTTTGTTTGCACTGCATCACGTATCTTCAACGTCTTTAATCTTCACCATTTCGCAAGTAACACTAACTGTACCCAACTAAAGCAGTTCTTAACATCTGTCTTTCTGGAGGAGTACGCAAGAGGCTGAGATCAGGCATTCTTGTGTCGAACAATCAGGAATATGTATATTTCGAAGAAAATTGTTTCTCTGCTTTAGCTTTATATTCTTTAAACCCATGTAGTCCAGAATAACAGAAGGGCTTAATGATTTACTTTCTTACTTATTATATAATGTATGTCTTAACCTTACTGGATGTGGTATCTGTATTTTCATTTTTTTAAGTTTCTTGTTTAGTTTAATACTTTAATATTATACAAATTTAGTTACTGTTTTCATAAATCTGCATTGTATTATAAGAAGACGCTGCATAAAGGGGCTTTTCAGTCTCAGTGGCATGTAAATCATGATCAATAAATTCAATTCAAATTCAATTCAAGTAAAATTGGTGCACACATGACTTACTATACTATCTGAAAAAGAAATACGTGGGATAGGACACCCCTAGCACACCTGGGGGAGGGGAAGATACTAAATATTAATCGAAAACGACGAATAATACTGCCAAATCCATAGTTTTCGGTGTCGCTTAGATAAATTCTGACATTCCGATTGCCTTTAACTTGAAGGTCAAATCTCATCATAGCTCCCAACCAAACTCGGTACGGATATGAGTTATTATCTCGAACAGATAAAGTAGGGGTCAAACACTCCTGGGGGAGGGGGTGGCATGTAAAATAATAGAAAACAGCCGATATTAGTGTCAAATCCATAGTTTCTGCGGTCACTGAGATGAATAGTGGCACTCCGAATGTCGTTCAAGTCCAAGTTCAGAACCCATCTGCGTGGTGATTCGGAAGGGGTGTTAAAGAAAAAGTCCAAATTCATCGAGCTTAAAGTTTTTTTTACACAGTTTTCGGTGTCGATCGGCTGATGGTGACAGTCACAGTGACAGTTGGAATTGTGTACATCATATCTGTAATGCGACGCGTAAATACATTTCGTTATAACTTATTTTTTTTATTTGTTTGAAAGGATCAGCTACTTCCAAGGCCATCTAGGTTGCCACAAGGAAATACTTTAAGGCGAAACAACATAATCTTCTTAAGGTAGAACATACAATTATACAGATAACAATATTTCTAAATTGCAAAACAGTTCTTAATCAAAGTTACAATTTTAAAAACTTAAAAAAAAAAAACACTTGAAACAGGTAATACAAATCTTAAAAGTAAAAGGTGTGGAAGAGGAAATTACCAACATTGTAGATCTACGTGTGTAGGCCTATAGTACCTTCCAGAATAGTTCTCAACCAAACTTCGTACAGATACGAATTACTATCTCGAAAAGACACTGGAGGAGTAAAACACCTTCTAGCAAATCTAGGGGAGGGAATGACGTAGGCCTACAAGAGTAATCGAAAACGACCAATATTAGCGTAGAATCCATACTTTCTGTTCCGAGTTTTCTGTGGAACAGCAGAGGTGAAAGAACATGAATGGGTCTAACTACAAAGCCGAGATATGAATTAAAATTTCATTAAAGGTTATATTTTCGAAAATAGCAAAACTTAACAATTTTCACATAGAATTTCAAAATTTAACAAATAACAACAAGTCAACAAATAACCGACAATCAGGTACAAGACCAGGAAAAGTCAAGATACAGAACAATTCTGGCCTTTACGCCCCTCGCTTTACAATTCCCTTGAGCTCATAGCTCAAATATACCAAGCACAAGACCTTCAAGGGCAGAAAACCCCTTCATTCAAGGAGCACTTGCTCCTAATTACAATATCAAGCCTCCTAGAGGCACTTTTCCAACACTAGAAAAGAGCTGACACGCTCTCAGCTTTTCAAGCCTCTTCAAGGCCATACCATACTTTACAATCACTTGCCATCAAGGCACAAATTACACCACTGAAACGGGGGTATCTTGTACCCAATCCACTGGGCCTTAGCAGAAAAAAAACAGGTAAAGTGAATGGCCCGCAATACCAAAGGAATGGAGGCGAGTACTTGCACTCCTAAATACACATTTTAAAACCTAAAAAGCACTAGGCCGATGAAACAGGGGCTATTCGCAAACTAATCAATTTAATACATTAAGGAAGAGTAGAAAATTAGTTTACCAAAACGTCGTCACCTCAAATCAAAATGAAGGGGAGCTCGAGAGGGTAAAGCACTCTCTATCCCCGATTTACAGTGAAATATATATGAAGTTTTTACATAAGCCGGCACAAATTTACAGTTTTAGAAAGGTAGGTTACGTTGTAAAAGTTTCGGAACTTTCCCGCGCGTTAAACTGCTGAGCCAGCAAGAAATAAAAATGTTAAGCGGCCATTACCTTACTGAAGAACTGCTGCCTGAAGAAAGAGGCGCTTTCCGCCTCCTGCTACACGTCCATACACTAAGTTAGATGTTGATGAAGTGGCTGAGAGACAACAAAATCAGCAGTTTTTTATACCCTCGGGGAAGGTTCAAGACCTTTCTTGAATAATTAAGACACACCCACAGGCGTTTATTGGGTAGCTTACAATTACACATCAAAATCGAAGAAGAAAGACACGATTGGTCAAAAATTAATTACAGAAATTCTGGATTGGCTAAGTTCAAAACTGGCGGAAGGAAAGAGTAATATCGCTAACCCACAAATGAAAGAATGAAATTTAGTAAGGACAAAAACTTATGAGTACAAAATTTCTTCAAATAAAGTTCCTTCACTTCGCACCAGGGTGCATGGTCATAGTTTTTAGTAGAGACTGAGAGAATGTCCACACTTCTTGATAAATAGTAAACAAAAACAAGTCGAAATTCACACAGTGACATCTTCAGAGGAAAAATTTAAGTAGGTCCAGTTTTAAGTTCGCTGTTTCTCCTGTAGAGGAGTACATAAGGCGGAAAATTCTAATGTTCGGCGTAGAGGTGTACCCTCCCCCCCGGTACAGTTTCCGCGGTCGCTGAGTTGTATTGTGGCACTCTGGATGCCGTTTAAGTACCAGTTCAGCTGCGTAGGCATGGCGAAATGTGGTGATGAAGAAAATGTCCAAAACTACCGAGATAAGTTTAATTAACGAAAAACAAAATAATCTGTATGACTTGAAATTAAACACGTAACAATAACTTCTAAACTACAAAATAGTTCTTAATCAGTAAACGTCACAATAACGAAATCGACAAAATTATCTTACCGGGCGACTTGGCCGTGCGGTTAGAGGCGAGCGGCTGTGAGCTTGTATCCGGGAGATAATGGGTTCGAATCCAACTGTCGGCAGCCCATATGATGGTTTTCCGTGTTTTCCCATTTTCACACCAGGCAAATGCTTGGGCTGTACCTTAATTAAGGCCACGGTCGCTTCCTTCCAACTCCCAGTCCTTTCCGATCCCATCGTCGCCGTAAGACCCATCTGTGTCGGTACGACGTAAAGCCACTAGCAAAAAGAAATATAGCTTCACACATAATTAACAGGTAATAAAATACCTAAAAGTAAATAATCAATAACCGCCTCTGTTGTGTAGTGGTTAGTGTGATTAGCTGCCACTCCCGGATGCCCGGCTTCGATTCCCGGCTCTGCCACAAAATTTGAAAAGTGGTACGAAGGCTAGAACGGGATCCACTCAGCCTCGGGAGGTCAGCTGAGTAGAAGTGGGTTTGATTCCCACCTCAGCCATTCTGGAAGTGGTTTTCCGTGGTTTCCCACTTCTCCTCCAGGCAAATGCCGGGATGCTACCTAACTTAAGACCATGGCCGCTTCCTTCCCTCTTCCTTGTCTATCCCTTCCCATCTTCCCATCCCCCCGCAAGGCCCCTGTTCAGCATAGGAGGTAAGGCTGACTGGTCGAGGTACTGGTCATCCTCCCCAGTTGTATCCCCGACCCAGAGTCTGAAGCTCCAGGACACTGCCCTTAAGGCGATATATATAATCGTATATTATTATTATTATTATTATTATTATTATTATTATTATTATTATTATTATTATTATTATTATTATTATTATTATTATTATTGTCGTTTCGGCCAACTAAGTACCACTTCATTTCAACTGTCTCCACCGAGCAAGTGGCCGTGCGGTTATGGTCACGCAGCTGTGAGCTTGCATTCGGGAGATAGTGGGTTCGAACCCCACTGTCGGCAGCCTTGAAGATGGTTTTCCGTGGTTTCCCATTTTCACACCAGGAAAATGCTGGGGCTGTACCTTAATGAAGGCCATGGTCGCTACCTTCCCAGTCTCCCACCCTTCCGTCACCGAAAACCTTTGATGTGTTAGTGCGACGTTAAACAAATAGCAAAAAGAAATCACCTGTCTCCTTCCCCAGTCTTCAACATTTGCCCAGTGCTCCCGCATTCATTGCCGATGTTGTTGTTTCTTTCTTAGTTCGGTCCACGCCTTCCCTGTTTCCAGCTTCAGCGTTTCTTTGAAACCCTTGTGGTCTTGCAGTTTCTTCTTAAGTAGGTTGGATATCATCATGTGTGACCCGCACTTCTTGTATATCCTTTTCTACCTCACTGAACCAGGCCCCGTTTTTAGTTTTAATCTGAAAGTAGGAGTGGTTGACCTTGGAGGGCTCATTCTGATCACGCGACCATAGAAAGCACTCCTCTTCCGTGTCGCATCGATCTTTACCATATGGAAACAGAGCTCGTGCTTGTGCCCTCTTCTATATTTACCTTTGTCTTTGATAGGGCACAAGATTTTTCTCAAATTATTTCTTTAAGGTCAAGTTTTTCAATACGGCTTTTTCTTGTTCATTGCAAAGCACTATCTGCATAGAGGGTCTCCGGACGAATGACGGTGCGGCGCGGCTTTGATATTTTGTTATAGACAACTTTGGTTAGATGGTATGCCTTTTCCGTTCTATTCATGTGTTAACGTGAGGGCTTCTTTCTCAGACATGTTGGGTTCTGCCAACTCACCTAGACACTTAAACTTCCCTACCCCCTTGTTTTTTCCCTGGTCCACATTCAGATCTTTTGGTGCAGACTTTATGTTTGTTACAAATTAAGTTTTCTCAAACCGAGCGAGAGACTGTATGGTTTGAGTGACGTCACTGTGAGCTTGCATTCGGGAGATAATGGTAGGAAATAATGTATCATAGGAAGAAACACTTTGGAAGGGACTTGCACAGGGTAGTACAATCGATCCGTTACTTTTCTTAATATACGCAAATGATTTAGGGAGCAATATAACATCAAAAATAAGATTGTATGCAGATGAAAAAAATAAATGAAAGAGAGAGAGACATTTGAAAGGGCACATCCCTTAATTCCCCCTCCTAGTTTCGGTACGCTACTTATTCCCCATGTTTTCTGTATTCCTCTTTTTTCAAACTCGACATCGTTTTATCATTCAACGCAATCATACTTTGAGTGCATCACGGTGGTGTGTATATTTTGTTCCACTGACCTTGATTATGATGTGTGTTGAACAAATGCCAAGTGAGTAATCGCTAACAAAGAATTATTTAATTTAATTTCCGGGTTGAACCGTGTTGTACTTGTCCCGGAAATTAAATTAAATAATCGCTAACAAAGTCCGTTGCACCAGTACGGTAGTAACTTGTCACCGTGATTAGTATTTTCGGTGTTGTTATATTTTCACGAGGGTCTGCCTGACCGAGGTGGTAAAGGCATGCTTGGTTCACTCGAAAGGACAAGGGTTAAATTCACCGTCAGGAAGCGGAAAATTTTAAGAAAAGAGATTTCCACTTTCAAAGGTGCAGCTGACCTTAAGGTTCACTCATCTTGCACCAAAAATGAGTACCGGGTTAATTCCTGGGGACAAAGGCAGCCGGACTTAGAGCTAACCACTCTACCCTACCAAGTGCCGAGGTTGCGGGTAGGGGAGGTCTTAATGACCTGACGACGACGACTTTGCTTTGCTTTTTTAAAATATTTTCATAGTTTGATGATGAGCGTGTGACACAATCCTCTGTATAAGACGCTCCCCAAACTTTATTTTATTAGAAAAAGTCAAGCCGCCGTAGTGTAGTGTTTAGTGTGATTAGCTGCCATCCCCGAAGGCCCGGGCTCGATTCCCGGTTCTTCCACGAAACTTGAAAAGTAGTGCGACTTGAACGAGGTCCACTCAGCTTCGGGAGGTCAACTGAGTAAAGGGGGGTTCGATTCGTTGCTCAGCCATCCCCGAAGTGGCTTTCCGTGGTTTTCCACTTCTCCTTCAGGTGAATGCCCGGATAGTACCTAATTTAAGGCCATAGTAGGAGATAGTAGGCACCGAGCAAGTGGCCGTATGGCTGGAGTCGCGCAGTTGTGAGCTTGCATTCCGGAGATAGTGGGTTCGAACCTCACTGTCGTCAGCCCTGAAAATGGTACCTTAATTAAGGCCACGGCCACTTCCTTCCCACTCTTAGTCCTTTCCTATCCCATCGTCGTCATAAGACTTATCTGTGTCGGGGCGACGAAGATCAAATTTTAAAAAGAAAAGGAGATAATAGGTTCGAACCTCACTGTCGGCAGCCCTGATTATAGTATTCCGTGGTTTCCCATTTTCACACCAGGCAATTAATCAAGGGCACGATATATTACTTCCCAATCGTAGCCGTGTCTGAGTCTGTGCAACGTATAAACAATATTAATATAAGTCCAAGGTGAAGATGGTTAGACCCAGATTTCAATAATTTCGAGAAAAGTGGTGTGGAACTAGAAAAGTGCCTCAGTGCAAGTTGTAAATAATAGGTTATGAAAGGGCTTATGAATGGACATAGGCTTGCCGAATGAACATGTCCACGTCATGACTCACGGAGGAATTTCGCAATGGAGAACGGGTTTTCTACAAACGTTTCCTTATCGACGCACATGCAGCATTGCGGTCCATTCTTCCACCAACCGAAGTGCAGCAGCCTCGTACTTCTTCAGCCAATAGCATCCCGAATGAGGTCACACCTCATTGATTTCCAAGAAGCTCTTCCTTCAACGGACGGAATGACAGTGGATTTCCGCCCATACCTTTCATATCGAGGTCACCGTATTCATTCTCTTCCCTTTTGCACCAACACGAGGGCGTAATTTTCCATCGACTCCGGTGCTTTATTCCATTACTCACACTCCCTTGTGACTCTGTCATCATACACTAACGTCGTTTTTGTTAAACTGAATGTTGAATTCTTAAATCGGATGGTTTTATATTGTTTGCTACCGGTACTTTATTTTTTTGAGCGTGGTTGTTCGTGTCCCTTACTAAAATCAAGTCCGGCTCCATGGCTAAATGGTTAGCGTGCTGGCCTTTGGTTACAGGCGTCCCGGGTTCGATTCCCGGCAGGGTCGGGAATTTTAACAATAATTGCTTAATTGCGCTGGCACGGGGGCTGGGTGTATGTGTCGTCTTCATCATCATTTTATCCTCATCACGACGCGCAGGTCGCCTACGAGTGTCAATTCAAAAGGCCTGCACCTGGCGAGCCGAATTTGTCCACGGACACTCCTGGCACTAAAAGCCATACGCCATTTCATTTCACTAAAATAAAATTTTCCAGATATTGCTTTGAAATTATATTGACTGATATTATTTCAAAATTCCCAACAGCATATTACCATGTATTAATTTAACAAGCCCAATCACTACTGTAATAATAATAATAATAATAATAATAATAATAATAATAATAATAATAATAATGTATGTTGGGTATTCAGCCCGAAGGCTGGTCTGATCCTCCACAGCTTCACCAAAGGCTATCATAGACAGCCTAAGCGTCACTGAAGAGGCATACTAGGGAAATGAGGAGTGAGGTAGTTTCCCGTTGATTTCCCCACCGAGCCAGAAGTTACTATCGCATATCAGTCTGCCAAGCCTACTGAAATGCATGCACCCTATGGACGATATTTTCACACCAATTATAAAGGGACTGGCTGCATAAGGAATGGTATTACTAGCATCGCTCATACCTGGTCACTTTCATATTGTCAAAGCCAAGGATGAGACTGAGACAGGTCAATAGCAGTAACAAATTGCCCTAGCCCATACCAGAAGACATAGTGCGGTGTTAACACTACATCTCGCCAGCAAGAGCTCATAATAATTGTACCGGGAGGTACACCTCAACGCCGCGCATTCAAAATTAGCGCCTAAAGGAACTCCTCTATCGAACTAAAGTGGAAACTACTGCAACAGGAACTTAGAACTTTAATCAGAAGATGTCACCACCGGAATATTATGTAATTTTGTTATTGTGCAGTTTCCTAACCTGAGTGAATTTCTCCTTGTTTTGTTTGGCATTCATCAAGAAGTTTGGACATTTTTCTACAGATGACACCACTAAAAATTTTTATGATCATGCCCTCTGGTGCAAAGTGAAAGAACTTATAATTTAAAGGTTTCGTATTTCTAGGTTTTGAAACTGATTGATGTTCATTTATTTTTGGGTTGGCAATATTTCCTTTTTCTTTCTGCCAATTTTGAATCTAGCCAATCACTAATTTCTGTAATTAATTTTCAACCTATCACAGGTTTCTTGTTCGATTTTGAGTATTACTTTTGAACTCAACCAATAAAATTGAGAGGGTGTGGCTGGTTTTTTCGTGAATGATCTCAAACCTTCCCTGAGGGTTTATAAACTGCGGCTTTACCGAGCTCGATAGCTGCAGTCGCTTAAGTGCGGCCAGTATCCAGTATTCGGGAGATAGTAGGTTCGAACCCCACTCTCGGCAGCCCTGAAAATGGTTTTCCGTGGTTTCCCATTTTCACACCAGGCAAATGCTGGGGGTGTACCTTAATTAAGGCCACGGCCGCTTCCTTCCCACTCCTAGCCCTTTCCTGTCCCATCGTCGCCATAAGACCTATCTGTGTCGGTGCGACGTAAAAACAACTAGCAAAACTGCGGCTTTTCACGTTTCTGGACCAATTGGTCGTCGTCTATCTCAGTGTGTGTGTTAAGCAGGAGGCGGGCGGCCTCTTTCGCCGGCAGCAGAACATCTATAAGGTAATGGCCACATAAACTACATCTTTCTTGTTGTAGCTACCTCCGCAGATTATTCCAAGGGGAAGTTCCGAATCTTTAACCATGTAACATACGTTTCTAAAATGTAACTTTCTTCCGTCTAATGTAAACATTTCATAAAATCTTTAACTGTAAATCGGAGATAGAGAGTGAGTTACCCTCTCGAGCTCCCCTTCATCTTGGTTTGAGGTGGCGACGTTTTCACAACCTTTCGTTTCTGTAATGTATTAAAGTTATTTCCATCCGCGCCACCTCAGTAGCTTGGGATTAGCCCCTGTTTCTTCAGTCGAGAGCCCTATAGGTTTTAATATTTCATTATCTGGAGCGCAGTATTCGCCTCCATTCAGTTTGTGTTTCGGGCCGTTTACTTAACCTGTTCCTTTTCTCAAAGGCCCTGTAGGTTGGGTACAAGATACATCTGTGTAATAATATTTAAATTCGTAAATAGTGCCTTGAAAGGCCAGAGTTTGTCACTTTTCATGCAATGTTGCCTTGAGTAGGCTTGGAAACCTGAGAGCCTGTTAGCTCTTTTTCAAGTTTTGTAAATTGTGCCTCTGGGAGGCTGGATATTGTGATTTAGGGAGCAAGTGCTCTTGTATTAGGGGATTTCTGCTCCTCAGTAAATAATACCTCTTCCTTTTGACAAATTGTAAAACTAGGGACTTGAAGCCCAGGATTTGTAAAAATCACTAATCTTGAATTTTCCTAGTCTTGTTTTAAGATTTCTTTGTTCCTGATATGTTTTTTATGTTCACCATGTGAAAATTGTTAAGTTGTTGTTTTCTGGAAAAACATAACCTTCAGTTCAAGTTTTAAATTAATTTTGATATTGTAGATAGACCCA
Source organism: Anabrus simplex (assembly GCF_040414725.1). Lineage (NCBI taxonomy): Eukaryota > Metazoa > Arthropoda > Insecta > Orthoptera > Tettigoniidae > Anabrus > Anabrus simplex. The sequence goes on along the minus strand of NC_090269.1, from coordinate 42,838,326 downwards.
TTCACCCCACCACCTTCCTTAACCTCTTTCTGCTCCTATTATTATTATTATTATTATTATTATTATTACTATTATTATTATTATTATAAGTAGGAATATCTACAACAAAAAGTGTTTATCTAAAACCTCAAAATACAACATTACAACACAGTAGTCAAACCGGAATGCCTATACGCGAGCGAAAGTCTAATGTCTCGCACAAGCTGAATAAATTAGAAGTACTGGAAAGGAAAATTATACGGAAAATACTCGGTCCGCTATGAACTATAGAACTCGGGAAATCAAGAACTAATGATGAAATATACCGGAACATAGTAAACAATTCGGAAAAGGCGATTGATATTTTTTGGACATTTATACAGAATGGATGACAACAGGTTAACCAAACAGATAGTCAAATATCTTTGGAACAAGAAGTCAACAACAACATGGATTCATGAAGTCAAAAAAGATTTGGAGAGAAACAACATAAGGGAAGAAGAAGAAGGAACAAAGAGCGAGATGTTTAGAAGTAAAGTGTTTAAAATGGAATAATTCCAAGGTCGGGAGGGAAAGAAAACAGGCTCAAAATGGTTCGAGGAGAGGAGAAGGAGGCATAATGAGCAGATGAAGGATTGTTGGAGGAAGAAGAAGAAACAAAGAAGGATAAAGCATTGAAATTGTCAGGTGGTCCCTAGAAGACCCTAGCGGAGTAATAATAATAATAATAATAATAATAATAATAATAATAATAATAATAATAATAAAATTCTAAAGTTTATGACCTAAAGAAGTACAAAATATGCAAACAAATATGCTCCAAAAATATGACCTAAAAAGGTTAAAATATGACTTAAGTATTTTAGAGATAGGTAGCAAGTATTAGAGTATTACTAACAGTAAACGTGCCGAAGTGATATGTGATAATACAGCAGACACATACTGGCAGAGTTACAGTGCGTAAATAAATTAACACTTTATAAATTCATTAATTATCATAACCGTTACAGTTCTCGTTCTGTTTTCCTAAAAAGTAACCAAAAATGAAGTATTGGCATGCTTTTTGGTATCTTTCGGTGTACATTCGTACAACGTCTTCTTCTCCGATTTACGACTTCTAAACCTGCTGCCTGTATCTTTTGGGAAAATAAAGAAAAATACTTCTACTAGACTACTGTATTTCGAAATCCTGTGTTTGAAAATCGACGCAGATAACGTGTACCTTGTTAAAAACGCCACCTCAATTTAAACAAAAATGTTCAAAATATAACCAAATATGACCTTATAAAATGAGGAAAATACTACCAAAACCATAAAATGACCAAAATATGCATTTATATGCACCATAAAATTATTTTAAACGGGGTCAGGGATCGATATTTACAGTTCTTTTTCAGGTTTCGGGTAAAATGATATGAGGAATGAAATATGACATTTCCTTAACCTCTGAACCTTAATAATAATCGATGGAAACAGGTTGACCAAACAGATATTTCACTTGTTTGAGATAAAGAGAAAGATTATTCAAAAACCACGATGCCTTGGTTTAGAAACACCAAAGAAGACCTACAAGTGCTACAGATCAAACGCCTTTGACAGAGGTCTTTTCCGAAAAAAGATAGTGACGAACGGGCTGAACCGAAACGAACAACCGAAAAGAAGACACGGTGTCCCTTGGACAGACGAACGAAAGCAGACCCACTCAGAAAAAGTGAGGGAATTCTGGGCTCAGTAGAAAGTAAAGCCCAGTGCCAAATATAACAAAACATAACGTGGCCTTCGGTGTCCCCACCGAATGCGTAATAATAATAATAATAATAATAATAATAATAATAATAATAATAATAATAATAATAATACTTGTTACCGTGGATCAGCAGAGGTCAGAGAAGGTGCCGGGATGAATGGGTCTAACTACCAAATCAAAGTTAATTTAAAACTTTAACAAAGGTTATATTTTCTGAGTTTTAACAATTAACAACAACAAAAATCTAACAACTTTTGACTAGGTGAAGAAACAAGACTAGGAAGGATCCAAGATTTCAGAATTATAACACTTTTGGGCTACAAGCCCCTAGTTTTACAAGTTTGAGCTCCTAGCTCAGCATTAACAAACAATGATTTGTTCAAAGGGCAGAAATCCCCTAAAACATGGAGCACCAGCTCCGTAATTTACCATGTCAAGCCTCCTAGGGGCACTTTTACAATACTAGAAAAGAGCTGACACGCTCTCAGTTTTTCAAGCCTATTCAAGGCAATATCAGACCTTACCATAACTTGCCATCAAGGCACAATTTACAAAAATGAAACAGGGGTATCTCGTTCCCAACCTACAGGGCCTTCGTGTAAAAGAAATAACAGTTAAATAAATGGCCCAAGCACGAAATGAAAGGAGGCGAATACTTGCACTCCTCTATGCAGATTCTTAAAACCTAATAGAGACTAGGCCGATGAAACAGGGGCTATTCCCAAATTATGGAAGTGACCCGTCTAAGAAAGAAATTTAAAACATTAAGGAGGGGAAGAAAATCATTACCAAAACGTAGTCACCTCAAAACCAAAATGAAGGGGAGCTCGAGAGGGTAAATCACTCTCTATCCCCGAATTACAGGTACAGATTTTATAAGTTTTTACATAAGCCGCCAGAACTTACATTTTAGAGAAAAAGGTTACATATTAAAGTTTCGGACCTTTCCCGCGGGTTAAACTGCTGAGCTGATCATGGGTCGGACACCACCACTGATCTTCCGAGGAAGATAATTAACCATTGAACGATGGGTACGACCGCTGTAAAATTCAACATTGTTATTTAACGATTATGATGATGATGCTAATAATAATAATAATAATAATAATAATAATAATAATTGTAATGGTGCATGGCATCTACATAGGCTTGGTGGTGACCTAATAAGGATAAAATGAATGGCGAAGACGTCATAAACACCCAGTTCCCAAGCCAGGGGAATTAACAGTATGAGGGGGTCGATTCTGAAAATTGAACCGGGGCCGTCAGACCAAAGGCAAGCATTCTATCCCTTTAGCCTCAAAGCTGGACTTCAACTTGCTAAACCTTAGGCTACCAACTCGATTGATCAGGTGTTGAGTATTGGCGGTGGCAGAGGCCAGGGCAGTAGCTTGTGAAGCAGCCTTGACAACACAGCGGGCAGCTCCGTTGGCTGTTGGATGCAGCTCAAAATGCTTAAGACTTGATGTTCCCTAAGCCGACTATCGAAAAGGGGTAGCGTAAATCTAGTGGTAGCCCACTTCTTGATACCAGCAAACGCCACTGTGTTCCACAAAGAATTGCAGGCGCCACAGATCACACAAGTTTATGACTGTGTATCAGTGTATATGTTTAGTTGCTACGCAGTATTTTGTTGTTCGCTATCTTGGCCAAGTTAATATACCAAGGCCGAGTGCAGCCCTTGTAAGGTTTTTGTTAAGTGTCTGGGATACATTTGAGCATCTGACGACCCGGGGATTGTTCTGTAATTCGAGGTAGTAGGCCTATGTAAAAATAATCGAATTTGTCAGAATTTAACTACACCAATTAGTTCATGTAGTTGTTATTTCCCAGTTGGGAGATCGTGGGCTTGAACATCACTGCAGGCAGGCCTGAAGATAGCTTTCCTTGGTTTCCCATTTTCACCGCGGGGCTGTACTTTACGGCCATGGCTGCTTCTTTCCCTAATTCATCGACACCGAACATTGAATGTTAAACAAAAAAATCAAATCGTATTGTATCGTAAATAAAATCAAGTCAAAAACCTAGGCTTGCGATAGCTAACTCGGAATTGAAATCTTATACTTCCTGACCTTATCTCAACTACTAGTGACGGGACTGTGTATGCATTTGGCCCAGTATTACGGCAGGATGACTTCACTGACGCCAACCCTGTATGGAGGCATGCATACACTATTGTGTGTTTCTATGGTTATATGTTGGACATAAATGAGGATGTTCGTTCATACGAAAACAAACACAGCCGTGGATATCAGCTGGAGGTCACTACTCTGACCATTTAGCCAAGGAACCGAAGTGTCTTGGAATTGGAATAAAGTACAGAAAGGCATTAAAGTTGTGTCCTACAGGATTTTGGGCCTGCCATGAAGACTGCTGTCCAACCATACTATATCACCTGCAGCCGATCCTACTGGTCGGGCGTTGATAGTATGCTCACAAGACAGCAGTTTTATAACGTCGCATCGACACAAAATGAAATGAAATGTCGTATGGCTTTTAGTGCCGGGATATCCCAGGACGGCTTCGGCTCGCCAAGAGCAGGTCTTTCTATTTGACTCCCGTAGGCGACCTGCGCGTCGTGATGAGGATGAAATGATGATGAAGACAACATATACACCCAGCCCCGTGCCATTGGAATTAACGAATTAAGGTTAAAATCCCCGACCCGGCCGGGAATCGAACCCGGGACCCTCTGAACCGAAGGCCAGTATGCTGACCGTTCAGCCAACGAGTCGGACAGCACCGACCGACACAGATAGGCTAGGAAGCGGCCGTAGCCTTAATTAAGCTACAGACTCAGCATTTGCCTGTTGTGAAAATGGGAAGCCACGGAAAACCATCCTCAGGGCTGCTGACAGTGGGGTTCGAACCCACTATCGCCCGAATGGAAGCTCACAGTTGAGCGACTTTAAACTCACGGCAAATTCGCTCGGTAACAGCAGGTTCAATCCTTGACTGAGATCCATGGCATAGGAGAATATTTAATAGCGATAACGCTGTGTCGTCTACCTTGCAATAGCTTAAATAACGCCGTATCACTTGGTGCTCTTGAATAGAAATCATCCCAAGCACCACACTACCAGACATCTGTTAGTGCTGAGATTCGAACCTTGGACCTCCGAAAGCTACGAGTACATTTTCCAAGTTCTTATCGAGAAAGTGCCTTAATTGCTCGTCGTTCATGTGTATTTCAATTTTTAGCCTTGTTGGCCAATGCGTTTAAAGATGTGGACATCCTGAAGTTCAGCTAACCTTTATTATTATTATTATTATTATTATTATTATTATTATTATTATTATTATTATTATTATTATTATTATTATTATTATTATTTCTTCGTTATGCCCATTCATAGAGCACGTTTCAACTTGTTAGTTGGTTTGATGGTTTGTGCCTTCTTATCCTCCCAAAAACTCTTCATGAATGCACTGTGTTGCATCTTGCGTTCTGTCGACCACTTCCTACCAGTTGTCTTTTTTGGTTTCTCCCTAAATTTATGATTGGCTACTTTTATTCTAAAAGCTCCACGATTTTCCATGATGTCGTCTGTGATATTTATTTCTTGGAGGTCCGCCTTAGTTTCTTCTAGCCATTTTATTTTGATCTTCTTTGAGTTGATTAGGCCTACTTTGAATAATATTTTAGTTAGTCTGTCGCTGTTCATTCTGTAGATATGGCCATAGAAATTAAGGCGCCTTTTCCGTACAGCATCAGTAAACCTGTCGGTGAAGGAGTAGAGGTCCGCTGTTCTCCTCTTAATCCACATTCCATTTTCTCTCGTAGGACCATAAATTTTCCTGAGAATTTTCCGCTCTTGCTTTTCAATTTCTGTAATTTTAGAGTGACCACCTAAGCATATGGTTTCTGAGGCATATAAAGCTTCGGGCAATACAACTGTCTTGTAGTGTCGTAATTTTGCATTACGCGATATGACTTTTGTTGTAGTAATTCCACGTCAGTCTGTATGCCTTATGTAGTTTGGTGTTTCTTTCTACATTGGCACTACTGTCTAATCCTGATGGTAGTATAATTTCTCCAAGGTATTTGAAGGAGGGCACCTGTGAAATTGTGCCGTTTTCCATCTCTAGCGGAGTTCTTTTGCTATTTTGACGTAGATTTTCCATGTACTTGGTTTTCTCGTAGGATATCTGGAGGCCTGCCTTTGATGCTATATTGTGTAGTCTCTGTATGGCATACCTTGTTTCATCCTTGGTCTTAGTAATGATTGCGAGATCATCAGCAAATGCTAAACATTTCACATTGACCTTGCTTCCCAAATTTCCGATGTTCACACCCTTGATATCCTTTTCCCACTCTCTAATAACTTTGTCTAGAACTAAGTTAAACAGAATAGGGGAGATGCTGTCACCTTGACGAACGCCCGTACATATTTCAAAAGGCTCAGAGATTTCTCCAAGGAATTTCACTTTAGAGATCGTATTTGTGAGGGTCTGCTGGATAAGTGCTCTGGTCTTCTTGTCCACTCTGAGTTCTTCTAGAGTATCAAATACTGTCTGTCTGTCCACAGAGTCATACGCCTTCTTAAAATCCACGAAGGTGACTATCGTGCTGGCACTTCGGCGAATCCTTAATATCGTCTTCAAGTTCCATATTTGTTCTGCACATGATCGACCTTTCCTGAAACCCGCTTGGTACTCGCCAATCAGATGATCTGTCTGTTTTTCTAACCGGTTCAAGAGAGCTTTGGAAAGAATTTTGTATGCGATTGGCAGTAGAGATATGCCTCTATAGTTGTTTGGATCTGCCTTGTCACCTTTCTTGTGCAATGGGTGTATTAATGCACACTTCCAATCCTGTGGAATCATTTCCGTTTCCCATATTTCTACTAGGATTGCATGAATTTTGCTTACAAGATCATCTCCAAGTTTACACATCTCCGCAGTGATGCCATCCTCTCCAGGAGCTTTGTTATTTTTAAGCGATCGTATGATCTCTGCTATTTCCTGTATTGTCGGTGGCTGTGAATCGGGGTTGGGCATGGGCTTTTCAAAGTTCAGTCTTTCCTTTAGAGGATCACAATTGAGTAGGTCTCGGAAGTAGTCAGCTAGAATGGTGCAGTTCTCTTTGGTGTTCGTTTCTAATGTTCCATTTGCTCGACGGAAACATAAAGATGGTGGTTGATAACTAGATAAATTCTCACGGAAGGTCTTGTAGAAATTCCTGGAGTTGTTTCTAAGGAAATCTCGTTCGATTTCTATGAGTCTATTTTTGTCATAGGCTCGTTTCTCCCTGCGGATTATTTTTGAGGAGATTTTCTGAACTTTTAGGAATGTCTCCCATCTCTTAGTTGTTTAATGTCCATTCCACTGATTCCATGCTTTCATCCGTTCATCAATGGCTTTATCACAGATCGTGTTCCACCACCTATGTTTGCGTTTCCTTGAAGGCTGTCCTAATTTCATGGCTGATGTCTGAAGTGTTTTACGAAGGCCTGGCCAGTCCTTGGGGTCCTGCTCTCGTATGTCTTGTAGAAAGGTCGTGGCGTTCTGTCGAAGACATTCTGGATCAACTCTTAGAGATTTTTTGTGTTTAGGTCTGCATCTGTTGGGTTGGAATCTCACTTTGATTTGCGTTAGGTAGTGGCCCGAGTCGACAACTCCCTTCCGTACTCTAACATTTTGGATCTCACACATATTCTTTCTGGAGATTGCGACGTGATCGATCTGGAATTCACCCAATAACGGGTTTGGTGATTTCCACGTTTTCTTCTTATGTGGGGGTCTCGCAAAATGCGTAGACATTAGTTTTAAGACAAAGGTTTTACAGAAGTCTGTAAGACGTTCTCCGTTCTTATTCGTTCTCCAATGTGCCGAGTGATGACCAACAATCCATTTGTGTTTCCTCTCTCTGCCATTATTATTATTATTATTATTATTATTATTATTATTATTATTATTATTATTATTATTATTTTTATCCGCCTCTGTGGTGTAGTGGTTAGTGTGTTTAGCAGCCACCCACGGAGGTCCGAGTTCGATTCCCGGCTCTGCCACGAAATTTGAAAAGCGGTACGAGGGATGGAACGGGGTCCACTCATCTTCGGTAGGTGAACTGAGTAGATGGTGATTCGATTACCACCTCAGCCATCCTCGAAGTGGTTTTCCGCGGTTTCCCACTTTTCCTCCAGGCAAATGCCGGGATGGTACCTAACTTACGGCCACGGCCGCTTCCTTCGCTCTTCCTTGTCTATCCCTTCCGATCTCTACTTCCCCCCCCCCCCCCACAAGACCCCTGTTCAGCATAGCAGGTGAGGCTGCCTGGGTGATGTTCTGGTCGTCCTTCTCAATTGTATCCCCCGAACCAAAGTCTCATGCTCCAGGACCCTGCCTTGAGGCGCTAGAGGTGGGATGCCACGCTGAGTCCGAGGGAAAAGACAACCCTGGATGGTAAACGGATTAAGAAATTATTATTATTATTATTATTATTATTATTATTATTATTATTATTATTATTATTATTATTATTATTATTATTATTATTATTATTATTATTGATGTTTAACGCCGCACTAACGCACTGAAGATTTTCGGCAATGAAAAGATGAGAAAGGGCTAGAATTGGGAAGATAGCGGCCGTGGCCTTAATTAAGGTACAACCCCAGATTTTGCATGGTTTATAAATGGCGAAAAACCGACCTATCTGGACGTGCGGTTAGGGTCGCGCAGCTATGAGCTTGCAATGGGGAAGTTGTGGGATCGAAAACCATTGTTGGCAGTCCTGAAAGAGGTTTTTGGTGATTTCCTATTTTCCCACCAGGCAAATGCTGGAGCTGTATATTAATTAAGACCATGACTAGTACCTTCCCAGTCTTAACTAACCCTTTTCCTTCCCTGCGTCACCGAAAACTTTTGAAGTGTTAGCGCGACGTTAAACCACTAACCAAAAATAAAAAAGGAAGAAAACCATCTTCAGGGCTGCCGAAGATGGAATTCGAACCCACCATCTCCCACCATCACAGCTACGAGACCCAAATCGCACAGCCAACTCGATGTGTCATATTTTTAATTGTCCCTTTTATTAGGGTCATAATGACATGGTAAGTAATCATTTCCTATTATTATTCCTGGCTATTCACAGCTATTTAGCCTCAGCAATACTAGTGGATCTGTCACGGTTTTACGGCCGGATGCCCTTTCTGACGCCAGCGCGATGTGGAGGGATGTGTTCACATCTGCCTCTTTCTGTGGTGGTTTGCAGTGTGATATGTTGTGTCCACATGGAGAAATGTGTATCAAAACGAAGACAAACACCTAATCCCCGAGCCAGAGGAATTAATCAGATGCGGCTAAAATCCCCGACCAGACCGGGAATCGAATCCAGGGCCCCCAGAACACAAGGCTGCTGTTCTGACCATTCAGGTAAAGAAATAAACATTTACCGACCTTGGTAGCTGCAGTCGCTTATGCGCGGCCAGTATCCAGTATTCAGGAGAATAGTGGGCTCGAACCCCACAGTCGGCAGCCCTTAAGATAGGCCGATACCTTTAGAGATGCAGACATTTCCCTTAGTTTCTGAGGGAAGTAAGAGATTAAAACTAAAGGTTGGAGGAGGATTGGACGATAATATAACTGATATCAGTAGATATAAAAATGCTATGGCTGTACTTTAATTAAAGTCACGGCCGCTTGCTTCCCACTCATAAGACATATGTGTGTCGGTGCGACGTAAAGCAATTTGTAAAAAATATAAAAGAAATACGCATCTCCCTTATCGAATGAAATTAATCGAATTCTACGAGTATGTCACAAGAAATCGCTTCAGGCAATGGAAAGGTTGGGAGTTCGACGTTCAGTCAAAGTGAGTCAGATGTGGGCAAATCCTAAAATAACAAAAGTGGATGAGAACTCTATAGAAAGAGGGTACGTGTTCTCCCCTCCACTCGGAGAATCACCCCCACCAGTGCGGCAGCCAATGGCAGGTGGGCGGAGGCTGATTTAGAACGAACTGCAAGCGGTCGCACCGGCTACAGTCGTGAGCTCGCACGTGCGAAGTGAACACAGAGAAGCAAGTGAATGCAGTCGACACAGTGGTGTAGTGTTGTGTTCAGTGACAGCGGGATTGATGCTAGGTGGACAGTAGCAGGTGACAGGAGTAGCGGTAAGTTCTCTCTTTCTATAACGGATCTCTTATATCGTGCAAAGGTGCAACTTTTAAGGAAAGTTGTCAAAAATGATAACAAATTTCCGTGAATGTTAGGGGCGTTTCCTTGAGAATTTCTTGGCGACTTCCTACTGTCATTTGTACAATATAACATGTAAGGCTTGGGCACAGTCTTTGGAAAATTAGATTAGGAAATAAATCTTTTTGGTGTACTCCATGAATTCCCATAAACTGTAGTATATCATGTTTGTTATGCGTATGTTAAAAACATTGTAGCAGAAATGAGGAGCAACGTGGAAATATTGGATTTGAATGGCGAAGTAAAGATGCCTTTGAAATATGGTTTTACAGAATAAAGTAGATGAGTGAAACACCTTTAGAGCTGCAGACATTTCCCTTAGTTTCTGAGTGAAGTAAGAGATTAAAATTAAAAGTTGGAGGAGGATTGAACAATAATAAAACTGATATCAGTAGATATAAACAACGGCAGTTGCGTTGAGCCATAAGTTGACAAAAGGTAGAATGGTATAGCATTCTATTTGAGTGTTGTAGAGAATTTTTAAGTTATCATAACGTGAAATATTAATGTCGTGGGTACTGCGAGAAAAATAGGCTCACGATTTAAAACTCGCGTACGGTATATATGAAATTAACTGTACTGTAGATAAATACATTGTTCTTTGCGTTACTTGTTACTCGATAGACTTGAAAGGATTCTCTGGCTTATTTCATTTGATACATAGCAGAAGCAATTTTTAGCGCATACGGTATTCTCCATAATCTGGGGAGATAAAGGACAAATTGAGCCATCAGGTGTTGGCCTTACTCGGGTCTTTGTGCAGAGGGGGCGTGTGTTACTGCTGTGGAAAATTATTTTTGGGACAATTCTAGTGATCTGAGATAAATATTACCAAAGTCAAGTTACTCTTCACGTACACCCACGTAATTACCTCAAGTTCTGAGGCGGGTGTTATAACGCTCCCAGTAAATTTACCGTCTCAGGTTTTTTTTTTACATTGTGTCGTTATTAAAACCCGAGCTACAACTTAGGGCAAAGCTATGCCACATTGCTGAAATCAGGATGGACGCCCTGTCATCTAGGTCCGGATTTGAACCGTAGACCTAATGCTCATATGGTGCTAAAAATACAGTAGGAGCATTGTATTGGCGTTAGTTTCTGCCTTCTTCATGGGCAGTATAACGTTGCGAGCAGACCTACTTTTGTTTACAAAACAAAGCCGCCTGGAGCGATTGCATGAGCGGTTCTCACGTGCCCGTCGGTGAGATAACTCTTAGGACGTCTTATATCAACTATGCGATGCCCAGTGTTGGACAGCTGGTGACCTAATTAATGTCGAAAGTTACAGTGCTAATTTTTAGTGCAAACTGATGTTGTGTCGATAGTCACTAAGCTTAAGGGGTTTTAGAATGTCGGTCCTCATGAACTTTTAATGTGTTTGACTATTAGTAGAATGGAGGGAGAACACTCGAGGTCGGCGCATTAAGGCAAATGGAATCTCGCAGAGAACGTAACATCTGAGCTGAAAGAAACATGGGCAGAAGAATAACATGGAAGTTCGAAACTAGAAAATGCAATGGGAATGAAAATGCACTGTTATTAAATAAAAATCGTGTTCGTATGCTAAATGAATGTAAGACAGACAGATGGCATTTAAACTGTTGAGGCAAAGTTGGAGGATACAGTTGTTCAAAGTGAAACTCGTACAGTGATATAATGTCGTGTAAAACAGAAAATAAAGAAAAACAACATGTTGTACACTATCAAAATCAATATCTAATAATACTGGAGGGTACAATCTTCATGCAGTCTATACTTAGGAATTCATAATTTGGAACAATGCAACAGAAAATTACATTTTGTCGCAATAGAACAGTTTTTGTCTCAATATAAAACCCGTACACTTTCTTACTGAAACACAATTATTGTCTTTTGCTACAGTTGCCTAGATGTTGGAAATAGAATACGAATCGGAATAATTAATACTTTTTACTAAACCCTTTATTGTTTATAACGTACCTCAATCTCCTCGGTATTTATTTCACTGGCTTTTCACGGTAAGACACAGGAATCCTGTTCTGTTCTTCTAAAAATGCTTTCAAGTCACTTTTGTTTTTGGTAGAGTGTTGCTATACTTTAGCTTTGAGGTAAGACCATTAGTATCCGGTGATTGAGGTGGTGTTTCTAATACCTTTGCGCCAGGTGCAAACTTTCAGAGCCTGGTGTTTCAGATCATTATCCTGATAAAAATTTGAATGTACTACCATTCCCAAGGTTTTGAGCACTGGATTACACATTCCTCTGTATGATGTTTAAATATACATGGTTGTTCCATAATGTCATCTATGAGCTAAGTTACACACCCCACTAGCAACCATACAGACCCATCGCCACGTTCCCTAGATGGTAGTACATTCTTCTCTTGAAGTTCGGTATTTGGCTTACGCTACACATAAGTCCTCCCAATGGATCCAAAGAGGTTTGTCTTACGCTCGTCAGTGAAGAGAACCATTTTCCAAAATTCAGAATCTTTACTTTGGTGTTTCTTAGCAAATGCGACTCTCTTCCGTCTGTTGAGTTCGCTAATGAAAGGTTTCTTCCTAGATAATTATGTTTCCGCAACACATTTCTCACTGTTTCAGGATTACATGTCTTTCCTAACCACTTTTCACCCTCTAAAGTCTACTTAGGTTCGCCTCTGTGGTGTAGTGGTTAGCGTGATTATCTGTCACCACCGGACACCCGGGTTCGATTATCAGCTCTGCCACGAAATTTGAAAAAAAGTACGGGGGCTGAAACGGGGTCCACTCAGCTTCGGGAGGTCAACTGAGTAAAGGTGGGTTCGATTTCCATCTCAGCCATCCTCGTGGTGGTTTTCTCTGGTTTCCCACTTCTCCTCCAGGCAAATGCCGGGATGGTACCTAACTTAAGGCCACGGCCGCTTCCTTCCCTCTTCCTTGCCTTTCCCTTACAATATTCCCATCCCTCCACAAGGCCCCCCTGTTCAGCAAAGCAGGTGAGGCCGGCGAGGTACTGGACATCCCCCGACCCAGAGTCTGAAGCTTCAGGACACTGCTCTTGAGGCGATAGAGGTGGGATCCCTCGCTGAGTCCGAGGGAAAAATCTTTCTGGAGTTCTCTCTTGCCTTGTTGACTAACACTTCATTCTTTGAAACGTTTTATGATGTCCTGTACAGTGGAATGCGATCTATTTACGACTTTGGCTATTTCTCGTAGAGATTTATCTTCACTATGATGGTGGATGATAGGTTGACGTTCCTCCAGTGAAGCTTATCCATTCTGACGTCCCATTCCATTAATTTGTACTGCCGAGCTGAGTGGCTCAGACGGTTAAGGCGCTGGCCTTCTAATCCCAACTTGGCAGGTTCGATCCTGGCTCAGTCCGGTGGTATTTGAAGGTGCTCAAATACGACAGCCCCGTGTCGGTAGATTTACTGGCACGTAAAAAGAACTCGGCGTCTCCGAAGACCTTAAAAAGTAGTTAGTGGGACGTAAAGCAAATAACATTAATTTGTACTGTTCCGTACGTACTGTAAGCAGATCTTGAAATGAAGCACGTCTAACTAACCGGGGCACAAGGCTGAGTAGGAATGAGGGAGTGGATAGGCCGCGTACTGTTTACATTTATATCAGCAATGTACTGTACGAGTTTCATTTTGACCTGTTATGCAGACACCTCACACGAACTATTTATTTCACCCTATTTAATGTATAGTTCCACGTGATAGGTATTTTCAGTACATAATCTGTAATGTATACGTAATTAGACAATCCAGATTTCGTTTCACTTTTCATCATAGTTACCTTATTGCCATGATCAATACAAGCTTATACTTCAGTGTACGAGTTTCACTTTGAGGCATTGTGTATTGAAGTCTCAATGAGTTTTATCACTCTTTGCCATACAACACTACGTTACTAATATAGCCTGCATGATTGCCAAACTTACTCCCTTTCTTCTTCTTCTTCTTCTTCTTCTTCTTCTTCTTCTTCTTCTTCTTCTTTCGAATGACCCATTTGGAGGGTACGATGAATCAACTTTGGTTACTTTTCATTGTGTTCGATTTCCTTTGCTTCCAAATTTCCTTCATCCTTCGAGAGTGTCGTTCCTTCTCTTCTTGAGTCCACTTTCTTCTAGTTGTTGGTTTCTTCCGCTCCTGAAATGCTGCCTTTTGAACTGCTGCTCTAAAAGTTTTCTGTTTTTGACTGTATCTGTTTTAATTCCAGCATTTTCATGTCTTGCTCAATTTCAATGAACCATGTGTGTTTAGATTAATTTGTAACTATTCAGAAGGTTGAAGATGCGCTTGGTTAGTCTGTTGTCATCCATTCTGTAAACGTGTCCAAAAAATTGTAGTCTTTTCCTCATTACGTCATTTAGTTTTTCAATTTTCAAATATAGCTCTCTGTTTGGTCTTAACCTGTATTCTGCATTCTTATTTCGTTTAGCTCCCTGTATTTTTCTCAAAATTCTTCTTTCAAACTTCTCTAGTTTTTCGAGACCTCCAATTCTTGTTAGTTTAAGTGATTCTGTCGCATATAAATTTTCAGGTCTGACTACTGTTTGGTAGTGTCTCAATTTTGTGTTCCAGGATAAGGATTTTTTTGTTATATGTATTTTTTGTCACGTGAAACATCCATTCCATTTTGTGCACTCTAGTTTCTATAGCTATTTTTTCTTTTGTGTCATTCGTTATCCGCTCTCTTAAGTATTTAAACCAGTTTGTTTTACATATTTTGCGGGGCATCACTTATGTTTGTCATGAACTTTGTTTTTTTCACCCTTTCGTTAATATGTCTGGAAACTTATATTCGAACATTTTTTTTTTAAATATCGACATTTTTCTGTCTGTGTTATTGTTTTGTCTTGCTTGATTAGACAGTAGACCCATATGCAGTACCCGGGCGCACCCGACTCTGCCCAGGTAGCTTTTACTCTTACGATTTCTATTACCTATTAATTATTGTGAACTTTCGTTGATTGCTTTATTGTGACGATGACCGATATTTAACGAACTATTTTGTAGTTATTGTCATGTGGTTAATTTTAAGGATTAGTTTTAGATTATTTAGTTTCGCGTGATATATCCTTTTGGCAGCCCAGATTGTCTAGGAAGTATATTATCCTTTCAAATAAATAACAAAAATAAGTGATTTACGTGTTGCGCTGTTGATATGAGGTACACGTTTCCAGTTGTCATTGGGACTGTAACCAATCAGCCTAGTGGCGACCCGGGAAACTGGATTCAGCACTAATCTTGGTCATTTTGGACATTTTCTTTTTCACCACTTCTCACCCACACACACCTTTAAAATTATAGATTCGACAGTAATATTGGTAGCCTAGTTTTCGATTATTTATACATGTCACCCTCTTACTACCCCCACCCCTTAGTGCTAGAGGTGTCTTAAACCACAGTGAAAATGAAAACCTATTCCAGTCTTTGACCAGGTCAGGGATACAATGAATGAACCATATATAGGCTATTATTACAATGGGGTCGCCACTCCCAAAGTGATTTATTAATGAATGATAAATGCTATGAAGTGATAATGGAGAGTATTGCTGGAATAAAAGGTGACAGGGAAAATCGGAGTACCCGGAGAAAACCTGTCCCGCCTCCGCTTTGTCCAGCACAAATCTCACATGGAATGACCGGGATTTGAACCACGGTATCCAGCGGTGAGAGGCCGACGCACTGTCGTCTGAGTCACGGTGGCCCTACGGAAAAATAGATCAGCTAAATTTACAAGCAATGAATAGTGATTTCACTAATAAGTGGGCCACCTCGCAAATCTACGTTACTTATTTCTCGGCACTACAGCCCTAATAGTGCCTTGACCTCTTTGACAGTTGTAGCCCAATCTTCACGATCTTCAGCACGCTTCCTCCATCTTCTTATTCCCATCTTTCTTAAATCCTCCTGCACATCACCCAGCCATTTTTTTTTTTTTTTTTTGAGTTCTTCATTTCCATTTTCTGTCACCCGAATTCACTTTGTAGATTTTCTTGACAGACCTCATATCTAACCACCTTAACCTGTTGTTTTTCATTTCAGAGACGTTATTTAGAAATCCATAGAGTACTTCCAGTTCGGTTTTCCTTATTCACCATTGTTGTCCTGAAACAAAAGTCTTTGTCAGTATTTTTTCCCACGAAAGTGGAAAAGTGGTACGAGGGTTGGGACGGCGTTAACTCAGCCTCAGGAGATCAACTGAATTTGAAAATTTTCACCGATTTTCTCGAAAATTCACTCATGGGTTACCTACAAACATAAATGTCATTTATGGACACGTCACCTTATAATTAATACCTTCAACGACGCCTCGCCCGTAATCTCAAACACACATAATATAGCACATATGTTTGTTATGTAAGCTTAAGTAGGTTTGCCCGCAGCATTCGGCAGAACATTGGACGTACTTGTAAGGGGAACAAGTCACTGTAATCTAACACACGTAGACAGCCAACACAGTACTGTAACGGCAAGAAACACCTGATAGACTGCTTCACTTTCACCTATTTACGTGTTACGGATAAGAAATGGACACATTTATACTAGTTTAACTACTTTACTGTTCACAGAACGTGAACACAGGAAAGCATGCCTTACTACAACCCTTCATAATTGTGTGTGTGTCTCGAATAAGGTCAGTGGCATTTGAGGATTCTTTTTTTTTAATGACACAACTCCGGATCATTGCCTTCAGACTGTTAAAGAACTCGTGCGGGACAAAATTCTGACACCTTGTGGCGTTTCCTAAAATAGGATCCGAACCAAGGAACGTGGTAATTGGTTTCAAAATTGCCACCTATATTGGCCAGGATTGGAACCGCGAGCACCTTGGTGAAAAGCCAGCACTCGATTAACATGTCTCCCGGTGGTAGAAAACTGGGATGTATGGCACGTCCTGATAACAGTAATTAGATTTACATAATCGACGGAAGAACTGATCCTAATGACATCCGCAACTTCGAGATTATTGTACTCAACGATGGGGCGGTAATGACCATAAGATAACGTTTTTAGATAAAACAACATTCTCATGTTTCCAGTGCTCGATAGAGACAAACATTTTAGATTCGATCTCCTACCATATGAACCTTAGACCAGGGATGGTAACTCATTTCGTATTCCGGACTTCTTTCCGTAATATATTCCTATACAATCATGCTGGGTAGGTTAAGACGAGTTCACTAATAATTGACCAAAACAGCAGCGTCAATACCAATATCTTTCTTTCTTTCTTTCTTTCTTTCTTTCTTTCTTTCTTTCTTTCTTTCTTTCTCTTTCTCTCTCTTTCTTTCTTAAACTGTTTACTTTCCAGGGTTGGTTTTTCCCTCGGGTTCAATGAAGGATCCCACCGCTACCGCCTCTAAGGCAGTGTCCTGGAACGTGAGACTTTGGGTTGGAGAGTACAGTACCAGTACCTATGCTGAACAGGGGCCTTGTGGAGGGTATGGAAAGAGTGAAAGGGATAGACAAGAAAGAAGGAAGGAAGCGGCGTGCCGTGGCCTTTAGTTAGGTACCATCCCGGCATTTGCCTGGAGGAGAAATGGGAAACCACGAAAAACCACTTCAAGGATGGCTGAGGAGGGAATCTAACCCGCCTCTACTCAGTTGATCTCCTGGGGCTGAGTTAACGCCGTCCCAACCCTCGTACCACTTTTCCACTTTCGTGGCAGAGCCGGGAATCGAACCCGGCCCTCCGGGCGTGGCAGCTAATCACGATAACCACTACACGACAGAGGTGGACAACACTAATAACAGTGAAATTACTTTACTACTAGTATTACTACTGCTAAAAATGTTTCCATCCCTTCCCTGAAGGGGGAGGCGGGCCTTTAAGACGGTGACTCAGTCTCTCAGGCCAGGAGATTTGTTACGGTGAAGGAAATGCTCGGAGAAGCTGAAGGGGTTGGCGGCCGTGGTCTTTGCTAGGAACTGCATTGACATTCGATTTAGAGCAGGAGAATGGAAAACCATCCTCAGGACAGCCGACAATGGGGGCCAACAGCCCCTTTTCGTCTCCCGAATACATAAACGGTAGAGTCGTGGCCACCCCTCCTCTGCTCGGCTGGCCGGTCGGAATGCAGAGCTGTTGCGCCATTGAAGCCTACTCTGCAACAGCTGACCGTACTTTACTCGAATTCGAACAGACTTTGGACACGAAACCTGGTTCATTCAACCTCGACTCCCAACCGATACATTGGCAACCTTCATGAATTTGCCGTTCTTGATGAGTCTGTTAGTTTTCTTTGTATTGGTAGTTCTACAAAATCATCCTACCAGCATATCAGACTCGAAGGCACGTTTTTCTTACCATGAAATTGGCGCTCTGTATACCCGCATGGTCGCGGAGCAGTACAAAACAATGTATTATTGTCTCGAACTAGTAGTGAAGGATAGCTCGTGTTTATGAGAACTCTCCAGTCTTTGCGTACATGCATATTCGATAGTTTCCACGTTGCCTGTGCCATACAATAGCAAGGTTGAAAGTTTCACGTGAACTGCTCCGTCATAGTACCGACCCCGTGGCTCCATGGCTAAATGGTCAGCATGCTGCCCTTTGGTCCAAAGGGTCCAGGGTTTGATTTCCGGCTGGGTCAGGGATTTTAACCTTATTTGGTTAATTCTTCTGGCTCGTGGTGGTGATGGTGGTGATTATTGTTTTAAGAGGAAGTAAAACTAGGTAACCATCCTTTATATAACATTAATCAGAGAGAAAACATGGAAGGGATCAGACACTTCGAACAAAATGAAGGTACCGATCAAAGAAAGACGAGGGTCACGAAGGCCGTGGAAATGAGACTCCCTAGGTCACGTAACCTAATAGTGTTGGGGTTGAAAAAGAACAAGAGTTGACCAAGGAAGGTTGGATAGGAGGCATAAGTGGAAACAGTGCCAGGACTCAGCTAAGGGCCCCATGGTCGCCAACTAACGCTTCGAAGTTGAGCCCTGGGGCCCCTTTTAGTCGCCTCTTACGACAGGCAGGGGATTGCGTGGATGCTATCCTATCGCCCCCACTCACAGGGGGACTCTGGCTCAGGGTCTGGCCGTTTGTGTCGTCTTCATTCATTAGAATTCATCTTAGGTAGGACTCCATTCCCACTGACACGTAGGTCGCCTACAGGCTGTCAGTTCGAAAAAGACCTCCAAGAGGGCTCTACGGAGGCCAATACACTATTATTAGGGCCTATACCGACCCCCATCTATATGCAAGTTGTAAAGATACTGAGTGATTGAAGATTGCAGTTCAGCCATATCAGATTTAACACGACAGAGCGAGTTGACTATGCGGTTAGGGTCACGTAACTGTGAGCTTGCATTCGGAAGATGGTGGGTTCGAACCCCACTGTCGGCAGCCCTGATGATGGTTTTAAGTAGTTTACCCATTTCCACACCAGGCCGCTTCCTTCCCACTCCTAGCACTTTTCCATCCTCTCGTCGCCATAAGACCTATCTGTGTCAGTGCGACGTAAAGCCACTAGCAGATTGTGTGTTCTGTATCGCTGTACCCCCGTGGTCTCCCATTCCTATTTTGTCGAGCATCCTTTTAACTTTCATTAGCCAATAATCACCCGATGAAACATTTGATGGAACATTTGAGAGGAAGGACAGCCGACAGTGGGGTTCGAACCCACTATCTTCCGAATGTCATACATTTTTATCGTACCGGCTATGATAAGAGATATTCATGAATTTCGTTGGTAAGTTCGTATTAATGCCGAGCCACGAGAAAATGCGTGAACGGAATGTAAAGTCGGCCTCGTGTCGGTAGATTTACTGGCACGTAAAATAACTCCTGCGGGACTAAATTCCGGCACCTCAGTGTCTCCGAAAACCGTAAGAGTAGCCTAGTTAGTGGGACGTAAAATAAATTTTAAATGTTTCATCTGGTGTTTGGTATTGAAAATACAATATTTCCTGTAGCTATCCATTATTGTCTTCTATAGTAGACCGTTTATGTATATATAAAGAGTTTTGTCTGTACAGTACTGAGAATAAAAAATAATGGTAGTTATGTATCGGTCGTGTCAATAGTAAAAAGGAAATGCACTTGTTAATTTTTCGTCATCTCGGTATGTATGTATGTATGTATGTATGTATGTATGTATGTATGTAAATAATAATATAAGAGAAATTTATTGGACTCCAACCTATTCAACCTATTCAATACATTACAGGATGTTAACATTTTTAGTTAAACATCGTTAAAATGGAGACATGTTTCGCCCTCCATGTGGGGAATCATCAGTCATATCAAAGCACCTCAAAATTAAACCAGACGTCTGGTTGGAAATTATGAACATAATATGTAAGAAGAATACATTAAAAAACACGTACAAAGTCCTATCCTAAACGAAATAACAATAGACTAGTTGCATATAGTAAAATACGCTAGTGGTTTCTTAATATTAAAATGAGGCCATCATATGCACAGTATAAAAATGAAAGTAATCAAAGTCTATATGATATTGAGTTCGATGGTAGTTCTCCGTGGTATATACAAATGTTGGCAAAATAAAACACAATTTATAATTACTGTACACTTATTTATAATTGTTAAAATTTCATTACTTGTATGTATGTATGTATGTATGTACGCGCATCACGTGAAAATGGCTGAAGAGAATTTAATGAAAATCGGTATGTAAAGTAGGAAAATAAGGCACTATAATCTAGGCTATACATATTTTTATTCACGCTGACTGAAATTGTTCTTTGGGGGAAGACCTAAGATTCGAGTTCTCAAAAAGTTATAGAGAAAGTTATAGAGAATTACATTTCCGATTATTTATGTCTTATACATTTTTATCGTACCGGCTATGATAAGATTCATGAATTTCGATTTTTGTTGCTAAGTCCGTATTAATGCCGAGTCACGAGAAAATGGGCGAACAGAATTTAATGAAAATCGGTATGTAAAATCGGGGAACACAGAGCTACTATTCACGCTGGTGAAATGGTAGTTTAGGAGAAAGCGCCTAAAATGTAATTGTTAAATACGTACGTTATTATGCAATTTAATAATGTCTTATTCACAACGTGTACAATACTTCATTTAGAATTATCTATACAGTGTAGACTTCCGTAGCGCAGCGCGGGTCGAGCACCTAGTAGAGTATAATTTTCACCTATATCACACACGAGGTTCTACTGGCCAATGTCTTGCGCACGGTGCACACTCGGAACGTGTGGAGAATGCGGGACGTAGACATTGTTACCGCTTAACATTTCTGCTTAAAATAGCCGGCGAGTAGTTCGAACAGGCCTGGTAAATAGCCAGCTCCCTCAGTTGCACTGGTTAGCCATAGTATAACAGCATGCAATACACTTGAACATCCGTCACTTGCAGATTAGAAACACAAGTTATTTGTGACTGACGACCTGCCTCCTTCGCCATGAGTGTAGGATACGCACCGCAAAAGAAGACTATGAAGTCAAAGGTAAGTGGCTTGGTTTGTAATCACGGCGATACCAGGTGGAAAATAGCCAGTCTTACCAGCAGTGGTTCCCATGACTTTAATTTTACTCTGTTGCCTTGTCTATTGAAAGGCGTGATAGCAGAGTGGCTTAATCACTGGCTTCTCGCCAAGACGACCCCGGTTTGGACCTCGGCCAGTGCATGCGAGATCTTTGAATTATGGGTAATTTTGATTCCCCGTCAAACTAATGTTCTCGAGGCTATGATCGTTATACAACTCACTGTCACATAAAACTACAAACTAGCTTGTTTGTGTGATTTTGATTATTGCTAACACACGTGTGAAAGGCGCAATGCCGCTGAAATTTAGGGTTAAATAAATAAATAAATAAATAAATAATAGTGAGAAACTTGGCCGTGGGGATAGATTCGCGAAGCTGTGAGCTCGCATTCAGAAGATGCTGGGTTCCAATCCCACAGTCGGCAGCCCTGAAGGTGTTTTCCGTGGTTTCCCATTGTTACACCAGGCCGTTACTTAATGGCATGGCTACTACTTTCGCGATTTCCTTTCGTCACCCAAAACATTCGATGAGTTATTGCGATATTAAACCGTAGCAATAAAATAAATACATACAAAATACATTTAATTAATTAATAGCTGTAAATAATCAATTCCCGTCTGATAGGATATATGAATCATTTTCTTTCAGACGGGCTGAGTGGCTCAGGCGGTTGAGGTGCTGGCCTTCTGACCCCAACTTGGCAGGTTCGATTCTGGCTCTGTCCGGTGGTATGTGAAGGTGCTCAAATACGTCAGCCTCGTGTCGGTAGATTTACTGGCACGTAAAAGAACTCCTGCGGGACTAAATTCCGGCACCTCAGTGCCTCTGAAAACCGTAAAAGAGTAGTTAGTGGGATGCAAAGCCAATAAAAATTATATTATTGAATCATTTTTGCTTTGAAGTTTCCCAGAAATGGTAGTCGTACTTTTTAAGTGGTGAAGTTCGAGGTTGGTCTGTAAAAGGTTTGATGTTTACCCCCCACCCCCATCAAATATTATTTAAAATTTGGCAATAGCTTGCCCATAGAGTTATGACTTCCCTGTCATCTGGTAAAATGAAACGGAATGTCGAAATTCATTTACATTACGCAGGCAGACTAAATATTACAATAGATTAAGCCATTATTAATATTACTGTATTATTACTATCAATAATGTAGTGTTTTACTCTTTTTCGAACTACCACGAGTCAGGTGTTGTGTAGTAATCTGTATAAATAATTAATTACCCCGTACTCTTGAAAGTTTTCAGGTTTAGTTCAATGTTTATGTGTGTGTTTAATATTTGTCTATTTGTACGATGTCACGAAAAAAAGTGTTGAACCAAATTTCTCGAAACTCTATATAAGTTCAGGGATAGCAGGGTTGTTCATCTATTTCGTTAGTATACCGCGGTGTTTGCCTTTCATGGCGATATCAGTAAAACGAGAATGCTTCAACAATGCAATTGCGGCCACATGCAGCTTACTACTTCCCCGTTTGCAAAATAATAATAATAATAATAATAATAATAATAATAATAATAATAATAATAATAATAAAAACGAAAAACGAAAATATGATCAAAACAGACTGGTAGAAATAGAAGAAGATTTCAAGAAAAACAATACACGGAACTTCTACAGAACATTCAGAGAAGAATTATCCAATTACCAGGCACCTAGTCTCTGTTTCAAACGTACAGATGGGACTTTAGAAACAAGTAATAAGGGAAATTGTGAACTCCTAGCAAACCATTTCATGGACCTTTTAAACTGTGAATCTCCAAAGGAACAATTCACCTATGAAAAACCAACACCTAATCCAGATTCAGAACCCCCCACATTACAAGAAGTCAAACAAATAATCAGAGATTTAAAAGACAACAAAGCACCAGGAGAAGATGGAATAATCGCTGAAATGTTGAAAATTGGTGGTGACAAACTGGCCCAGAGTATTCAAAAAATCTTACAGGACATTTGGTTTTCTGAAGAAATTCCGGAGGATTGGAAATGTGCATTGATTCACCCACTTCACAAGAAAGGAGACAAATCAGATATTAATAACTACAGAGGAATTTCTCTCCTCTCACTCGTATATAAAATCTTCTCTAAAGCTCTACTTAATAGATTAGAGAAACAAACAGACCACCTGATCGGAGATTATCAGGCTGGATTCCGAAAAGGGAGATCCTGCGCAGAACAAATCCTAAACCTAAAAACCATACTACAGATTCGCAAAACCAAACAAACAGTAATCACCTTTGTTGACTTCAAAAAAGCGTATGATTCCATAGATCGGCAGACCCTGTTCAACATACTAGAGGAATTTCAAGTCGACAGGAAAACGAGGGAATTGATTAAACAAACTCTGACCAACACAACATCAAAAGTTAAGTTCTTGGGAGAAATTTCTGAACCGTTCGAAATCAGAACTGGCGTCCGACAGGGAGATGGACTATCCCCACTACTATTCAATTTAGTTTTGGAAAAAGTGATTCGTGAATGGAGAAAAGAAACTAAAGGTATAAACATTGGCAGACTTCTTAAAGACAAAATTCACCTTGACTGCTTAGCTTTCGCAGATGACCTTGCGATCCTTTCGAACAACAGACAAGAAGCAATCCAATCCATAGAAAAATTGAATGAAATAGCCGCAAAAACCGGACTTCAAATTTCATTTGAAAAGACGCAGTTTATGGAAGGAACTAAATCAAGATTCGACAATCAACCATTAATCACCAATTGTGGAATAATTTCCCAAGTAGACAAATTCAAGTATCTAGGTGAAATTATTCAGCCAGCAGGGTTAAATCAGGAAGCTAACAAAGAAAGAACTGCTAAACTGCAAAGGGCTTACAAAATCACATGGAACAGATACAACAAAAGATGTATATCAAAAAATGCAAAATTACGACACTACAATACAGTCATCAAACCAGAGGCACTTTATGCATCTGAAACACTGATCATTGGCGGCAGGTCACAAATGAAAAGCATTGAGAAACAAGAGAGGAAAATTCTCAGAAAAATCCTAGGACCAAAGTTCGAAAATGGAATTTGGATGAAAAAGAAACCACACGAAATTTTTCAATTCACAGAAAAAATCACAGATACCATCAGAAAGAGACGACTAAAATTCTACGGACACCTACACAGAATGGATAACAACAGGCTGACAAAGAAAATTCTAAATCTAGCTCTAACCCTGAAAATCCGCAACAATTGGTTAGCAGAAATACATGAAGATCTACAAGAAATGGGTATTGAGGACGAAACCATTCAAGATAGAATGAAATTTAGAAGCTTAGTAAACAAACATAAATTTGCAGAGAAACCAACAAGAAAAAATACAGGCTGGACAGAAACACGCAGAAAGGAACACAGTGAAAAAATGAAGAGATATTGGGAAGAAAAGAAGAAGAAACATTGTGCAAAATAAGTTCAAACGCGCTCCACAGCTGGGCACAACGAATCAAAAAAAAAAAAAAAAAAAAAAAATAATAATAATAATCCCACTACCATGATTTTTGACCTTTTCAAAGAATTTTATTTCACTTATCGTATAGCTTTCAGTACCGGGGTGTCCGAGGACAAGTTCGACTGGCCTAGTGCAGGTCTTTTGTATTTGATACCCATCGGCGACCTGCACTTCTGGATGTGGGGATGACTGTGATAATGAGGTAGCGAGAGAGTGAGACCCGATGTCGGCTCGTAGCCTACTCCTGTCGAATAACAGCAAGGGGTCTGCTGAAAGTTTTACGTCCCCATCCGACGGACGTATCACCCACCATCAACAGCGTCATATACCCTCACACTCCATATGAGCACTGCGATGAGGTTTAGAATTGAATGCAAGCTTTGGGCCGTCTATCTCAAAAATCCTCAGCCTGTTTCCAGTAATTCGACCGGGTCAGGAATGGAATGAATGAAGCCCCCCATATAGTGGCGAGGATGCGAATTGTGCTGGCTGCCGAAGCCTGTCGCACTCGTTGGGGTCAATTAACGACTGACAGATGTAATGAAATAGGAGAGTATCTCTGGAATGAAAGATGAGTACCCAGAGAAAAAACTGTCCCGCCTCCACTTTGTCCAGCACAAATCTCACATGGAATGACCGGAATATTAACCACGGAAACCAGCGGTGAGCGGCCGGCGTGCTGCCCCTTGAACCACGGGGGCTCTTAGGCACGCAATCTGGTGATTAGAAATTGTATACCAAGACCTCTACTACTCTGCCGGCCAACATTCTGATGGTGACAATTTTTTCGACCAACAGGACTCGAACCGCGTAACCACGGTGTCAAACCATACAGACGTGACGCCTTAACAATCATGACTACCAATCAATCAATTTTTTTTCAATCAATCAATCAATACTGATCTGCATTTAGGGCAGTCGCCCAGGTGGCAGATTCCCTATTTGTTGTTTTCCTAGCCTTTTCCTAAATGATTTCAAAGAAATTGGAAATTTATTGAACATCTCTCTTGGTAAGTTATTCCAATCCCTAACTCCCCTTCCTATAAATGAATATTTGCCCCAGTTTGTCCTCTTGAATCATATTGTGATCTTTCCTACTTTTATAAACGCCATTCAAACTTATTCGTCTACTAATGTCATTCCACGCCATCTCTCCGCTGACAGCCCGGAACATACCACTTAGTCGAGCAGCTCTTCTTCTTTCTCTCAATTCTTCCCAACCCAAACATTGCAACATTTTTGTAACGCTACTCTTTTGTCGGAAATCGCCCAGAACAAATCGAGCTGCTTTTCTTTGGATTTTTTCCAGTTCTTGAATCAGGTAATCCTGGTGAGCACCGGGCGAGTTGGCCGTGCGCGTAGAGGCGCGCGGCTGTGAGCTTGCATCCGGGAGATAGTAGGTTCGAATCCCACTATCGGCAGCCCTGAAGATGGTTTTCCGTGGTTTCCCATTTTCACACCAGGCAAATGCTGGGGCTGTACCTTAATTAAGGCCACGGCCGCTTCCTTCCAACTCCTAGGCCTTTCCTATCCCATCGTCGCCATAAGACCTATCTGTGTCGGTGCGACGTAAAGCCCCTAGCAAAAAAAAAAAATCCTGGTGAGGGTCCCATACACTGGAACCATACTCTAGTTGGGGTCTTACCAGAGACTTATATGCCCTCTCCTTTACATCCTTACTACAACCCCTAAACACCCTCATAACCATGTGCAGAGATCTGTACCCTTTATTTACAATCCCATTTATGTGATTACCCCAATGAAGATCTTTCCTTATATTAACACCTAGATACTTATAATGATCCCCAAAAGGAACTTTCACCCCATCAACGCAGTAATTAAAACTGAGAGGACTTTTCCTATTTGTGAAACTCACAACCTGACTTTTAACCCCGTTTATCAACATACCATTGCTTGCTGTCCATCTCACAACATTTTCGAGGTCACGTTGCAGTTGCTCACAATCTTGTAACTTATTTATCACTCTATAGAGAATAACACATCCGCAAAAAGCCTTACCTCCGATTCCACTCCTATACTCATATCATTTATATATATAAGAAAACATAAAGGTCCGATAATACTGCCTTGAGGAATTCCCCTCTTAATTATTACAGGGTCAGATAAAGCTTCACCTACTCTAATTCTCTGAGATCTATTTTCTAGAAATATAGCAACCCATTCAGTCACTCTTTTGTCTAGTCCAATTGCACTCATTTTTGCCAGTAGTCTCCCATGATCCACCCTATCAAATGCTTTAGACAGGTCAATCGCGATACAGTCCATTTGACCTCCTGAATCCAAGATATCTGCTATATCTTGCTGGAATCCTACAAGTTGAGCTTCAGTGGAATAACCTTTCCTAAAACCGAATTGCCTTCTATCGAACCATGCGGATTCTTTCAAAGAAACATAAGTTTCTCTCAGTGAAGTGATCGTGTCATTTTCCTCGTGTTGACGCGAACAGCTCTGCACCGCTCCATGTATCGGCATGAGTTCAAACTACGAATCTCTGAGCACGGCCAATTAGATCTACACTAAGTTAACTAGACTGACTCATTAAATGACAATAGCCACACGCAATAATAATAATAATAATAATAATAATAATAATAATAATAATAATAATAATAATAATAATAATAATTGTACCGGAGGTACACCCGCCCCGCGCATTTAAATTAAGCGCCTTGGATAAGCCCATCTGCAACATAAACTTTAAAACTACTAGTACGAGAAGTTTGGACATTTCTCAACAGATGTCGCTACTATAAACTTATGTCGCGCCCCCTAGGGTGAAGATGAACTATTAAAATTCAAGATAAAATTTGTGTGTTGAGGTTTCATAAACTGAAATGTTTAGTGTTTGTTTTTGATGTTCAAAAGTTATCAACACTTCCATCTCTTCCCGTTAACTTAAGGCGTTGGCCAATGAAAAATTGTGTACATTTATTTATTCACCAATGATAAAATTTTGATGTTTGATTATCCGATGAAAATGGGGGGGGGGGGATGTCAGGGCCTTGGCCCAGAGTTTTCTGGAACTTTCCCCTCGGCTATAAAAGCTGGCAAATTTCGAACCAGGTTGTCTTAGTGATAGCTCCAGTCTAGAGTGTGTTCGTAACGGAGGCGGGGGTCGCCTCATCCATCTTCGGGAGGTCCACCAGCTCAAGGTAATGGCAGATCCAGTTTAACATGTGATAGTCTTTCAAAGCTAACTCGAGGGGAAGGTTTCAAATCTTTAGCAATGTAACTTTATTTTCTAAAATGTAAATTTCAAACAAGTCGAAAGAACTTAATTGAAATCAGGGAATAGAGAGTGAGGTGCGCTCTTGTATTCCATCTCAACTTGATCTTGAGGTGACTGAGTTTGTAACCTTTAAAATCTATCTTGTAATTTCTGTAACTTACAGTAAATGTTTTTCTCCATCTAGTCACCTCCGTAGTATAGGCCTAGCCTCTGTAATGTCAGGTCATAAGCATATGCATTTCATGTAAATTTCAAGGAGTGCAACAGTTCGCCTCCTTACCATTTTCGTTTTTGGCCAGTAACTTTAACCTTTTGTTTTTACCGAAGGCTATGTAGAATGGGTACTTGTTACCCCTGTTAAACTCTATTTCTTTCATTTCATGTTAAAGATACCAGACTGTTGAGCAGTTAAGACAGTGAGTAGTGTTTAATTTTGTAAGTGTAGGTTGTGCCTCTGATAGGCCTGGAGAGTGTAAATTGATAGAGCAAAGATGCTCTTCCTGTTGATGTAAAAGAAATGGGGAGACCTGTCTCCTTGACTGTTGATGGAAAGGAGCAGTAGTGCCAAGGTACTTCTTTTTTATTTATTTTTATTAGGGGGCTTCAAGCTCAAGGTTGCTAATTCGTTATTTGTAGATTGTTCTGATTTTCTAAAATTGTTATCCTAGCTTATGAGCTATACTTTTTACCTGAGTTGTAAAGTCTGTCTAACTTTTGAAAAGACCCGCCCCCCCCCCCTCAAGGAAAGGAAAAAGAAATACAGCTCTAATTTCAAAGTTTTAAATTAATCTTCCGACTGTTTGATATCCACCCACTCATGCCCTCGCCTTATTTCACCTCTGTGATCCACAGAATCCCCGGAATAAGAAGAAGAAGAAGAAGAAGATTTTTTAAAAATATGTGATACCTGTTTAAAATTATCAACAATAATGTTACACTGACTGTGTGTGTTCGTATTTGGTCACTGGTCGACTTCTCCCTATTGTTGAACACCCTTTTGCCTCAAAGTTATTATGTTTGGTGAGGGTTGGCTGATGGACGTGGAAAATTCGTTCAGCCATCTCGGGATGAGCTTGAAAAATGCGGAGTGAACCTTTGAATCAAAATGGAAGCGTTAAAGAAAAACGGAAAACAAGAGTTACTCATGTTACTTCCAGCGGAAGTAACTCCTTTTTTTAAAATCTCAATGGAATTCAGGCCAGCTACTCTCGTGAGATGTTCGCTGAAGATATGTTCATGGCTCCTATTCCTGAGTTTCCATAGACTGCATAGTAGCACACATGTCATTCAATATTGATCTGCATTTAGGGCAGTCGCCCAGGTGGCAGATTCCTTATCTGTTGTTTTTCCTAGCCTTTTCTTAAGTGATTGCAAAGAATTTGGAAATTTATTGAACATCTCCCTTCGTAAATTATTCCAATCCTTAACTCCCATTCCTACAAATGAATAGTTGCCCCAATTTCTTCTCTTGAATTCCAACTTTATCTTCATTATGTGATATTTCCTACTCTTAAAAACACCATTCAAACATATTCGTCTACTAATGTCATTCCACGCCATCTCTCCACTGACAGCTCGAAGCATACCACATAGTCGAGCAGCTCGTCTCCTTTCACCCAAGTCTTCCCAGCCCAAACCTTGCAACATTTTTGTAACGCTACTCTTTTGTCAGAAATCACCCAGAACAAATCGAGCTGCTTTTCTTTGAATTTTTCCCATTCTCGAGTAAAGTAATCCTACGGAGGGTCTCATACATTGGAACCATACTCCAATTGGGGGTCTTACCAGAGACTTACATGACCTCTCCTTTACATCCTTACTTCTTCTTTTCTTCTTTTTCTACCGCTTTTCACACACTTGTGGGGTCGCGGGTGCGAACTGTGTAGCACAGGTGGATTTGGCCCCGTTTTAGGGCCTGCTGCCCTTCCTGACGCCAACCATATGCGGACAACCTGACTTTTACTTGTTTTACTTTTGCTCTATACAGAATAACATCATCCGCAAAAAGTCGTCTCTGATTCCAGTTCTTCACTCTCATATATAAGAAAATATAATTGTCCGATAATACTGCCTTGAGGTATTTCCCTCTTGCATATTACAGGTTCGTATAATGCTTCACCTACTCTAATTCTGAGTTCTATTTCCTAGAAATAAAACCACCCATTCAAGCGTTCTTTTGTCTAGTCTTATGGCCTTCATTTCTGCCAGTAGTCTCCCATGATTTACCCTATCAAATGCCTTAGATAGGTCAGTCCATTTGACCTTTCCAAAAATCGAACTGCCTTCTATCGAACCAGTTAGTAATTTCACTAACATGTCACCGAGCTCGATAGCTGTAGTCGCTTAAGTGCGGCCAGTATCCAGTATTCGGGAGATAGTAGGTTCGAACCCCACTGTCGGCAGCCCTGAAAATGGTTTTCCGTGGTTTCCCATTTTCACACCAGGCAAATGCTGGGGCTGTACCTTAATTAAGGCCACGGCCGCTTCCTTCCCAATCCTAGCCCTTCCCTGTCCCATCGTCGCCATAAGACCTATCTGTGTCGGAGCGACGTAAAGCAACTAGCACTAACATGTCTAAATCAGAAAGAATACTTTCCCAAAGCTTATATGCAACGCATGTCAAAACTTACTGGCCTGTAATTTTCATAGTGCACGGACTATGAGCCGCTGAAGTGTGTGCCAGCTCTTCACCTGTCCTCTTGACACCATTCAGTCATTTCAGCCCACAACTCGTAATAAAACTCAACGAGGAAATCTTCCCACACTCTGTAATAACCGCTCCTGCTAATAAAGGTTTGTTCGACACGACCATTGTTAAGACCGGTGAGATAGCCACGATCGTTATTGCCGGCCTGAGTAGATCTGACGGTAGGAGCACTAGTCTTCTGAACCTAAATTGGCAGGTTCGATTCAGACTCGCTCCAGCCCTGTGTCGGTAGATTTGCTAGTACTTTTAAAAAAAATACCACCTGTGAACCAAAATTCTGGCACCTCAGTATCTCATAAAATCGTAAAAGTAGAGAGTGAGCCATAAAACCACTACGATATAATAATAATAATAATAATAATAATTATTATTATTATTATTATTATTATTATTATTATTATTATTATTATTATTAAAATGAAATGGCGTATGGATTTTAGTGCCGCGAGTATCCAAGGACATACTCGGCTCGCCAGATGCAGGCCTTTTGATTTGACGCTAGTAGGCGACCTGCGCGTCATGAGAAGGATGAGATGATGATGATGATGATGATGATAATGACAAATAGCCCACACCCAGCCCCGTGCCAGTGAAATTAGCCAACGATGGTTAAAATTCCCGACCCCGCCGGGAATCGAACCTGGGACCCCTGTGACCAAAGGCCAGCACGCTAACCGTTTAGCCATGGAGCCGGACATTATTATTATTATTATTATTATTATTATTATTATTATTATTATTATTATTATTATTATTATTATTATTGAACGTTATGCCTTTCAATATTCAGTCTGCAAGCCTTTGTGAACGACTAAGCGCCTCCATTTGAAACTAGTCCTTTGACCTCCGTGGCTTCATTTTGTTCTGTATGGTCATTTTTAATTACTAAAAACTGGAAGGGGTATAGTCCATTGCCATCACCACTGATGCGACGGCAGTTCGAATCCCAGCCATTGTATTGGAAATCTTTCTAATGAAAAGCCGTGTGTTCGTGTTGCGAATTCCACGTAAACTGGCTTTCCCGTGGCTATAACCACGATACCAATAGTTACGTAGAACTACTGGCGTTCTGAGTCTAACATTCGTCACGTTGGTCTCCATTATTATTCAGTACCGTTTGTAGCCCATCTGGAGGCCATGGTGGTTAAGGCGTCAAGTCCGACACCGTGGTTAGCCGCCGATCGGCAGGGTAGGAGACCTGGTGGTATAACATTTCTAATCACTATATTGCTTGTCAAAAGCCTGGATAGTATCCCAAACCTCCTCTCAGTATGGAGTGAGGACAAATAACGTCGGATGGCGACGTAGCCAAAGCTTTCAGCAGACCCCTTGGTGGTATTCGACAGGAGTAGGCTACGTGCCGACACTGGGTTTCTCCCTCCCCCTACCTCATCATCACCATCATCCTCCCACATCCAAACGCGCAGTTCGCCCACGGGCGTCAAATAGATAGACCTACACCAGACGAGCCGAACACGACCTCGGGCACTCCCGGCACTAAACACCATACGATAAGCAAATATGAAAGTTAAACAGAGCAGAACAAATTAACTGGCAGATTATTAATTTTTGCTTCATGTGGGAAGCTTGTTCAATTGCCCTATGTACTTAAGTGTTGGTGAAGTCAGCCTGTGCACGTATTCTTAACGGTGAAGGAATGATTTTAGCGCAGATTGCATTTTTTTAAGTTTCCGAAATAATAATAATAATATAATAATAATAATAATAATTTAATGTTATTTGCTTTACGTTCTACTAACTACTTTTACGGCTTTCGGATACACCGAAGTGCCGCAATTTAGTCCCGCAGGAGTACTTTTACGTGCAAGTAAATCTAACGACACGAGGTTGACGTATTTTGAGCACCTTCAAATACCACTGGACTGAGCCAGGTTCGAACCTGCCAAGTTGGGATTAGAAGGCCAGCGCCTCAATCCTCTGAGCCTGGCATGAGTATTTTTGTACTGAGTGTTAATCAGTAAGGCAACATATGAGAACTTTATAAAACTTAACCTATAACATGTTATAAACATCTGTTAAAGAAATTAAATGACAGAAACTGCGCTACGCACTCCATTAGTGAAAGTTACGTCAGCCACGGTAGCCTTGGGGCTAAGTTGTGGTCGGGTTTACTCTGGTTTGGCCGTGAGGAAGAACGTTTTATTCTCGCGGGACGTGTTTCGGCAACGCCGTACAACGACCTCGGTCCCTCTGAGAATCTTACCGCCAGGGATTCCACGCTGCAATTTATTTTGTTTTGGAGAAAAAATAATTGAGGCTTCTTGGAGGAATCTTGAAGGATCTTATCCATGTCGAAGACTGCTTCATGAAGAGCAGGAGAACTGAACGAAGCTGCATTCATGAAGATCGCTCCATTGGCGGACGATAGATTCGAAACTGGTGGGGGTGAGGGAGAAGACATGACAAAGGATTTTAATAAATCTCACAGACTGAAAACCCGACTGTTAAGATTGGGTACCCAGAATTATATGGGCAGGTGAAATTAAGTAATCCCTTTACATATTCTGCCTTTGCTGGTGACACCTAGTGTTCACAGTACACTATGTCTTCTGGTGTGGGCTAGAGCAAATTTGTACTTTAACTGACCTGTCTGTGTCCTCCTTGGCTTTGACAACCTGAAAGTGACTGACGTATGAGTGACGCTAGGAATGTCATTCCTTATGCAGTCAGTCCCTGTTATGAATGAAGTGTCGTTCGTTGGATCGCCTGGTGCGTGCATTTCAGTCGGGATGGCACACTGATATGTGATAGAAAGTTCTGGTTCGATGAGGAAAGCAATGGGAAACTATCTCACTCATTTGATGGTGGAGCTGTTGAGTATTAAATCAGCCTTCGGGCTAATAACTTAGCAAACATACATACAGTACATGCAACAAAATAATGAGTAGAACTCTCCCAAGTTTGCCTCCGCGGTGTAGTGGTTAGTCTGGTTAGCTGCTACCCCTGGAAGCCCGGGTTCGATTCCCGGCTCTGAAGATAAATTTAAAAAGTGGTACGAGTACTGGAATGGGGTCAACTCAGCCTCGGGAAGTCAATTGAGGGAGTTCGACTACTACCTCAGCCATCCTCGAAGTGATTTTTCTGTAGTTTCCCCACTTCTTCTCTAGGCAAATTCCGCGATGGTAGCCTACTTAGCTTAGGCCACGGCCGCTTCCTTCCCTCTTCCTTGTCTGTCCCTCAACAAGTCCCGTGTTCAGCATAGCAGATGATTTTTCTGTAGTTTCCCCACTTCTTCTCCAGGCGAATTCCGCGATGGTAGCCTACTTAGCTTAGGCCACGGCCGCTTATTTCCCTCTTCCTTGTCTGTCCCCCAACAAGTCCCGTGTTCAGCATAGCAGGTGAGACCGCCTGGGTGAGGTACTGGTCCTCTCCAGTTGTATCCCCCGACCCAAAGTATCAAGGTCCAGGGACTGCCCTTGAGGCGGTAGAGATGGAATCCCTCGTTATGTCCGAGGGGAAACGGATTAAGAAGCAGAAATATATTTACATTTATTTAAAGTTCACACATTTAACTGTAACAAACTATTAATAATCAGGATGGTGAAATATTGAAGAGTATTAGTACACCATGCAAATAAATAAATAAATAAATAAATCTTTAGTGTAGGACTTTTCTTTTACTCTCTAGCTAATCGGTCAGTCACCTTTGCAATACAGACGTTATTTAGTTCAGTTTTGAGAACAGGATACACCACCCATTGTTATTATCGGCTTGCAGACAATTTTTACGACCGGTCATAAACGGTAGTAGGCCTATTCCTTTTCCCCAATGTTGAAAGATTTATGTTCCTTGAACATTCCAGATCATTCAAAAATAAGTAGCTTTGATCTCTGATAGTTTTAGGCGCATGTTTGCTAGATTTTTGGAATTCAGAGTTTAATGACGAGCTAGGTCTGCGTGTTTCGATATAATCACGAAACTTACTTTCCTAAGAATATTTCCACTATGGAACGTGTATTCGTGAAATATTCCTGTGTGTGTGTGTTTAGTCCTCAGCCCGAAGGCTGGTTGGATCCTCAACAGCTCCGCCATTAGCTGTCATAGATGGCCTAGGCATCACTGAAGAGGCGTACTAGGGAAATGAGGAGCGAGGTAGTTTCCCGTTGCTTTCCTCACCGAGCCAGAAGTTATTACATATCAGTCTGCCAAGCCCACTGAAATGCATGCACCAACCGACCCTATGAGCAATATTTTCACACCATTCATAGCAGGGACTGGCTGCAGAAGGAATGGCATTACTAGCATCACTCATACCTAAGTCACTTTCATTTTGTCAAAGCCAAGGATAAAGCTGAGACAGATCAATGAAAGTAACAAAATTGCTCTAGCCCATACCAGAAGACATAGTGCACTGTAAACACTAGGTCCCGCCAGCAATATTCCTAGAAAAGTGAAATGACGGATTCCAGGAGAATATCTCGCTTCCTTGTATAATTGATGCCAGGGTCCGCTGGTTGAGAAACACTGGTTTTGTGATAGTAACACACTAATGGCCGCCATTTATCACTGTTTATAACTTAATAATAGTAGTAATCATTTGAAGATAAAAAGATTGCCCTAGCTCCAGTGAATTATAAAACCCAGAATATTTTTTTGTGAGGTATTCACATCCTGACCCTGCGGAGTAGGAGTAACATGTTTGCCTCTTACGCGGAGGTCCCGAGTTCGATTCCCGACCAGATCAGGAATTTTACCTGGATCTAAGGACTGGTTCGAAGCCCTCTCAGCCTAAGTGATTACAATTGAGGAGCTGTTTGACGGTGAGATAGCGGTCCCAGTCTAGAACGCCAAGAATAACGGCAGAAAGGTTCCCTCGTGCCGACTATAGGACAACTCTTAATGGCTGTTGCGCCATGGGCTTTTATTTTGTTTTGTTTGCGGGTATCCACGGAGTTTATCTATATGGGAGGTGAATTCTATTTTTACCGAGCGAGTTGGCCGTGCGGTTAGGGGCGCGCAGCTGTGAACTCCCAGTCGGTAGATAGTGGGTTCGAACGGCAGCCGTGAAGATGGTTTTCCATTTTTACAATAGGCAAATGCTAGGATTGTACCTTAAATAATACCACGGTCGCTTGTTTCCCACTCCTAGCCCTTTCCTATCCCATCGTCGCCATAAGACCTATCTACGTTGGTGCGAAGTAAAGCAAATTGTAAAATAGAACTCCCCATCTTTATCAGAGCAGTATTAGGTAATTTTAAGTTTTTAATTATTATTATTATTATTTATTTTTTTTTTTGCTACTTGCTTTACGTCGCACCGACACAGATAGGTCTTATGGCGACGATGGGATAGGGAATGGCTAGGAGTGGGAAGGAAGCGGCGTGGCCTTAATTAAGGTACAGCCCCAGCATTTGCCTGGTGTGAAAATGGGAAACCACGGAAAACCATTTTCAGGGCTGCCGACAGTGGGGTTCGAACCTACTATCTCCCGAATACTGGATACTGGCCTCACTTAAGCGACTGCAGCTATCGAGCTCGGTTTAAATTAATTGAGACGTTGTTTTTAGTTGAATAAATGATTCCTAATTAGAGGTACTATTACAGAGTCTTTCAAAGTGAAGACAACATTGTAAGATGATGTTAAATTTAGATAAATTTTGTGCATCTTGAAAGTGTCTACCAAGAATTTCAGAATTATTTCGCGGCTAGAACTGAGGAGGAAACGACCGTAGCCTGTATATTGCTTTGCGATGTAACTAGAAGCAAATTCTTGGCACGTTTACCGGGAATGCGTCAGCGGCCAACAGTTGTTCATGTCTTCGTCAGGCTCTGCTGGCTTTTGCTTTAATAAAAAGTGATCTCAAACTGAACGTGATATTCGTGCTCACATGCTGGGAAGTAGCCTATTTCTTACTTCCTCGTGAGCACTTCTGGTATATTTCGAACGATAATCAAATGTCTCCGTGGCTCAGGTCTCTCATCACTGGGTTCCGTTAGTTCAAACCCCGGTCAGTCCATGTGAGACTCGTGCTGGACAAAGCGGAGGCGGGACAGGTTTTTCTCCGGGTACTCCGGTTTTCCCTGTCAACTTTCATTCCAGCAACACTCACCAATGTAATTTTACTTCATCTGTCAGTAATTAATCATTGTCCCAGAGGAGTGTGACAGGATTCGGCAGCCAGCACAATTCCTAGATGGGGGACTCATTCATTCCATTCCTGACCCGATCGAATGACTTGAAACAGGCTGAGGATTTTCATTTCGTTATTCATCTGTCTGTTAGGTCATCAGCCCAGAGGCTGGTTGGATCCTCAAATAGCACCACCAAAGGTTATGCGGTTATAAGGAAAACCCAAAAACCAATGGCAGCACAAAAATGAGGCGTACTAGGCAAGATGAGGAGTGAGGTAGTTTGCCATTGCTTTCCTCACTGGGTCAGAAAGTACTAATGCAGCACGACTGACCCTATGAGCAGCACCTTTCATAACACTCAGATGCACTAGTCATGCTCTGAATGTCATTACTCAGCACTACCCATACCACAGCAACTTCCATATTGTCACAGCCATGGATGTTGACTGGGACTTCGGTGGAAGTTACACTTTACTCTGGCCTGTGCCAAGTCATTCGACTGGGTCAGGAATGGAAGGAATGAATGAAGCCCCCATCTAGCGGCGAGGATCGGAATTGTGGCCGGCTGCCGAAGTCTGTCGCACTCCTCTGGGGCAATGATAAATGACTGACAGATGCAATGTTAATGGAGAGTGTTGCTGGAATGAAAGATGCCAGGGAAAACCGGAATACCCGGAGAAAATCCTGTTCCGCCTCCGCTTTTTCCAGCACAAATCTCACATGGAGGGACCGGGATTTGAACCACGGTATCCAGCGGTGAGAGGTCGGCGCACTGCCGCCTGAGCCACAGAGGGCTTCAGCCTAGGCCTACTACAAAGTAAATATATTCCAACGGGGTTATTGAAATGATTATCCGAAAGGACTTTGAAACCAGTATTGTCTGATAAAATGAGAGAAAGGGTCGTATGTTTGGTTTATATTTGCCATGACGCTATCCTTTAAATCCGGCATTTAGAGGTTTCAAAATGGCGTTAGGGTAAACGTTATAACAATATTTCAAAGAGGAAGAATTGTGATTTGTAACGTTAAAATTGAAAATTCGATTTTTTGGTAAAAAATCGTAATATTTCAGTAATGACTCCCCCTAACAGTGCACCCAATCGGATATTTGAAGTACGCTTTCTTAGACGAATACTTAATCGTGATACTCTTTGCTGAACGTAGACGCGAAATTGTCTGGCTGTTTTGTTGAATGGTCAGGGTACCGGCCTTCGGTTCAGAGGGTCCTGGGTTCGATTCCCGGCCAGGTCATGGATTTCAGCCTCTGGCTTGGGGACTGGATGATTGTGTTTATCATAATACACATTGCTTCGTATTATATAACTTACCACACTACCATCCGCTACAGAAAGACGCAATAGTGAGTACATCTCTCATTGTAGTGATGGCATCAGGAAAGGCACCAGGCCTTAAAACTGGAGCATGTCACATGTACGACACAGCTCACTCCCGCGACCCCACCAGGGTGTGGTAAAAGAGTGAGGAGAAGAAGAAGAAGAAGAAGGAGAAGGAGAAGGAGAAGGAGAAGGAGAAGGAGAAGGAGAAGGAGAAGGAGAAGGAGAAGGAGAAGGAGAAGGAGAAGGAGAAGGAGAAGGAGAAGAAGAAGAAGAAGAAGAATATAAAATGTGTAGGATTTGTAATCAGACTGTACTATCTGGGGAAGCTCATAACTTCAAGGCTCACTCAACCCGCGACAAAACTGAGTAATCTCCGTACAGGCCATGGAAACCCTTAGAGGCGTGGAAGATAAAGGCTTGCACTATCCGTAACCTCGGCAGTTGATGAAGTACAGAAGTTAGCCCTACACCCGGCCGCCTTTGTCCCCAGGAATTAACCTGGTACTCATTTTGGATGTAGGCTGAGTGAACCTCAGGGCCTTGTGCACCTCTGGAAGCGGAAATCTCGTTTCTTAAAATTTTTCCTGCCGGGAAATCGAACCCACTTCCTTCCGGATGAACCGAGAACGCCTTTACCTCCTCTGCCAGGCAGCCCCTCTGACAAAACTGACCACCAGGGTAATTACTGAAGATACAGATGATCGCGTATAAGGCTGTCCAATTTAGACTGTGTTCAGGGGGATATTTTACATTTCCCTAGGCCATGAATTTTCATGTGTTGGTAACAGGTGAGAAATACAGAAGGCGTTGTTGTTATAGGCAGAATAATTGTTTATCAGAGTTAATATTAGCTACAAAATTGGTTTTTAATTAATAATAGATTAATATAACCGTGCTGGTTTTAAATATGACAGTTGCAGAGTGAGATTTGTAGCTGTTAAGTTGCGATTGTCTCTGAATATTCCGATGAAGAATCGGAGCTCTTTTCATTCAGAGACTATGTGATCGGTGGCAGAATCAGTATTTCTTGACTAGGCTGAGTGGCTCAGTCGGTTGAGGCGCTGGCCTTCTGACCCCAGCTTGCCAGGTTCGATCCTGGCTCAGTCCAGTGGTATTCGTCAGCCTCGTGTCCGTAGATTTACTAGCACGTAAAAGAACTCCTGCGGGACTACATTCCGGCACATCGGCGTCTTCAAAAACAGCAAAAGTTGTTAGTGAGACGTAAATCCGATATTATTATTATTATTATTATTATTATTATTATTATTATTATTATTTCTTATACGCCTTTCCCCGTAGTACAGTTTAATGGCATGTGGATGGTGTGTACATGTCAATAGTAAAATGTGAAAACTGGGAGAACGGTTGCCAATACATAGCCTACTGTGAATGTAAACCTAACTTCCTTGTTTTCTTCCGCTAGAAGTTAATTGGAAGGCCGTTTGAAGAAAATGTAATTTCACTTCATCTTCTCTCCCTAAGAGACGTCTTGTCTCTCAGCCACATACTGCACGTTCAGAAAGTAGCTCTACAGGTCGCTGTTTGAAGTGGGATGTCTGATCTCACGGCGATCGAATGTCCTCATAGTAGTCGTGGTTCAGTACACCTTGTTTTCTCTCCTCTCACGAGTATTCACTGCACCACTGGCTCTTTCTAATGGAGTATTCACAGGCTAGCTGAGTAGGCCTTTGCCTCCTGAACTCCAAAAGTTGAGATCGAATCCCCCACAATCAGTCGACAAGTAAGAGCTTAACACTTGACATGTCGCTAAATATTTGAAATTAAAACAAAGTCGTGTTTATTCGCTAATAAC
The DNA here is from genome assembly GCF_040414725.1 of Anabrus simplex. Lineage (NCBI taxonomy): Eukaryota > Metazoa > Arthropoda > Insecta > Orthoptera > Tettigoniidae > Anabrus > Anabrus simplex. Next base: position 42,798,288 of record NC_090269.1, on the reverse strand, counting down.
ATAAGGTGAATATTTTTGTAAAAACTAAAGCTGCCTGATAATGGTTAACATTGGACGACAGAGTAATAATGTTATCCTTAAGAAGCCATAGCATATCCATTTTTGACACACACATATATATATCCGAAAATGTAACGTGACTCAACAAAATGTGAAATGGAAGTGTAACCATAGCAACCGTGCAGGCAGTGGTTTAAGGTATGAATGGATGGTCAGACAGTGTTACCTAGCAACCGTAAAGGCTATGTCTTACGGCTGGTTGCCATCTGAAATTAGCAGCCGTTGATAGATGGCCATGATCGGAAGATAGGTGGTGGTGTTGATTATTGTTTTAAGAAAAAGTAAAACTAGGCAACCATCCTCTTTAACACTAATCAGTGAGAAAAAAATGGAAGGGTCCGGCACTTTGAATGAAGATATCAGCCAAAGGAAGACAAGGGCCATGAAGGGCGTGAAAATGTGACTCCCTAGGATTCTCAACCTAATAAGGTCGAAAAAAAACAAGAGTTGACAAAGTGAGGTCGGATGGGATAGATGAAAGTGAGGAGCCTGGCACAAGTAAGTGGAAGCAATGTCAGGACTCAGTTCTGCCACACCCACCCACAGGAGGAGACCGGGAGACTATGCCCATTTGATTTTCACAAAGGGAAAAGTGGTTTCTTTCTCCTTTACCTGTTATGTCTTGATGGCTGCAGTATTTTTTTAGTGTCTCGTAGATTAGGCCAGAGCAAAATGTAGTTTCCACTGAAGTCTCAATCTCATTTATAGCTGTGATAGTGTGGAAGGTGCTGACTAATATCATACAGAGCAAAACTAGTGCGTCTGGATGCTGGGATGGTGCTACTCGTAGGGTCAGTCGTACTGCAATAGCACTTTCTGGCTCAAAGAGGAAAGCAATGGAGAACTACCTCATTCCTCATTATCATAGAACGCCTCATTATAGAATCGCCGTTGAAGTTTGTGGTATTCCTGTAATTGCATAAACTTGATGGGCTCGAAGTGAGGATCCAACCAGCCTCCGGGCTGAAAACTTGACAGGCAGATGATATTATTAAATAATGCAATATAGTGTGTTTACGTCATAACAGAACGAATACCTACTTGTCAGAAGATGCTGAAGGATTTCTGTATGTCGGCCAGCTCAGCGAGCTTTTGGCCACCTGGGTAGATATTCATTCGAACATTGCGGCCCACGGCTGGCGAATAATGCACTTTCATTTTTTCTAAAAGTGCTTGTCGAATCTTGAACATAATCTCACAGCTAAATTTGCAAGTTTCAATGCCTGGGGGCTAGGTAGACCCTCCTTGGAGGGTGGCCAGCGTTCGCCATGTGAGAAACTGCGCGTGAAGGAACATGTTACGTGTTGTGTGCGGCATGTTAAGAAATGCAGAAAAATTACGAACACACAACTCTCCGAGCCATTGGGATTAATCATTCGCGATTAAAATTCCAACCCAGGCTCCCCTCGAACCGAAGACTAGTCCGCTACCACTCAGGCAAGAAGGCGAACAATGGAGAGATTGTGAAAGTATTTTATCATCCCCTGAAGATAAGACAGAATTTGCTACGACAATATTGTAGTAGCTTTTTTTTTTTTAATTTCTGTATGGGCTATTCTGTTTAAATCTTAGATTTTAGAAATTGGAATCGTAATTAAACTACCTTGAAAAATCTCTCGTTTAGAAACCTGGTCGAAAAGATAGTACGTGGCCCTTAGAGTTATGTTCAAGGGATCAATGTCAGCTGATGGTGTTGCTTGTTGAAGAACCCCTTGTTAGGAAATAAATTATTGCCCCTCTTAAGTTCGATAGTAGAGAAATACAATTATTATTATTATTATTATTATTATTATTATTATTATTATTATTATTATTATTATTATTATTATTATTATTATTATTTTGTATTGAATACAGTAGTAAATAAGTTACAGGACTCTTAGCGACTACAAAAAGACCTAGACAATGTTGTAATGTGAACAGCAGACAATGGTATGACTGTAAGAGGGATGAAGAGTCAGGTCGTAAGTTTCACAAAGAGGAAAAGTCCTCTCACTTTTAATTACTGTGCTGATGGGGTGATAGTATGTCATGGGGATCACTGTAGGTACCTATGTGTTAATATAAGGAATGATCTTGATTGGGGTAATCACATTAACAAGGTTGTGAAAAAAGGATACAGATCTTTTCACATGGTATGAGGGTATTTAGGGTTTGTAGTAAGGATGTAAAGGAGATGGCGTTTAGGTCACTGGCAAGACCCCATTAGAGAATGGTTCCAATATACGAGACTCGTACCAGGACTACTTGATATGGGAACTGGAAAAATTTTGTTCTGGGAGACTTCCGGTAAAGGAGTAGTGTTCCAAAAATGTTGCTAGCTTCGGGCTGGGAAGACTTGGGAATTAGGAGACGAGATGCTCGAGCAAGTGGTATGTTCCGAGTTATTAACAACGAAGAGTTCGTCGACATCAAATTGAAAGATCTATTCTTTCCCTTTCACAGTGACAGAAGAGAAGCAGCACTGCCGAACATCCCCAGATTATTCTGCTCGCGAGTCCATTCGTGAACTTTTACCTGAGCAGTAGCGGTGACAATACACCCCCGCAAATCCACTGCTGCGTTTTGTGAGGGAAGGGTGATTGTAGCCCACTCCACACAATGTAACTCGGGCATTTCAAAGGGGGAGAGAAATCTGAAAGATATAGGGTGACCTTGGTTCTCATTGTATTTATTTGTAACCAGTTGGCTCTAGCGCTGGCCTTCAGACGGTCTTATACTTTAAATATTTCATCGCGCTTTGGACATTTTGAGGCGTCCATGTTGAGAAACTTGCCGTTTTGCAGTGATGTTAATCTTATGAGCATTAACTACGAAACCTGCACAATTCTACGTGAAATCAGAATCCTACCGACTTAACTTTTCGAAAAACATTCATACAGTAGTTGACTAGTTGGGATTCGAACCACTGGCACCTTATTGATAATCTTGTGACGGTGTGACAAATAGTCCAGAAATGAATAATAATAATAATAATAATAATAATAATAATAATAATAATAATAATAATAATAATAATAATAATAATAATAATAATAATACTCTCCGAGTTACTGCCTGTAAGATAGTATGCGTACCAATTTCAGAGTTCTGATTGTGCTGCAGTCTATCAGAAAAGACCGTAAGTTGATAGTTTTTTTAGCCTGAGTAGTGAATGTTATCGGTTGGAAACTGATGGTGGCGGTGGAATACATCCACGGATCGGGATCTGAGGGTTGTAAGAGTTAGCCGTGCGGTTACGGGCGCGCAGCTGTGAGCTTGCATTCGGAAGATGGCGGATTCGAACCGCACTGTAGGCAACCCTGAAGATTGTTTTCCGTGGTTTCCAATTTTCACACCAGGCAAATGCTGGGGCTGTACCTTAATTAAGACGACGCGGTCGCTTTCTTCCCAATCCTAGCACTTTCCTATTATTCCATTGTCGCCAACAGACCTATCTGTTTCGGTGCTATGTAAAGCAAATTGTTTGAAAATAAAATAAAAAATCCTCTCACCCGTCCAGATGGAATTCTTCTTCTCTGGAAACCTTTCAAATAAATCAGTCTACTATTCTTAAGTGAAATGAAATGTCGTATGGCTTTTTTTCTTAGTGCCGGGATATCCCAGGACAGGTTCGGCTCGCCAGGTGCAGGTCTTTCTATTTGACTCCTGTAGGCGACCTGCGCGTCGTGATGAGGATGAAATGATGAAGACAACACACACACGCACACACACACACAGGCCCCGTGCCATTGGAATCAACCAATTAAGGTTAAAATACCCGAGCCGGCCGGGAATTGAACCCGGGACCCTCTGAACCGAAGACCAGTACGCTGACCGTTCAGCGAACGAGTCGGATGCTATTCTTAAGTGACGACAGACAATGCTGAATATATGATCGTGAAGCATTGGACATACCAAGCTCGATAGCTGCAGTCGCTTAAGTGCGGCCAGTATCCAGTATTCGGGAGATAGTGGATTCGAACCCCACTGTCGGCAGCCCTGAAGATGATTTTCCGTGGTTTCTCATGTTCACACTAGGCAAATGCTGGGCCACGGCCACTTCCTTCCAACTCCTAGCCCCTTCCTATCCCATCGTCGCCGTAAGACATATCTATGTCGGTGCGACGTAAATCAACTTGTGTGAACTTGTGTGGCGCACTAGCTGGGCTACAGAACTGGTCAAATTTTACAAAGTCTTGAACTTTAAGTAACACAGCTCTTTCAGTTCTCCACGATAAAATGAACAATGAATATAAACAACTTTAGCTTCATTCCAAAGTCGGCGAGCCTTCGCGAGCCAAAGTACTCACAACGTCCTTTGAATTAACGCACGATATTGTATTGTTCACAATGAAAGCATTGTGATGTTTCTTTACTTCGTGTTGGCGTAGTTTGATTAAGAATTACCCATCTTGCCTCCTCACTCCCACATCCTCCAGAGAGTTGTCTTGGATAATCTCGAGTAGGCAGCCGGCCTCATATTCCAGAAATCATGGGTTCGACAGATGTATTGTTAAAGAGCTAGAACATTTGAAATTCTCTATATCGTGAATGTAGGCATGTGAATGAATTAAATTACCCATTGTAAGTCGAAGCTTCTCGCCAAGGCGCCGGTACTTCGAATCCCTGTGAATGCAAGAGGATTGCTTTGAAATATTATCCCACTTACTTACTTACTTACTTACTTACTTACTTACTTACTTACTTACTTACTTACTTACTTACTCCTTGGCGCTACAGCACCTGTATGGCCTCGGCCTCTGGACATTCTCCACCCACTCTTCTCTGTTGACTGTTTTTTGCCGGGCTGAGTGGCTCAGACGGTTGAGGCGCTGGCCTTCTGACTCCAACTTGGCAGGTTCGATCCTGGCTTAGTCAGGTGGTATTTGAAGGTGCTCAAATACGTCAGCCTCGTGTTGGTAGATTTACTGGCACGTAAAAGAACTCCTGCGGGATAAAATTCCGGCACCTCGGCGTCTCCGAAAACCGTAAAAGTAGTTAGTTGGACGTAAAGCAAAGTTGACCGCTTTGATTCTCCATCTTCTAACTCCCATCCTTCTCAAATGCTCAAATGCTCAAATCCTTGGTCCTTCCCTCATACGACGTCCTTCTGGTTTCCCATTGAAGACTTTCTTTTCCTCTGGCATTCTTTCTACATGTCCCGGTCATCGCAGTCTACTACTCTTTATTTCTGTTACTATATCTGGTTTATTATACAGCTCTCTGATTTCCTTATTCTTAATTCGGCAGAGTCCACCATCCTTTACTGGAATATAGACTTTCCTAAGTATCTTTCTTTCCCATCTCCGTAACAACTCATCACCCTGTGTCATAGTCAAAGTCTCCGAACCATTCATCACCACAGGTCCCACTATCGTGCGATAAACAGTCAGCTTCAGATTCCTTAAGGCTTCTTGCTTTAAATACTTTGCTTAAGGCATAGTAACTCCTATTACCAGCTTTTATCCTAGCATGTATATCTTCAGTCATGTCATCGTTTTCAGCTACCATTTACCCTAGATATTTAAAGCTCTTGCAGAGTTCATATTCTTTCACATTCACACTTTTTCTGGTTCATTGTACCTTTTCCTAGATGTACTTAGTTTTGAATGAGTAATCGTCAGTCCCATCTCAGACTATTATTTGTCTAGTCTTCCCAAATTCTCTTCCAGACCCTTTTCGCTCCTAGATAGCAAATCAATATCATCTGCGCATGAAAGGTCACTCAGTTAAACATTTTCCCACCTGGGTTGACCTCTTGTATAATTCACATTACTCTCTCCAAGGCAATGTTAAACAGCGGGGTGAGAGAGTACATCACCCTGTCGTAATCCTTGGTTAACTTCAAAAGCTTTTGATAAAGTACCCTCAAAATTAACTTTACATGTTGTTGTTTCCAGGCACATTTGGTTAAACAAGAAAGGGGGAAAAGTGAACCTCAGAATATTAAGTCGCAGACACTTCAAAGTACAAATTATCTTGTTGAAAGTCGTATTGACTCGTACATCGACAAACGTCACATCAGTGGTTTACGCAAAACGGCTGAAGCATTACCACAAATGCCACCTCTACAACCAAACCACTTGGCACATGAACTATTTAAGAGCCACGGCCTAGCTAGACGATTGCTGCCCAGAGAGATAAACTTCAGATATAGGGGGACAACGTGGACAGCGTGATGTATCTTCAGCCGTAATGCTTGGCTTTCTTGACCGGGTCTTCTGCCTGTCCTACTATACTGCTTCTCACTTTTTTTTCACGCGGCTGAATAAATACGATTCCATTCCTCAGTCTAGGGATTGAAATTTCAGGACGATACGGTACTCGTAACTGGGTCCTTGGGGGTAAGGATCCCACTAGGGCTACTACTTCTTTAAAAGTTCTAGTAGGTACTGCCAGAAAATAATGGCGTGCGGCATTTGCCTGGAGAAGTGGGTAACCACGGGAAACCACTTCGAGGATGGCTGAGGCGGGAATCGAACCCCTTCTCCGGGGGCTGAGTGGATCCCATTGCAATCCTCGTAACACTTTCCAAATTTCGTGGCAAAGCCGGAATCAAACACGGACCCCCGGGAGTGGCAGCTATTCACACTCACTACTACACCACACTTCAGATAGCAAAAGAAAAAGTTCACATTTTGCGATAACGTTTTGCACACCCATAAATCATGGGAACGATGACAGTGATATCCCTAGCCTATATTATAGTGTAACATTCTTAGTAGGACAGCTGGTAACATCTCGCAGATACGAGTGTCGCATCGAATGATCGGTATTTGTCAAAACAGCTGCACTGCTTAAACCTGCAATAACAATGGCAATCACTTCCGTTTTTCGATCTCAGATTTCAAATGATTCGGTCGTGGTTCAGGAAGAAGGCATAGAGTTACAGTAAACAGATAAGAAGAGTAGGTAAGGGTTATTCTGCCCGAAGGCAGGTCCGAACCTCCACAGAGGTGTTCCTGAGCCGGAGTTTACCTACGGTAGGGTGGCCAGTTCCTTTCCGCTCCTCCATTCCCTTACCCCCCACCAACAGTGCGTGGCAACCCATCCAACTCCTGACCACGCCCAATGTTGCTTACCTTCGGAGATCTCACGGGATCCGGTGTTTCAACACGGCTACGGCCGTTGGCATAAGAAGAGTGCTTCCTATTTTTTAAATGATGTATTGCAGGGGTGAGAATAACAAATCTCACATTCTGTTCAATTGTTGTTAGTAGTGCAATATTTTTAATAGCTCAAGTGGGGTCATATTTCTGGCTCCTTCGGTTTCGAGGGTTTCGGGTTCGATGCCTGGCTGAGTCGAGGATTTTAAATGTGTAGGCTTTATTACTTGGGTAGTAAAATAAGTAACGATGGCACAAGTAAGGGGGACATAAAATGCAGGTTAGCACAGACAAGGAAGGTCTTTCTTAAGAAAAGAAATTTGCTCACTAGGAACATTGATATAGGATTTAGAAAGATGTTTTTGAAGAATTCCGTGTGGAAGTGAAGCATGGACGATAACTAGCTGAGAAGGGAAGAAAATAAAAGCTTTTGAAATGTGGCGTTACAGAAGAATGATGGCGAGATGGGTAGCTCGAACAACGAATGAAGAGATATTGAACCGAATTGGTGAGAGGAGATCGATTTGGCTAAATTCGACTGGAAGAAGTTGTAGAATGATAGGACACAACTTAAGACACCCAGGACTTGTTCGGTTGGTTTTTGAGGGAATTGTGGACGGTAAGAACGGCCGGGGTAGACCAATCTATGAATATTATAAACATATTAGAGCAGATGTAGGATATAGTAGTTATTTAGAAATTAAAAGGTTATCACGGGAGAGGGTGGCATGGACAGCTGCATCAAACCAGTCTATGGACTGATGAGTCGAACATACATTCGCAGCACATCACACTAAGGAACGCCGCAGAAGCACGCACTAGTGAATACATTCCTCCACATCGTGTTGGCGTCAGGAAGGGCATTTGGCCATGAAACAGGGCAACCGAGTGAGTTGGCCGTGCGGTTAGTGTCTCGCAGCAGTAGGCTTGCATTCGGGAGATAGTGGCAGCCCTGAAGATGGTTTTTCGCGGGTTCCCAATTTCACACTAGGCAAATTGTGGGACTGTACCTAAATTAAGACCAGGATGTCGAGTAATAATAATAGGGGGGAAGCTATCAAATAAAATCAGTGAAATGTCTACTCTTTCTCTGTGTGTTCGAACGTCGCTCTGCAATCCTTTCTCAAAGAATTTTTTTTTTTTTTGCCCCTTTATCGCAAAGTTCCGCGTGTAACTATTTCTTGATGGACGCAATATTTTTTTCATTTGTCTCCTGGCACAGGCCAGAGGAAAATGTACCTCATTTATGGGTTAGGCAGTGTTGAAGCTTCTGAGGTGTAGGGGTGTTGAGTAACAACTTAGAGAGCACGACCAGTGCGTCTGGATGTTGTGTAGAGTAAGTCATGTCTAACTCAGTGAGGAAAGCAATGGCAAACTATCTCACCCGTCATCTTGCCTAGTACGCCTCATTACGGTTATTGTTTTTTTTCTTATTTCTACAACTTTGCTTTACGTTGCACCGACACTGATGGGATTTATGGCGACGAAGGGATAGGAAAGTGTTAAGAGTGGGAAAGAAGCGATCGTGGCCTTAATTTAAGGCACAGCCTCAGCATTTGCCTGGTATGTAAATAGGAAACCATGGAAAACGATCTCGTACCTTAGTTATGTTAAATCTGGAAATACGACAGTTCCAAGAGGAACAAAATAATTAAGAGAATCAAGTATAGCTATCAAAAATATTGTATGTGAAATCATGATTAAAAGTTTGTTGGATTTCCCTTTAATTTGGCATGTTTAGAACATTGTTTACACTCTGTGACACTTCACTATTTTTCTCAAGTACATCTACACTCTAGCCTACCAGTCGCAGGAGCCATTTTCACAACTGAAAACAAGTTCAACTAGTAAACACAAGCGCGCAAAATAAAATGTATGCTTTATGAAAACACTCCTCACCTGTCTGTCCACTCGATTTCGCTACCTTACTTCACTACAAGCCGCCTCTGTGGTGTAGTGGTTAGCGTGATTAGCTGCCACCCCGGGAGGTCCGGGTTCGATTCCCGGCTCTGCCACGAAATTTGAAAAGTGTTACGAGGGCTGGAACGGGGTACATTCAGCCTCGGGAGGTCAACTGAGTAGAGGTGGGTTCGATTCCCACCTCAGCCATCCTCGAAGTGGTCTTCCGTGGTTTCCCACTTCACCTCCAGGCGAATGCCGGGATGGTACCTAACTTAAGGCCACGGCCGCTTCCTTCCCTCATCCTTGCCTATCCCTTCCAATCTTCCCATCCCCCTACAAGGCCCCTGTTCACCATAGCAGGTGAGGCCGCCTGGGCGAGGTACTGGTCATACTCCCCAGTTGTATCCCCCGACCAAGAGTCTGAAGCTCCAGGACACTGCCCTTGAGGCGGTAGAGGTGGGATCCCTCGCTGATTCCGAGGGAAAAGCCGAACCTGGAGGGTAAACAGATGATGATGATGACTTCACTACATCTGTACCATACCCGGTTCAGGCTGTACGCTAGAAATTCCTGTACATCGAACCACAACCTACAACAACGGATCGTTCACGGTCACCGCCACGATCTGGTGGAATGAACTCCCCAATGACATTAGGGACGCTAAATCTAAGGCAAAGTTTAAAACACCCTACCAGCGTCATCTTATAAGCACTTTCAAGCTTTCTTGACTGTCTGAATGGGATGGATGGATGAATGAATGAGAGTGAATATGGTTGTTCATTGTGACGTGTTACGGTATGTAGTTGTAATTCATACTTTAGGTTGTAAAAGCTTAATATGTTTCGGTTAGGCCATTTCGGTTTTTATACTGTTATTGTATATTAAATTGTAAAATTTTGAAATTCTTAAATTGTGAAGTGTAAAATTTATGTTGTAAATTAGACCTTTATATATACATGAAGTGGTTAACTGTAAGAGAGTACCAAGAGCGCTAACTTCGCCACAATAACGTCGCTTTAATAATAATAATAATAATAATAATAATAATAATAATAATAATAATAATATGGGATAATTTAACAGGTGTCTTTATTTAAATACCTTGGATAAATAATTCTTCCTTCAGGGTTAAACTGTTTGGCTATTATAGAAAAGCGTCTCGAAACTTTAGAGGGTATATAGACTAACATGGGATCATTACAATAAATGAGTAACGTCACGTAATGCTAAATTGAAACATTATAAAACAGCTATCCTACTGGAAGCTCTACATGCATCAGAAACCTTAATAGGTTATTTTAAAATTGCAGATATTGAAAAACAAGAACGTAAAATTCTTAGGAAAATTTTTGGCGCCACACAAGGAAATGGAATTTGGATCAAAAGGCGAACTTGAAACCTTTATTGCCACACAGATAGTTTCATCAATACTGTACAGAGGAGACATTTGAAACTTTTGGATTTGAAACTTTTGGACTAATTTTAGGATGCATAATAGACTCACAAAATTATTTGATGTAATCAAATCCCAAAACAGGAGAATTGTCTCGAGGAAACAAGAGGGGACCTGAATGAATTGAACATCAGGGAAGACGACATGAAAACTCACGAAGTCTTCAGGACCTCAGTAAGTAAACGCACATTTATGATGAAATCCAGCAGCAGGACTGGTGCAAAGCGGTCAGAAAAACGGAAGAGACAACACAGTGAGTTCATGAAGAGATTTTGGAATAATAGGAACACAAAATTCATCAAGCCAATGAAAAAGTTCCAACGCACTGTATGAATGGTCATAACGAAATAATAATTATAATACTAATAATAATAGTTCAGATTTACCCGCAAAGCAAAAATATCTACAACATGCAAACACCAACTAAACCTACTCAAGAGACACATAGAACACAGATCATCATCATCATCTGTTGACCCTCCAGGTTCGGCTTTTCCCTCGGACTTAGCGAGGGATCCCACCTCTACCACCTCAAGGGCAGTGTCCTGGAGCTTCAGACTCTTGGTCGGGGGATACAACTGGGGAGTATGACCAGTACCTTGCCCAGGCGGCCTCACCTGCTGTGGTGAACAGGGGCCTTGTAGGGGGATGGGAAGATTGGAAGGGATAGGCAAGGATGAGGGAAGGAAGCGGCCGTGGCCTTAAGTTAGGTACCATCCCGGCATTCGCCTGGAGGTGAAGTGGGAAACCACGGAAAACCACTTCGAGGATGGCTGAGGTGGGAATCGAACCCACCTCTACTCAGTTGACCTCCCGAGGCTGAGTGGACCCCGTTCCAGCCCTCGTACCACTTTTCAAATTTCGTGGCAGAGCCGGGAATCGAACCCGGACCTCCGGGGGTGGCAGCTAATCACGCTAACCACTACACCACAGAGGCGGACCAGAACACAGATAACGAACAATATAAGGACAAAAGTCCTTGCTATCCGTCACTCTACGGTTCTTGTAGGCTATATTAAAATACTTCGTGCCATTCTTTTACAGTAATAGATTACTAATGAAGATCACTCTTAATTATAATTTTATACGCATCAATACCGCTATTCCGTACTTTTTCCGAACGATCTTTCCATTATAGATAATGTCATAACACAGTATCGAAACCACAGAAATATTGATAGGAAATATAGACACTGAAATATTTAATATCGATAATAACGCAACATCCCTACTTTTGTAGCAGATAAGAGCGTGACGACACAAGCAACTTACTGACCAACATGTTGCAGTCCAGGGAGCGTCAACCGTTCAAAAGCTAACACTGTCCTCAAAATAACGAAAGTATCTTCAAGTACGCCCTTCAGTATCCCCACCAATATTCCGAAGGTTACGTTGCTGTAATTTGATCGTGACGTCAGAGCAAATTTTGCATACTGGGATAATTGACGGTATCGTAACTTTTCGCAGCGAATGTGGCATTACAGTAACAGGTTGATAACTTCAAAGGGAGCCTCGTAACCTTTCCAAGTCGACCGTTCACCTCCTTGAACCACATGAATGATAGTGTTCATAGAGCGAAACCTGTTTTGAGTAACTGAGGCCAGCGGGTATCCACGTAAGTAAAGTATTTGGTCATGATTCATCATCGGATACTCCAATGTAACGGTAGTGTATTTTTAACACATTCGTTACGGTAATAATGAGAGCACGACAGGCGAAAGAGCCAGTATCTATTATAGCCATGAAGGTTTACAGTAAAATAGCCAGTAGTTGGCTGCCGTCACTTCCTACTCCCCCCCCCCCCTCATTGTATTAAATTAGGAGTTTCACTGCTGAATATGAAAATCGTGCCAGGATCCAGCTCCCTCAGTCTAGAAGCCGATTCACAATTATTTTGTGATATTTTCCTACTAATATGCCAACGGCCGTAGCCGTGCTGGATGGGTTGCCACGCGCTGTTGGTGGGGGTAAGGGAATGGAGGAGCGGAAAGGAACTGGCCACCCTACCGTGCGTAAACTCCGGCTCAGGAACACCTCTGTGGAGGTTCGGACCTGCCTTCGCTCAGAATACAACCTTACCTTACCTTACCTTAGCTTACCTCCAACATACATCTTCGAATTTATTCAGGAGCATAACGAATGTGATACGGGCCCGCCTGCCAAAATAAGCATTCGGGCCTCCTTAAATAAAAGGCAAAACTTGCGAATTAATATAAATTTAATTACAGCAGGTAGATGATATGCAGAGTACCAGGTTAATTCATGGGGGCAAAGGCGCCCAGGCGTAGAGCTAACCACTCTACCCACATCAAGTGCCGAGGTTAACAATGGTGGAAGCCTTTAACTTCCACTCCTCCAAGGGCCATCATGGCCTGTACGGAAGTGACTTTGCTTTGCTTTTAGATGATATGCAATATATTGTAAAATTATACCGTAAACAAACGGATTATTCCCTATTGTAAGATTATAAAAAAGTAATGTTTTATAGATTTTATTTCGCTGCCTCTGTGGCTTAAAGGCTAAGTTGCTGAACCTTACACCACTTAGTTGTTGACACTTAAAATATATTTCATTTTTCAGTAACTACAGAATTATACTCTGTAATCGATACCGAAGTCCCAGTCATAATTTTTTTTTTTTTTTTTTTTTGCTAGTTATTTTACGTCGCACCGACACAGATAGGTCTTACGGCGACGATGGGACAGGAAAGGGCGCTAGGAGTGGGAAGGAAGCGGCCGTGGCCTTAATTAAGGTACAGCCCCAGCATTTGCCTGGTGTGAAAATGGGAAACCACGGAAAACCATTTTCAGGGCTGCCGATAGTGGGGTTCGAACCTACTATCTCCCGAATACTGGATACTGGCCGCACTTAAGCGACTGCAGCTATCGAGCTCGGTCCAGTCATAATTTATTCGATTACAACACAGAAAAATATACAAACAAAATTAATTCAAAAATTGTTCAAATTAAGTTTAAAGAATATCAGACAGCACAACTGATAAATGTTTGCGCAAAGAGCTCGTTAGAAACTGAATTCAGTACACCTGACTACACCTACCTCTTATTAGCATTATACATGTTGTCGAATTAATAAGTTCAGTAACATTTGTGCATAATACGATCTCAGGTGCACTACATATCAAGAAAGTATAATTTTCTAACGAAAATATTATATTTTGATATAAATTTTTATTGCTGTAATTATTTGTAGATAATTTGATTCAGGTCTTTTGACTTTTGTGAGAATAGTGCCGTTGATAGAGAGCAAGAGCAAGCGTTGTTTATAGCTGTGATGTTTCACTTAACACAATTATAATAATTGCAGCTAGATGCAGTACTTAAGCACTTAAAATTAGTTTCATTTTTCACTAACTACGGAGCTATATTCTGTAACTGATACCGAAGTTTGTTTTATTTATTTATTTATTTATTTATTTATTTATTTATTTATTTATTTATTTATTTATTCACGAAGCGCAGGATACAGCTACACTGAGCAAATTTCACTTTTACTGTCAACAGACTAAAAAGTGTAAACTTTCATTATAAAATATAACAAACATAACAAAACCTAACAAGATCAGGTACACAGCCTATCAATAACAACTGTCCAAATCGAAAATAATGAGAATGTCCATGTTCATAGCCAAGTCGTCGTGGGTCAAAATGGAGGTATAACCACTTCACAGTGAACTTATCCTTAAGGGACTGTTACATCCCTCTCGAATATACTTTCACTTGATGCTATATCAAGATCTTTGTCTTCTGTGAATATTGTTAGAAAGTTGGGAGACGGATTAGGAAAGATCGTTGAAGTGTTGAGTGCTGAGTTTAGGGAATGTAGAGAAGGTCTTTGGTTCTGGTGGAGCGGGAAGGAACACGGAGAGAGAAGAGTGAGACAAGATGTTCCGAGCGGTAATGCCCGTTTAAGCTGCCTCTGTGCATCAGTAGTAGTGTCGGCCTCCGGATCCCAAGATAGTGGGTTCAAACCCGGCAGAGGTAGTCGGATTTTTGAAGGCCGGAAAAAAAGTCCATTCGACACTCCATGTCGTATGATGTCGGCATGTAAAAGATCTCTCGTGACACATTTGGTGTTTACCCGACAAAATTCATTAAATCTCAGCCATGGACGCCCAAGAGAGTTCCGGTTTACTCGGTGTGCCATCTAGTGGGCCTACAGTAAAACGGAACGTCGAAATTGACGAGCAGACATCCAGATGGCGTCAAATTGAAATATCTGCACACGGTAGCTGAGACCATACGATTATTATTATTATTATTATTATTATTATGCCCGTTTAAGATCCCGTGGAGGAAACTCAGATCAGCTACCTGTCGCCTGGTGCACAGTGGTGACACACAAACATATACAAACAAAATTAATTCAAAAACTGTTCAAGTCGTTCGTTCAAATTATAAAACAAAATATGTAGACTGATAGTACAAAACTAGCCTGACCATATCCGTGCACAGTGACATTAGGGTAGATATATTTCTTTTTTCTGCGAGGAGACTGCGGGATCCCTTCAAGGCACTGCAGGCCCTAACGCTACACCCCTCACTCTGTTGGTTAATTTGGAGGAGATAACCAAGAAACGCGATATAAGTATTGCCGTTCCCTCATCTGTACACTGAGAGTCCTCAGTCCAAAGGCCAGTTAGATCTCCAACAATTCCGCCATCAACTGTCGGTAAAGTGCTGGGCGACAGTCAGGAAATGAGTAATAAGGTAGCTTCCCGTTGCTTTCCTCAGTATTACACGCCGGTCTACCGAGCCTGCAAGAAACACTTTCACACCAATCAACACTCGAACTGGCTGCATAAGGAATGGTGTCATTATCATCGTTCATGTAAAGGCAAGGACGAGACTAACAGAGGTTTAGACCAGACGTTCCCAAAGTGAAGTTCGTGGACCCCGGTGGTCCGCGGCAATACTACTTTTACGAAGAAATAGAATATACCCTCGTTTCTCGATTTGTTTTTATGTTAGAGATAAAACTGGGGGAATTATAAAAAAAAAGACGATGTGAATTCAGAGATTAGATTAAAACAAAAAAGATTTCGTCCAGCCATCACGAGAGAATGTTCTTCTTAATCAGTTTACCCTCTAGAGTTCGTTTATCTCGGGCTCGGCGAGGGATTCTACCTCTACCGCCTCAAGGACAGTCTCGTGGAGCGTGAGACTTTGAGTCGGGAGAGGGGGATACAGTTGGTGAGGAGGACCAGTACCTCGCCCAGACAGCCTCACGTGCCATGCTGAGTAGGGCTCTTGTGAGGAGGATGGGAAGATTGGGATAAACAAGGAAGAAGGAAGTAAACGGCCGTGGCCTTAAGTTAGGTACCATCCCGGCATTTGCCTGGAGAAGTGGGAAACCACGGAAAACCACTTCGAGGATGGCTAAGGTGGGAATCGAACACTACACCATAGACGCGGACTAAGAGAGAAATATTAAGTCACACTTGGACTAACTGCACGGAGACCATGAAAGTGACACTTGGGTAAGGAATCAATCAACCTCCTACTTACGATAAAAGATATTTTGGTAGAACTTTCCACTGACAGTTCATCGTTAAAATAAGTTTTCATAAATACTACCAGCTGACTACTCATGACTGACTATCCTGAACTCTCAAGAAAGGTTTGTAGCGCTTAACTCTGTTCCCCACTACTTTATTCGTGTGAAACTGCGTTCTCCCACCTCCCGCATTTGAAATGAAAATGAAGAAATGAAGTTGCGAGTGACTTAATATTCACGGAAGTTTCAACACAACTGAATAAATTAACACATACTATACCAACTCATATTTTGTGGAATGTTGTGTCAAATCTAAAAATAATTCAAACGAAAGCGAAATTAGCTCATTCTGTGTCACAATTTTGGCTTGTTGGTGAATGGGGTGAATGGCGAGTCATTATCGCGGTAGTAAACAATGAGAGGAGTGTCCGGTGAATGTAACGAGTACAGATAACGATCCGAGGAAGGTCTTTTTCATTAAAAGCTTTTCTATGGCTGTGCAGCACGACATGATTTTTAGTGCTTAGACCGTGTCTTCCGAAGTGGTGTGGTCTCACAAAGGATTAGAACCTAACGGTTATGGCTGGGAAAGTTGTCTTCTTCCACTGTCTGACCAGTGTAACACTACTAGGCAACTCCTCAGACCCACGGCCGCCCTAGAACCCGACGTAAAGAAGGCTTTATAGAAGAAATGGAGTCTAGGGATAGCAAGCTTGCCTCCTATTTGAAGACCACGGTTTCGATTCCCGGCCAGGTTAGGGTTTTTACCTGGATCTGAGAGGCGGTTCTAGGTTACTCGAACATTGATTGAGGAGCTATCTGACAGAGAGATAGTGGCCACGGAATTAAAAACTAAGAATAATGTCTGAGACAATTCGTCGCTGTCACCACACGTCTCCTCGTAATCTTCAGGCTTTTGGGCAGAGCTGAGGTCGCTTAGAAGCTAAATACTGTAGCGCCATAGGGTTTGGTGTGCAGTTCCTGTAGCTCTTCGGTTAGAATTAATAACCACAACCTCTTCTTGGTGCAATATTTATGAGAAGCTCTGTATCTAAACTCAGCCAAATTCCTGACAGCCTTCATTTTAAGTCTACATGCATCTATCCCCCAGTCCGTACCCCACATTGTGAACTGATACATTAGAATCGAAGTATAGCAATATGTAAAAGTAGCCAGATAAAGGAATATATACATTAATGGACCACTTTCAGGTAACCTAAACAAACTTAAAGACAGCCTTATATATCCATAATATGCAAAATCCCAAAACTTCTCGAGAGGATCGATCTGGGAGAGGCTTAGAAATAAAGGCTCAGAAGCAAAGCAGCATAAACACGCATGCTTGAACTTTTTCCACGCGGTGGGAAATTATTATTCTAAAGCGATGTCGTATATTTTTCCTGTTCTTAAAAATTTCCTGAAAGTATGAATTAATTTTAAAATCAAGTTTCGTTAAAGTGATGAAGGATTTTTTCGAAATAATAAAAATAATAATAATAATATACATGCGGTGGAAAGTTTGTCAAGGGTGACTGATCCAATCACTGATAAAAGAGAGAATATTTCTTAGGAACATTTTGGGTCCAAAGAAGTCACTAAAGGTGTAACTCACAGTCCATTTGGGACCAAACTAGGAGCTTTATGAAGTCGATAAAATAACTACGAGTAAAAGGGGACTAGCTGTCTATAGACACGTCAAGAGGGAGTATATCCGGAGAGGCTGGCTCAGAGGATATTGACCTTGCAAGAAAAATGGAGGTACAGAAGGGTAGAGGTGGAGAGGGAGAGATACACAGAGGTGAAATAGAAAGAAAAGGTCAGACTTAACGGACCTTTGCCGCGAGTGGAAAGAAAAAAGAATGGCACAGGTAGCTTGTGTAAACGTGGTCCATGGATGGTCTTATCGATGCATGAATGAATGTACGATAGAAAATCGTCACCAACATCAACTAAACCATTTGATAGATACTTTCACGGTGCAGAATTAGTGATATGTTACTCTTCTGAATTGAAATCGAACTTTTTATACAATTTGTTTTACGTCACACTGACACAGATAGGTGTTATGGCAATGATGGGATAGGAAAAGGCTAGGAGTGGGAAGGAAGCGGCTGTGGCCTTAATTAAGGTACAGCCCCAGCATTCGCCTGGTATGAAAATGTGAAACCACCGAGATCGATAGCTGCAGTCACTTAAGTGCGGCCAGTATTCAGTATTCAGGAGATAGTAGGTTCGAACCCCACTGTCGGCAGCCTTGAAAATGGTTTTCCGTGGTTTCCCATTTTCACACCAGGCAAATGCTGCGGCTGTACCATAATTAAGGCCACGGCCGCTTCCTTCCCACTCCTAGCCCTTTCCTCCCCCATCGTCGCCATAAGACCTATCTGTGTCGGTTCGACGTAAAGCAACTAGCAAAAAAAAAAAAAAAAAAAAAAAGTGAAACCACGGGTAACTATTTTCAGGGCTGCTGTCAGTAGAGTTCGAAACCACTATCTTCCGAATGCAAGCTCACATGTGCGCGACTCTAGCCGCACGACCAACTCGCTCGGTGAAATCAAACCTTACGGCATCTGAGGAAGCTGAGAGAGGTCTTCGCGTATTTTCTGCGGCTCACCTCTTCTCACACACTGTAAACACAAGGGACTATTCTGTGTTACTGAGCGAGTTACCCGCGCCGTAAAGGCTACGTAGTTGTGAGCTTCTCTTCGGGAGATGGTGACATTCAGAATATTCTCAGACACTAATTTTAATGACTCATTTAAAAGCATAAAAAGCTTCGTCGACTAATGCTCATGGAAACGTAAAAAAAGGAAACAAGAAATAATGTAACCTTTATGGATATTTTTGTTTCTTTACAAGTAACTTACATGCTAACCGCACTTGTGTCAGTGGTACATATAAAAAATATCGCTCAAAAAGGATGAAAAACACACTAGCAACAATAAAGCAAGAAATAAAAAGAAAACTGAGGAAAGCGGGAATATAGCTCCTGCCATTGCATAACTGGAAGTCATTAAATGAATGGCTCCCAGCCGACTGGTCACGCACTAGAATGAAGGTGAACCTCATACTCATTAAGTACCTTTCAAGGTTTAGGTCGCGAGGAATCTCGGGTGTTCAGACTGACACGGAACGCTATCTCAGCGGGATATTATGAGTAAATTCCAGATTTTTAGGCAGTAATGGGTTAGAATGCAAACTAATTTGGTTATTAGGAAGTGTCGTGTAGCCCGTTCTTACAGAATGTAGCGAGAGGAACATAAATTCTTGGGGTTCTGATGGTTGTACCCCTAAAGTTTATGCAAGGCTCATAACATAACCGTTGTGTAGGGTAGACTATACAATGAAAACTCCATATCTTGAATCATCTCGGGAGCTACATTTTATTTCCAGTTATCGAAATTTCGCGAGGTAGAGAATACCGTTTCTTGGCATGTGTGGCATATTGACCTAATAGAATCTTATGTATGTACGGGCTTATACCGAATACATTATTTTAACAGTATTTAAAATTACACAAACTCGTGAGTGGACGAAAATGCTAAAGGATGACTCTGGATTGAGAATAAGCTACAAGAAAGACAAGTTAACAGTCGCTCTCGCAGACGACATTACACTCCTGGTATCCAGTGTGGAGGAAGCTATCCATCAACTATCGTCTCTCGACCACATAGCAGCTAAAGTAGCGCTGAAGATCGCCATCAACAAAACACAGTTTATCACCAACATCAAAAATGCACCCAAATCAATCCCAATGGGGGACAAAACAGTACAAAGGACTAACTCCTTCAAATACCTAGGAGAATAAATAACCCCAAACATGAATGAAGATCAGGCCGTGAACAGCAGATGCATCAAATTGGAAAGCGCCTACCACCTATGTAAGAGTATGTACAAATCCAAATCCCTCCCCCTTAACCTCAAAATCAGGCATTACACTACTGTAGTGAGACCGTCAGTACCTACTATACGCCTCAGAATGCCTAAACATGGTAAGAAAAGGGCAACTTAGAAAACTGGAGCTGAAGGAAAGGAAGATCCTGAGAAAAATCATGGGCCCTATTAAAGAAGAATGCAAGTAATCAGGCACAACAACGAGCTGTACCAACAATTGGAGAGCATTACAACATCTATGAGGAAGAGGTGATTGAACTTCTATGGTCATGTCATGAGGATGGACAATCAGAGGCTCACCTCCAGAATCTTCCACACCATCTCTAGAGGAAAGCGACTAATGCCAATTGGGCAAGACTAGCCAGAAAAGACCTTCAAGAATTGGACATTACTCCCAGTGAAATTTATGACAGGAATAGGTATAGAACGTTGATCAGAACATCAAACTCTCTCCAGTCACTAACAGAAAAAACAGTACGTCCGGGAGGAGGTCTGCAATGGACTCAGGAGCGAATTCACAGTGCAAGAATGAAGGAGTACTGGTCAAAGAAGAAAGTTCCTAGAAAAAAGAACCACGTGGTCCATAGCAGGCCCAAACGGAACTAAAAGAAATACAAACTCTTATTTTACGGAAGACAGGATACAATACGTACAGTAGTTAAACAAGAAACATACCTCCGTTAACACCTTTGGAAAAGATCTTTAACAGACGCCGGGGTGTCGGAATTCTTTAGCGTACCTACCGGAAGCCAAAACCGAGGAATTTATCTAAACAGCCTATAATGCCACTGACTTCCACGTTATTATGGAAAAAATAGGCTATGCAGTGTGGTCATGGGTTCGATCCACATAGTCTGCATCCCTGAATTTGGTTTCCCTAGTTTCCAATTTTCACATGAAACGAACGCTGGGATTGTGTCTGTGTTAAGGCCATGGTTGGTAACTTCCCAGTGATGGTCTTCTCCCATCCCAGCGTTCTTCAAAACGTATCAATGCGGTCACGTCGTTAGACCGCTAGTACCGAGAGAGTGGCTACGTGGTTTGGATCACGTAGCTGTAAACTTGCATTCGGGAGATGCTGGATTCGAATCCTACTATTGGCAGCCCTGATGATGGTTTTCCTTGGTTTCTCATTTTCACAGCAGGCAACTGTTGGGACTGTATCTTAATTAAGGCCGCGGTCGCATTTTTCCGCTCCTAGCCTTTTCCTATCCTATTGTCGCCTTAAGAACTATCTGCGTCTCTGCAACGGTACGCAACTTGTATTTTTTTTTTTTTTTTTTTTTTTTTTTTTTAGTTGCTAGTGAAAAGAAGGAAGCCGCTCTATCTTGGGAAGAGAGGGCTGTGAGTTACCGACTGCGCGTACAAGGTCGGCGAACTTTCCCTGAATAGAGCTGCCCACCACGATTCATTAATGATTGATTAGGAATTATCTTAATTTTTATTAAGAAACAAGGGGATTTACTGAATTTTGTTCTTCATAGTCTTCAGTACACGACTCTTATCGGGAGATAAGGAGTACATGATGCTAAAGCGCGCGACGGGGTCAGAAATTCTCCAGCGCATTCAGCGACTACCC
Organism: Anabrus simplex; assembly: GCF_040414725.1. Taxonomy (NCBI): domain Eukaryota; kingdom Metazoa; phylum Arthropoda; class Insecta; order Orthoptera; family Tettigoniidae; genus Anabrus; species Anabrus simplex. The sequence goes on along the minus strand of NC_090269.1, from coordinate 42,776,798 downwards.
GACAAAATTAATTATCCAGTTTAAACATCGTATATTAGAGTCCGGCTCCTTGGTCAGTTAGTCGTTGTAGTGGCCTTCGGTTCAGAGCTACACGGGCTGGATTCCCAACCGGACAGAGGAGTTTAACTACATGTGGTTAATTCCTCTGCCTTGGCGATTGAGTACTTTTTTTTTTTTTGCTTTACTTTCTTTTACGTCTCATGGCAACGATGGGATAGGAACGGGCTAGGATTGGGAAGGAAGCAGCCGTGGCCTTAACTAAGGTACACGCCGGGCTGAGTGGCTCAGACGGTTGAGGCGCTGGCCTTCTGACCCCAACTTGGCAGGTTCGATCCTGGCTCAGTCCGGTGGTATTTGAAGGTGCTAAAGTACGTCGCCTCGTGTCGGTAGATTTACTGGCACGTAAAAGAACTCCTGGAGGACTAAATTCCGGCACCTCGGCGTCTCCGAAAACCGTAAAAGTAGTTAGTGGGACGTAAAGCAAATAACATTATAGAAACTAAGGTACAGCCCCAGCATTTGCCTGCTGTGAAAACGGGAAACCACGGAAAACCATCTTCAGGGCTGCCGACAGTGGGGTTCGAACTCGCTGTCTCCCCGATATGAGCTCACAGCTGCGCGCTCCTAACCGCACGGCCAACTCCCCCGGTGATTGAGTATTTGTGTCTGTCTCACTGCACTCTCATCATCCCCATACAACACACCAGACTAGCAAAGTCAGAAACATGGAATAGTGAATACATCCTTCCACATACATTTGACATCAGAAAGGGTGTTGGGCCGTAAAACTGGGCCCAATCCGCATTAAATGCCGACCCTAATAAATAGAAAAAGGAAGAAATGTCGCCAAAAAAAGTCCACATTCGTTCGGGACGTCGAAATACGTACGGCAACCAGCTAAATGGCACCATTCGGGAGGCCCTGGAACAACTTCGTGAGGACTTGATCTTCTTAATCTGTTTTCCCTCCAGGGTTGGTTTTTCCCTTAGACTAAGCGAAGGATCCCACCTCTACCGCCATAAAGGCAGTGTCCTGGAGGGTAAGACTTTGGGTCGGTGGGATAAAAATGGGGATGAGGACCAGTACCTCGCCCAGGCAACGTCACTTGCTATGCTGAACAGGGGCCTTGAGCGGAATGGGCAGTTTGGAAGGGACAGGCAAGGAAGAGGGAAGGAAGCTGCCGTGACCTTAAGTTAGGTACACAAGAGTCTAGCTCCTGAGGGAACAACAGTTTCATGCTTTGCCGCATAGCGCTGAAAGAAAATAATCGGAGCAGCAGTTTAAATAGAGCCACTAGATGTCAGGCTATCCCTCCGTACCTCGGCACGATTCCAATTGGTATTACGAGAATAACTTGCACACAAAAGCAAAAACGTTTTCAGCTGTATGTCATCATTACCACAATTTCACTGGATTCTTCGACGATGCAGACGTCTCGGAATGCTAGCGTTGCTGTACAGACGAAGTCTTGTTTCGCCCTAAAATTACGTTTTATGTAGAAGAGTGGTATTTCTATGACGTTTCATAAATATAGATAAATGTATCACACAGTAATTCAAGAAGAGTTCATACGAGTCAGATCGTTGCGACTGGAGAGTTCACGTCCTGGTTGAAATAAAAATACTCTATAGTATGTGTATAGGCCTATATATTTACGATTGGCTTTACGTCGTACCGACACAGGTCTTATGGCGACGATAGGGCAGGAAAGGGCTAGGAGTGAGAAGGAAGCGGCCGTGGCCTTAATTAAGGTACATCCCCAGCATTTGCCCGGTGTGAAAATGGGAAACCACGGAAAACCATCTTCAGGGCTGCCGACAGTGGGGTTCGAACCCACTATCTCCCGAATACCGGATATTGGCCACACTTAAGTGACTGCAGCTATCGCGCTCGGTCAATTTTATACTAGAACTTTTTTCAATTTTAAACTAGTAAAAAAAGGGAAAGAAAGAAATTTTCCAAATTTGTTGTGCTAAGTTCTGCTCTAGTTAATTCCTTGTCCAGCCATTCAGCCCAGGCGCTTCTTATCCCTCTGTGAACCACGGAAATCACCGTATCAGTTATTATTATTATTATTATTATTATTATTATTATTATTATTATTATTATTATTCCCACCTGGTGAAATGGTGACCATATGGTCTGACACTGTGGTTTGCCAGTTCGAGTCCCATTGGCGGATAAAAATGTCACCATCGGAACGTTGACCGATAGGGTAGGAGAGGAGGTGGCATACAGTTTCTAATCACTAAATTTCGTGCCTAAAAACTGGATTCAGTTCCAAACCTCCCCACAGTGTTCATATGGAGTGAGGGCATATGACGCTGTTGATGATGAATCGTCCGTCGGATGGGGAGGTTAAGCCTTGAGCAAACTCCTTGGGTGTTATTCGACGGGAGTAGGCTATGTAGCGATACCAGGTTTCACCCTATCCATTATTATTATTATTATTAATAATAATAATAATAATAATAATAATAATAATAATAATAATAATAATAATAATAATCCATAGGCATCAAAGAGAATGATCTACACCAGGCGAACCGAACATGTCCTCCGACACTCCCGGCACTAAAAGCCATACGATAGATAAATAAATTATTAATTTATTTAATTAAATAAATTAATATTATTTTTAGAACTGGTTAACTATGAAGTATACTAATCGACTCAGTGTTGCCTGACGAAGTGTGTTGTCAGCCAGAGGGGAAATTATAATGCAAGTTTTTCAGAGCACATAGCCTTGTCTCAAGTAATGCCTCTGCTCTGAAAGACACTGAACTTGAGAATGTAGAGCGAGGACTGCGAGCTCCCTGGAAAGTTTGGCATTGGTTCCACTTACTTGCACCATGCTTATCACTCTAAACTTCTCTGTCCAATCTCACTTGGTCAGTTTTTGTTCTCTTCCGACCTTGATTATGTTAGGCTTCTATGAATAGAGGCATCCATAGAGTTGGCTACGAGGTTGGGGTCACGTAGCTGTGAGCTTGAATTCGAAAGATGGTGGGTTCGAATCCTACTTCCGTGATTTATAGTTTAAAACCGGGCAAATGCTGGGATTGTACATTAATAAAGGCAACGGTCTCTTCCTTCCTAGCCTTGCCTATTGCATCGTCACTATAAAACAAAACAAAAAAACTAAATCTCATTGCGCAACAGCCCTTGAAGGGCCTTCGCCTACCAAGCGACCGCTGCACAGTCCGAAGGCCTGCAGATTCTGAGGTGACGTGTGGTCAGCACGACGAATCCTCTCGGCCGTTATTCTTGGCTCTCGAGGCCGGGGCCGCCATCTCACCGGCAGATAGATCATCAGTTGTAAACACGTAGGCTGAGTAGACCTCGAACCAGCCCTCAGATCCATGTAAAAAATCCGTAGTCTGGCCGGGAATCGAACCCGGGGCCTCCAGATAAGGGGCAGTCACGCTACCCTTTCACCACGGGGCGGGCCACTATAAAACGAAAGCGGTCAACATTCGGCTCAGTGAGCTCCAGCTCAGGCAGGTAAAGGAAGGTATAGCCTAGCAGCTGTTGCACGGCTCTCAGTTACAACTAGTGAAGGGGCGCGTATCCAAAGAGAGTTAAACTTTTAACAGTTTTGTTGTGCCTAATGTCTCGTTCTTTTCAGTGCATTAGATTACGGTGAGGAAACAAAATACGTTATTTTGTATGCATACGCTGTGTGCTAAGTAAACGCCTTTTTAATTATATTGATTTCATTAGCTTATGGTGTAAAAGCAAAGCAAAGTGACCTCCGTACAGGCCATGAAGGCCCTTGGAGGAGTGGAAGGTAAAGGCTTCCACCATTGTTAACCTCGGCTAGCTCGGGTAGCTCTACGCCCGGCCGCCTGTGCCCCCAGGAATTAACCTCATTTTTGGTGTAGGCTGAGTAAACCTCAGGGCCATATCACCTCCGGAAGTGGAAATCTCGTTTCTTAAATGTTACGACTTCCTGACGGGGATTCGAACTCACGTCCTTCCGGGCGAACCGAGCACGCCTTTACCGCCTCGGCCAGGCAGCCCCTAGCTTATGGTGTAGGAAACAAAATTATTTTGACATGTGATAACTAAATAGTCCTTTCACTACCACCTGTACTCTTAGAAATACCGCAGGCCAACGTAAAAGCTTCACCGAGCTCGATAGCTGCAGTCGCTTAAGTGCGGCCAGTATCCAGTATTCGGGAGATTGTAGGTTCGAACCCCACTGTCGGCGTCCTGAAAATGGTTTTCCGTGGTTTCCCATTTTCACACCAGGCAAATGCTGGGGCTGAACCTTAATTAAGGCCACGGCCGCTTCCTTCCCACTCCTAGCCCTTTCCAGTCCCATCGTCGCCATAAGACCTATCTGTGTCGGTGCGACGTAAAGCGTCTAGCAAAAAAAAAAAAAACCGTAAAAGCTTGTTTAGGAATACATCATCAACAATGAACAACAAACTGTACGACTGTATTACGTAAACATAATATACTGAGCCAGGTACATTGCTGTGGCTTTGCTTGCACCTTGACTCCACATATCGCCATCTAGTCTTTACAGCACGAACTGTTAGAAGTCAGCTGCTCTCGGCCCTTCCCACGCTCATGCCGAGAGCTCAATGAGCAGGGCTCTCCCATTGCCCATCTAGGCTATAAGACCTGTCTGAATCTGTGTGATGTAGAGCGTAGAAACTCTTCCATTTTCTCTGCTTATTAATTTTAAGGGATGCTGATTTTCTAGTTATATTTCCACTCAAGACTACAATTACCACAACAACTTTTAAGTAATGATACTTGGCACACATACGTTTGCAAACTTTACGTTAAATAAGGTTACTACAGTAGAGTCCCACAAACTCGACCTAATTTGGACTGAGAAGGTACCAGAGTTCCAGAAATGTTGAGTTCTACGGAATAAGGGGCGGTTCATTTACAACTGATAATAGTTCACTGCTCTAATGAAAGCTTTAGTACAATATAGGACAGAGAAAAGTAAAAGATATCCTAAAATAAGTGTTAACCATTCAAAAGAAACCTACATAAAAAACTGAAAAAATGACTACTTCTCTGTAGGAAAAATGTCATCCTTGACTGTTTTTCGCACTCGTATAGCCTTCGGCGCAGCTTCACCACGTTGGCGACGGAGAAATATGTCCATAGCAGATGCGCCTTGCTCCTCCACGTTTTGGAGCATTCCTTAATTGGCCTGTAGTCCTTAACTCTGAGCCATCGTTGTCTTCCATCTCTTAGTCTTCTGATTCTTTATTTTTATCTTCGTTCTCTTTCACTAGTGCCACTGTTTCACTATCTACAATTTAACATTTTTCATCCTGCCCCATTCATTCTCCAACACCACCACCAGTAACATCTTCGGAGCCTGGAATTTTCTTGAATAAGTACACTATTTCGCAATTTCCTGTCTCTTCCCCACTTTTTTGAAACTGAATAATCCAGCGACTTACTTCAGAAACGAACGCGACTTAGTCATATAAGCTAGCTTTCATTCGAAGATTCAGATGTCCACCCCACTATGTCCAACATATCTATTTTCTTTAGTTTTTCGATCATGTCACATCCTGTTTTTACAGCTAAGACAAGAGGGGAAAGAAAAAGCTTATGTCTTCTTCAATGCTTCCAAAATATTCTGGTCCATTGGTTAACACAACGGTCACGTTAGGAGGGAGAAACATTGCTCAGCGAAAATAATTTACTGATTTAAGAAAGGAAAAAAACAAAAGGAAAATTACCGCTCGTCAAGTTGTCGAGGTATACGGAATGTCGATTTATCGGGAGTCGAGTTAGCGGGATTCTACTGTATTACATTCTTCGTCCGCGTTAGACCGTGTCTTCCTTCTATGTAAAACTACCAACGCAGCAGACCGCGAAAGCTTCAATTCTACCATTAAAAAGCTCTTTGTGATATTCACACACGCTTCATTTCTAGGGCCTAGAATACAGTTAATACTGAATACACGATATTGATAAATCATTAGTTTCTGTCTGGGTAGCTAAAGCTTCAGTTTCATAGTAGTTTAATACGAGGGCCATCCAGAAATGATCCCTACTAAAAAAGACAGACAACATAGTTACATGAAAACCTTCATTGGCATCCGATGCAGCAATGTTTGAGATATCCTTCGGTATAATCATCACGAGAATTGAGACACTTTTCATATCGTAGGGTCAACTTGTGTATGCCGGTGTCGTAGAAGTCTGCCGCCTGGGAATGGAAACAGCGTGTGACATTAGTCTTCAGCTCTTGTTCGTGTGAAAATACTGACAGGATGACAGGAACATTTTGAGGTATAAGAAGAGAAGAAAATCGCTGGGGGCAACATTAGGCCTGTAAGGTGTATGTTCAAACGCCTCCCAGCTGAACTCCTGCAGAACAGTTGCAGAGCGCAGAGCCGTGTGTGGGCGAGCTTTGCCATGGATCAACACAACACCAGCACTGAGGATTCCACATCTCTTGTTCTTCATGATCCATCGCAATTTCAGTAGAAACTTTATCACAGACCGAACCTCGCAGGCGGCGGGAGGAAGAATACGAGCCGCCATTTCGAGCCTCTGCTGCTGCGCTGCTAACACCAGGCGGGACTTATCCGGCCGGTATGATTGCTACATCATATATCTGTCGCGCATGCTCATATTTCTCGGCTAAATACGTTTACTTTACGAGAAAATAAATAGGGAAACTTAATTCCTGGATGGCCTACGTAATTATAATATTCGGATGGGGACATAGGCCTAACTAGTTCTTATTCGTGCTAGTAGTTCAGTACTGTCATATGTGTAAATATAGCCACTTTTCAGATATATAAACGATTATTAAAACTTCCTGATCTTATCTGCAAAGGGGAGATCAATAGCTTATTGAGCTTGTGATGCATTTTCTTAGAATGTGGATCTGATAAGTTACCTGCCCACCGTCATGGAGAATGTGATAAGTAAGTAATTCCTTACGTGTATTATCCTGGTTTGGTGCGTTCCAAACTGACATGAACATTTCATAACATTATTGATGAGTTCCACCCACGTGGAACCGTTCTTGTAAGTGGACGCAGAACACTGCAGCGCCATCATCGGGCGAGTTGACCGTGCGGTTAGGGGCGCGCACCTGCGATCTTGCATCCGGGAGATAATGGGTTCGAATCCCACTGTTGGAAGGCCTGAAGATGGTTTTCAGTGGTTTCCCATTTTCACACCAGGAAAATTCTGGGGCTGTACTTAAATTAAAGCCACGGTCGCTTCCTTCTCACTCCTACCCCTTTCCTGTCCCATCGTCGCCATTTAAACCATTAAGTATGTTATTAAACTACGATAGGATAGGAAAGGGCTGGGAGTGGGAAGGAAGCGGCCGTGGCCTTAAGGCACAGCCCCAGCATTTACCTGATGTGAAAATGGGAAAACAACGGAAAACCATCTTGTGGTAGTGGTGGTTATTGTTTTAAGAGGAAGTACAACTGAGACTACCGACAGTGGGGTTCTAACCCACTATCTCTCGAACGCAAGCTCACAGGTGCGTGAGGCTACCGCGTGGTAATTTGCTCGGGTAGGCCAAAGAAAGACAAGGGCCACGAAGGAAGGCTGCCTAAGTCTCGAGTGCTCTAATACAGTCAGGGTCGGAAAAGAACACAAGTTGACCAAGGGGGCGTCGGATAGGATAGATGACAGTTAGGAGCCTGGCACATCTAAGTGGAAGCAATGCTAGGACTCAGCTGTGGGCCCCGTGGTCGCCAACCCACGCTCCCAAGTTCAGAGCCCCTGAGCCCCTTTACGACATGCAGGAGCGCACATGTGGATTGGCCATTCCTTACACCTACCCTATATGGAGGGCTATAATCACCATTGCGTGTTTCTGTGGTGTGTTCTCTGGAAATAAAGAGGAAAGTGTTGGGGCAGCCACACAAATACCCGGTCTCTGAGCCAGAAGAGTTAATCAGATGCGATTAAAATCCCCAACCCGGCCCGAAATCGAATCCGGGATCCTCTGAACCGAAGGCCTCAACGCCGACGTTGAACTAATAAAATATTTAAAATAATGATCTATTTTGATGTGGTGGAGTTTGCAAACATAATAAATTCCCTAAAGCAGTACCTAGCAAGTTCATCTTTCCTTTTAAGCCAGTTTCCTGATCTTAACCCTTTACGGGTTGCTGGTAAATATACTTACCACTTGGGGTATTGGGTAAAAACATTTAGAAGGTAATAGCCTACCCTTAGTGACCTTAACTGCCTACATCCTATGCAATTTTTTGAAAATCGTGCTTTACGGGCACTTGAATCGTTGCACTTCCGAATGTGGTACATACGTTTAACAGAGCGCCATTTGAACTTCACTCGAGTTACACACTGTGGAAAGTTGTCATGTAAACAAAATGCTAAATATACAAGTGCACACTCTGGGTCAAAAAATCCAGTTATGTGAACGAATCCGATCCACGAAATGTCACTGTAATATTTATCCCAAATGGAAGATAATTGCTTTTACTCAAATAAAGTGTAAAATCTGCGGTAAATTAAGAAATAGTACGAAATATTTTAAGTGTAGAGAATAATATGGATACATACTTTACTACCTTACAATTTTTTCTGGTACGTTGGAGCGCTTCCGTATGTGTTTTGTTTGTCTAACACTTTCGTGTGTGATGTCTTTGCTCACTGAAGTTGTTTGAATTAATTACGTGTCGTTTTCTTTATGTTGCTCATTCGTTTTGCGCCCTAATTCTTGCAGTATAGTACTTTATTTCGGAATTTTATTGTAGCATTTAAACCACTTTGTGCTGGTTCTTTAGCCAGTTGGTCCGCTAATTCATTCCTCTCATTTCCATCATGCGCCTTAACACAATTGAAGACAAATCGTCCAGTTCTGTTTCTCCATTTCAGTTGCTTTCCTTCTAATTTTGTCTATGAGAAGTGTACGTTTTTGTAGTACTTGAGTGCGTTAATTGTAATTCGGCTGTCCGTGAAAACGAACGCAGTTCTTTGCTCCGTATCCATGGATGCTTAAATGTTGCATTGCCTTTACGATAGCTATTTGTTTTCCTTGATTATTTGAACATAGTTTATTTAATTTATATTGTAGCTGTTTAGTGAAGTTGTTTGCATTGTATATGGCAATTCCAAAGCCTACTCCGCGTTCATCTTTACTTCCATCGGCGTAAATATTGAGGGAATTCATACGCCCAGATTTTTCATCATTAATTCTAACATCGTCAGCTGGATGAGATCATTGATTCATTTCCGTGTCCAGGTCAGCTAAGTGATGTTCTCTTGTATTAACTTTAACCCTTTCAGACCTGAAAGAAAACTGGAGGTGTGAATTTTTGTTTGTACGTCAAGAACTGACTAAAATGCTCCTCAATACACATATTAATAGTTTATTTTACAAAATAAAAACTAACATCCGAAAAACAGGACCCACACAATTGTGCGTATCAAAATTCAAAACCTCGTATCACGTACGATGGTGTAGCTTCAAAATTTACGTTCACCAACCAATGTACACACTTCATTGAATATATTCCGGTATTCAGTAAAGCTTCTAGATTAATATAAACGCAGTAAATAAATACTTACTTTCGGCACTACTGCTTCCTGCCATCTCGCCGATCAACTGTGCTTTTTAAACTCTTCTTCCTTCGCCCTGGCGGTCAAGCGCATACTAAAATCAATTGAAATACACGCCACGTGTCCTGCACAATCACTGCAGTCCGGTGTAGCGCCGAAAAAACATCAAATAGGTCAAGGATAACTAAAATACGAACCCGCACAATTGTGCGTACTCGGTCTGAAAGGGTTAATAAGGTCATAGTACACCACCGTCTCCTATTTGAATATTAATGGTAATTATCCTGTTATCACACAAAGAGCTTCATTGTATGTATGTATGTCATCATCATAGGCATTACTCGCTGGCGAGTATAACAATTATTGTCTTCTGAGTGCATCACGAGTTCTTAAACTGAACAAACCAAATCTACTGTAGACGTACAAGGACTACCACAATCCTGATGCACCAGTTCAAATCTACGAAAACTCCGTGTTTTGTCTCTGATTTTTTTCTCTTATCGGAGTCGTGGCTTCGTCGTTCTTGTTCAAAATGTTTTGGGCCCTGTGGACAATACGTAATTATGTCGGACGATCAGTTACTGCATTCTCCCAGTTTTTGTAATCAATTCGGCACATGTTCATATTCGACTTGGAACGAATTTCTGTCGGTTTTGCTAATTATAGACTGTTTTGCTTCTCAGCATTCAGTTTGCAAAACTCTGTGAATTGAAACGTCTCCACAGTCTTCTTATTTGTAACTAGCTCTGTGGCCTCGTGTAGTTCCATACCTCTTATCTTTAGTCATTAGATACAGTCTTCACAATCGTCTCGGTTTCTCTCTACTTCCCTGACCCTCCATGACAGAGTTAATCATTCTCCTAGGTAACCTATCCTCCTCCTCCATTCGCCTCACATCAGCCCACCAGTGAAGCCTGTTTATACGTACAGCTACATCAGTCGAATTAATTCCTAATTTAAACTTTATCTCCTCCTTCAGAGTACCCTCCTGCCATTGTCCCCACCTGTTTGTACCAGCTATTATTCTCGCTACTTTCTTGTCTGTTACCTTTAATATATCCTGAGTCCACCCAGCTTTCACTCCCGTAAAGCAAAATTGGTCTGAATACAGGCAAATGCAAAGATAGTTTTGTCCGCGAGCGGACTTCTTCCTTACAGAATACTGTTGATCGTTACTGCGAACTCACCTTGACTTTGCTTCACCATGATTCAATCTCTCTTACTACACTACCATCCTAGAACACACATCCTAAATACCTGAAATGATCTTCCTGTTCCAGTTTTGTATGCCCAACCTCACATTCAATTCTCTTAGGTTTCTTTCCTACTGACATTGGTCTTAGAAATGTTAGTTTTCATATGTGTAATATAATGATTATACTGATAATTAGCTGGGCAGTGTGCGTCACATGGTGGAAACTTTTGGTCTTCTGAGTCTAAATTGTCAGGTTCGATTCCGGCTCATTCCGGTAAGAAGGTGCTGAAATACGCCGGTTTCGTATCCCTCGATTTGCCCGCACGTAAAAGAACTCTCGCGGAACGGAACTTCGACTCCCAGGCGTCTCTGAACACAATAAAAATAGTTTGTCGGACATAAAACTAATGACTAATGTCATTAAAACATAATAAATTATTATTTCCATTACTTTGTTTCGTTAGGGTCTTCTAGGGACCAAGTGACAATTTCAATGCTTCATCCTTTGTTCTTCCTTCTTATTCCTCTAACACTCCTTCATCTGTTCACTATGCATCCTTTTCGTCTCCTCGGACCATTTTGAGCCTGTTTTCTTTCCCTCCCAACCTTGGAATCCTTCCATTTTTAACACTTTCTTTCTAAAAATCTCATTCTGTTGCTTCTTCTTCCCTTAAGTTGTTTCTTTCCAAATCTTTCTTGACTTCATGAATCCAGGTTGTTGTTGACTTCTTGTTCTAACGATATTTGAAGAACTGTTTGGTTAACCTGTTATCATCCATTCTGTGTAAGTGTGCAAAAGGTATAAATCGCCTCTTCCACATAGCTTCTGTTATATTTTCCGTGTTCCTGTATACCTCATCATTACTTCTTGATTTCCAGAGTTATGTTGTTCTTAACGGACCGAGTACTGTATTTTTCATATAATTTTTCTTTCCAGTACTTCTAATTTATTTAGCCTTAATTCAGTATTAGACATTCACTCGCGTATAAGCATTTCGGTTGTGACTATCGGTACTGTGGTGCAGTGTTGTATTTTGAGGTTTTTAGATACACTTTTCGTTGTAGATATTCCTAGTTATACCCTATGCTCTTTCCAACTTGCGTCTCCTTCCTTCTATACCGGATTTTTCCAAACCATTTTCTTGAATTTTTTCTCCCAAATATTTTAATTTCTTTACTCTCCTTATTCGACCAATTTCTGTTATAAATTCTGGAGCAATTTTTATATTTGTCTTAAATTTGGGTTTTTTCCCTACAGATATTCTTAAACCTGTGTTGTTGGCTATTTCTTCCAAGAGATTGACTTGAATTGCTGCATTTGTCTTATTATTTTATAGGGTATCTCTCATTAGGAACCTTAAGAAAGCTGTTCGCAAAACAATTTCCTTTTAACGCCCTTCATACGCTGACATGAGGCATATGAATTTTATCTATGATAAAAACCAGCATACATTTGTTTCTTACGAAACAGAAGAAAATTCGGACAATAAAAGTACTATTTAACATGCAACAGCCCAAGTACAGTTCAAGCGATGTAGAATTGTTACAAGGCTGGACTCAACAGGTCAGTCCCCTTGGCCCGTGGATGACACTGATGGCTAAGCTAAGCACACAATGCATGAGCTACAATATAGTTTATTGCTCTTGAACCCCTCTGTCCTTCACTAAACTAACAGGAGAAACTTTTAACATTTGGCCTTCAACCCTTAGCAGTAAAAGCGTCAAACTTTCTACTCCCCTACCTGCCTCATTATTGTCCAAGCGTATTGTCCTTTTTACTCTGGCAGTCTCATGCGCACGCGCCGTAGCTCAATACTTCAATGAAGGTTGAAAATAAATTATCATTCCTACCCAGGACTTCTTTTTTGCTGAAATGTTTCGACAGAGGGAAGCACGTAGTCTACCGCTGTTTCGGGTCTGCGTGGAAACCATCTAAAGATTAATCTTCTTGGAAATCAGTGAAAACACTGCTGGAGCGTGGATAATGGCGAATGACATGTTTACCTTGGACAGACACAGCAGCAGTACGTTACGAGTCCAGCGGAAATTGTGCAATAACTATACCGGCTAATGTATCTTCCTTGTTAGCTAAGTAAATGATTATATGGTGCTTTAGTCTCACCCTAGTGAGGGGTAGAGGGTTTAGTCTGGTGCTGAGCAGGGACTTTCAACATTTATTTACGAAATATATAGCTTCATTATAGTCCGGTGGTATTTGAAGGTGCTCAAATACGTCAGCCTAGTGTCGGTACATTTACTGGCACGTACAAATAACTCTTCGGGACTAAATTCCGGCACCTCGGCGTCTCAGGAAATCACAGAAGTACGTAGTGGGGCGTAAAACCAATAATATTAACATTCATTATTTCAATTCTGGGTTTTACATCTTGACTGCTTGTCATATCCTCTCGTATCATTGTCCGTAGATATGAATGTTGCAACTTGCTCTATTTTCTGTTTCTTTTTTTAACCTGTCACAATGTTTCTGCTTTCTTATTGTTAGTGCTCACTTCATACTTCTAACATGCTTCATTTAGGTCTTCTACAATTTTATTCACGGTCTGCTCATTCTCGGCTAATAACACTCATGCATAACCCTTTTGCATACTCTTTTCTTTAATACATACTCCTCTATTTCCATATAAGCACTCTCCAATAAGCCCCTCACTGGACAATTGGACAGTGTAATCCGGCTCCTTGGCTAAATGGTCTTTGTAGTGGAGTTTGGTTCTCAGAGTCCCGCGTTCGATCCCTGGTCGGGCCGAGGATGTTACTTGTTAATTTCTCTAGTTCGGGAAGTATATTTCTACATAGCGTTGGCGTTACGAAAGGCATTCGGCCGTAAAACTGAGCATAATCCACATACAGTGCCAGCCCCAAGAAATTGGAATTATTATTATTATTATTATTATTATTATTATTATTATTATTATTATTATTATTATTATTATTATTATTATTATTATTATTATTATTATTATTGGTTTTACGTCCTAACTACTTTTTTACGGTTTTCGGGGACGCCGAGGTGCTGGAATTTAGTCCCGTTGAAGTTCTTTTACATGTCAGTAAATCTAAAAACATGAGGCTGACGTCATTCAAGTACCTTCAAATACCACCGACAAGCTGGGCTCAGAAGTCCAGCGTCCCAACCGTCTGAGCTACTCAACCCGGTAGAATTAAAAGGGGAAAAAAAAAAGGACAGGGTAGGAGAGAAAGAGAACACGAAATGCCACCGATCTTACCAGAGATCGAATCTACTAGCTTTGAAACAAGATGATAGCGACTTACTGCCTGAACCTACTGTATAAAACTGGTGAAGTCGTCGTGATAAGAGTTATACAGACTCGATTAGTTTACAGAGAGTCTAACATTTCTTTATATCAATAAATTAGGGAAATTACTCGGTGTTATTCCTCATAGTTCGTCATTATCGTAATGATATCGGTAGCAGATAATGGAACAAATGATTCTAAAGTACACGTGATAGGATCAAGATTTCTCGCAACGTCCGGACTTTATACATAACTTATCTTCCAGAGTGACTGAAACATTTTGGCAAAGCCAGAAAAATGGGGGAACATGACAGGCAAGTGACATCGTCACTGCTTTCGCAGAAAGGCGGACGTGGTTCGAACCCCAGCAATACCTGCGAGATTTTTTAAAATCTAAAATACCTTGCAGGCAAAAAGTCTCAAAACGAACAGAATCAAAATCGTCAGCATTGTAACATCTTTTACCCTGCCTCTATGGATTAAATAACCGGTTCCACATCGCCTATTTGCAACCAGCTGTGCGATCTCGCGCTTATTTCTACACTTCTTATCTTTAAATCATTAAATATCGAGTCCAACTGTCGTCGTTTTGGTCTCCCTTCTCTTCTCTTACCTTCCATCTTAGTTCATTATTCTCCTAAGTAGCCTGTGGGGTTAATTCCCAACTTAACCTTTATCTCATTACTCCACGCACCCTCCTACCATTTTTCTCACCTGTTTACCTCACCAATCATTCACGCTTCTTTCACGTCCGTTATTTATTTATTTATTTATTTATTTATTTATTTATTTATTTATTTATTTATTTATTTATTTATTTATTTATTTTCCACACATTGTAGATACAATTCAGGGATGATGGTTGGAGAAAGAGCATAGCACTACACACACGAATGTGCCTCCATCCCCAATTAAAATTACAATATTAAATAATTACATTGATAGCCTACAGAATGTGCTTATATACAATTGCCGTATTTACATAGACGTATTATTCACAGGTCCTGTTCAACAATCAAGTAATTCTACTCACACACACACGGTTGAATCCCGACATTTACTTCAGCTACGCTGGCTCATTCATAGTCCCATACAATTCGCGCGTCCTCCCACGCATAATGAACATTCACACAGTAGAAAATTGTTATGTACAGAAGGTTGCTTTCATCTCATGGATAAGATATCCTAAGGCTATACAGTTTTCGCTCTCATGCAGCAAAATCGGTCTGAGCCATCGGTGAAGATATCTCCATCGGAGAGTTGACTTATTTCTTGGTTGCAACACGGCTACAACTTGCTGCTATGCTGACCGACTGCTTGGCTGAATGGTCAGCGTAGTGCTCTTCGATTCAGAGGGCCCCGGGTTCGATTCCCGGCCGGGTTGGAGATTTTAATCTTAAATCATTTTTCCACTGGCCCAGGGGGTGGTTGTTTCTATTGCCCCAGCATCTCTGTAACTCCACACACTACACTATCGTCCACCACAATAACACGCAGTTTCCTATACACGGCCGATGCCGCCCACCCTCGTCAGTGAGTCTGCCCTGCAAGGGCTGCACCAGGCAAGAAAGAGCCAAAACTGCTTTGCTATAATTTCATACCATTTCACCTACTATACTACCATCACTACCATCCAGCGAGAATATACATCCTAAATACTGATCCAAACTAAACCGAGTGGCACAGCAGTTTCGAAGAGCCATGACCTACCGAGTGACCGGTGCTCAACCCTAAGGCCTGCAGATTACGAGGAGTCGTGTGGTGAGCATGAAGAATCCTCTCGGGCGTTATTATTCTTGGCTTTCTAGACCGGGGCCGCTATGTTACCGTCAAAATTGTAATCTCGTACGCTCAGTGGACCTCGAACCAGCCCTCAGATCCGGGCACAAATATCTGGCCTGGCCGGGAATCGAACCCGGAACCTCCGGGTATGAGGTTGGTACGCTACTCCTATACGGCGGGGCCTGCTCTTTGAAGTGATCCAGTTGTGTGTTTTTTTTTTCTGGCCTGGCTTTCAGTGCTCCTAGGTTTCTTCCCTTGTGACATTACCTTAGTCTCAAAAATGATCATATTTTTCATCTAGGGTAAATGATTTTTAGACACTAATAGGTTAGAACATCCATTCCCAAACTGTGGCCGCGACGATGATCTAAGGGGTCCACAGTAATAATGTACGTTGTATTTAAAGAGTGAAATGAAATGAGGAACATATGTCTTCATGTCTTCACTGTTGTATAAGTTACATACTGTACACGTTTATGTAATTCTTGGCCGATAAATAGTACAAGTTGGCAGTATCCTGCGTAGACTTTGTTTCACAACTCCACGTCTTTGATCAACTTTTGGATCCATGACATCCTCTATACCCTACAATTTCTAGAAAGGAAATACTGAGTTTAATGCTTTTCATGGCAACATACCGTACCTGTATGAGTGTACCTTTTCTGCTCTCGCACAAATGAAAACGAAGTATCCGTACAGAAACGGAACTAGTGTTGAGGCCGATCTTCGGTTCGTGTGACTACGCTCGGTCTTCGGGAAACAGCTAGTTGCTTTACGTCGCACCGACACAGATCGGTCTTATGGCGACGATGGGACAGGAAAGGGCTAGGAGTGGGAAGGAAGCGGCCGTGGCCTTAATTAAGGTACAGCCCCAGCATTTGCCTGGTGTGAAAATGGGAAACCACGGAAAACCATCTTCAGGGCTGCCGACAGTGGGATTCGAACCTACTATCTCCCGAATTCTGGATACTGACCGCACTTAAGCGACTGGAGCTATCGAGCTCGGTCGGGAAACAGCACCATCCGTCCCATTAATTCAACAAATGTATGAAGTTAATTTTCTCAAGTACGTTTCCAGTTCCAGGCTGTTGTAATTATTAGCATGTGTCACCATGTTATATAATTTCTATGCATATATAAAGTATCCTCATGTAATTGAAGTTACATTCAAAATGTAAATGAAATGAAGTAGGCGTGTGGCCTTCGGAGAGGTCTGGTGCAGGTCTTCTGATTAGACACCCATAAGCGACCTGCGCGTCGTGATGAGTATGAAATGATGATGAAAACTGCACATACACCCAGTCCCCGTATCGGGGGAATTTACCATTTACGGTTTAAATTCCTGACCCTGGTGGGAATCGAACCCGGGACCCCTTTGACCAAAGGCCAGCACACTAACCATTTAACCATGGAGTCGGACAGTCCTATATTATACGAGTACAATCAAACATGGAAACATTACATCTTCTGTCTTTTCTTTATCACTGTATTCAGTATTTTCTGTGGCTAGCAGGTCCTTGGGCATGATTGTGATATGCAAAGGGTGCCTCAGAAACAAAAAGTTTAGGAAACCCTGGAGGTTAAAATGCAAACGTATTTAACCAAGGCGCAAATATCCTCTACCCGCACAACGGTTCTGCAGTGAGATTTGCATAAATAGTAGCGATCTGAAGTATCAGAACGCCTAAAATGTATGCAACTCTTTTACATAAGTGTTGAGCGGCTAGATTATACCTGCTCCTCGTTCAAATTACGTTGAAACTCATTAGTGCCCAAACATCTTCTCCTACCCATATTCACAGCATATCTTTTTAAGTTCCAAGATATTAATTGCAGACTGGAAGCACGGTCCTCCATTAACATCAAATTGTCGGCAAAGGCGCAGGCTGCTTACTGCATTTTCACTCAACTGAATCCCTCCCTGCCATTCTATACCTCTCGGCTAATAATCCATGTATGCTATGAACAACAAAAATGAAAGATTATTATCTTATCTAACATCTACCTGCTCCGAAGCAAGAACTCATGTGGCGCGATTGTCAGTATACATTCCTTGGATTCCCTAATCGCTCAGAATAACCTAGGTACATTTCCCCCGCCCCCTCCCTGATAGATACTTTGTCATATATGGCTTCCCTAGATCTACGAAAAATAAACTCGCAGCAATTTTCAATTACTTGACGCATACTACATTTTAGGAAGTACAGGCCCTCTCTGGTCTGAAACCACATTGGTTTTCATCCAATTTACTCTCCTCCAATAGTATTATTATTATTATTATTATTATTATTATTATTATTATTATTATAAGAAGAAGAAGAATAGGGCGAATTAATAATATCGTAGGGAATTCGTGCTTATTTGTCTCTTAAATAGATAATAATTTCGTGGTATCTGTAGGTAACGGCGTGTTATTGTGGTGGAGGATAGTGTTGTGTGATGTGTGAGTTGCAACGATGTTGCACACAGCACAAATACCCAGACCCCGAGCCATTGGAATTAACCTATGAAGGTTAAAAATTTCTGACCAGGCCGGGAATTGAACCCGGGACCCTCTGAATCGAAGGCCATTACGCTGACCATTCTGCCAACGAGTCGGACTCTTAAATCGATAATCATAATGGATTTAAGATTAATCGGGTGTAAAATTTGGTGACCCTTAATAATGAGAATGAAAATCCACAGCCTGTTTCCAGTTTCAACCGGGTTAGGAATGGATGAATGAAGCCCCCATCTAGCGGCGAGGATAGGAAACTGTGCGCCTGCCGAAGCCTGTCACACTCCTGTCGGGCAATAATGACAACGATGAAATGAAATATTGGAGAGTGTTGCTGGAATTAAAGATGACAGAACAAATTGGAGTACCCGGAGAAAAAGCTCTCCCGCCTCAGTTTTATCCAGCAAAAATCTCACATGGAGTGACCAAGATTTGAACCAAAGAGCCCACTGTGAGAGACCGGCGCGCTGCCACCTGAGCTACGGAGATTTCAGTGACCGTTTATAGTTAATATTATTATTTATTAATTAATACATGAACATGTACATATGTAGACGAGTTTATTACATCACTGCGCTTTATGTCCTTTGTTCGTAAGATGTAGAGCGTTTATCTCTTATGAAGTTCTTTGCTTTACTTTCCTTACTCGATTCTTGAAACGACGACATGCAAGATCAGGGTTACCATATTATCCCTTTTTACCAGGGAACATCCGTTTTTATGGCAACTTTCCTCAAACCCCCTACAGTCTGCTAGATTCCCCAGTTTTTTTCATCTGCCATTAAATTATTTAAAATATTTATCAGTTCAATTAATTTCAATCCCTTGCAATCAATACAGGGAAATACAACTACCTACAGTCATCTAGCCCTTGAGATAATTCTTCAATTTTATTTTTATAGATTTTAGTTTATTTGCTATGTCTGCCCTCTGGCGAGTCTTTGCTGAACTCATTTTAAAGTCGACAACACTGAAGGCACCACTCAGTTTTGTTTGTATTTCTAATTAACTCGTGAAAAGTGCCAGATTGGAAAGTAGTAGAAAATGTGGTACTTTGGAATGGTATTATTATTATTATTATTATTATTATTATTATTATTATTATTATTATTATTATTATTATTATTATTATTATTATTATTCGGCCGCCTGTTGCCATTTCTTGATGGATGCAGTATTTTTGTATCCGTCTCTTGGCACAGGCCAGAGCAAAGTGTAGCTTCCACCGACATCCCAGTCTCATCCATGGCTGTGACAATATGGAAGCTGCTGGGGTATGGGTGGTGCTGAGTAATGACATTTGGGGCACAACTAGTGTCTGAGTGTTATGAAAGGCGTTGCTCATAGGATCAGTCGTGCTGCAGTGGCACCTTCTGGTCCAGTGAGGAATGCAATGGCAAACTACCTCACTCCTCATCTTGCCTAGTACGCCTCATTTGGGCTCTGCCATTGGGTTTTGCAGTTTCCCTATAACTGTATAGCCTTTGGTGGTGCTATTTGAGGATCCAACCAGCCTCTGGGCTGATGACCTAACAGACATTATTATTCGGATTACCAAATTTTATTTTTGATTTCCCCTAAAGCCATTATTCATTTTTAACAAGTCATTGGATGACTATATATTTAATAAAACGTTTGTAATACATTGCAGACCGTAAAATATAGCCTACTACCGCAGGGCTTGACATATAACATTAAATACTGCAACTCTAAAATTTGAGAAGCTGGTCTCTGGCCTGACCCTATTGATAGATCTATACTCTTCACTGTTCGAATTGCGAGGTTGTGATTTAAACTGTGAAATACATCAACTGCTTTATTTTAATCGTGATTTGTTGCCTGCCCCGTAGTGTAGTCACGATCCTCTATTGAACTGCTACTTCATCACTGATATACAAGTAGCAGGTCGTGACTCTGAGGGAGTAAAATACAGTAGAGATAGATTTCGCAAGCAAAGTGAGTTAGGCTCTTTACTGCAATAACAAAGGTCGTTTTGCTGTTTTGAACTTATTCAAGGGAAAAAGGGAAATCCCCCCCCCCCCCGCCTGATATGTGCGAAGTGTTGGCGCGCCATTTTATATAAACTTCCTCTAGTTGGTATCCGCAGTGATAAGAACATGTGCTCTCTCTGGAGCGCAGTAGCAATCTTGTGACTAGTAGTGATAACACCTCTGCTCTATAAAGGTGCCTGTGGAGAGGATAGATGATCAGTTGTGAAATGAACACTGTGCTGGCGTGTCTTAACTACTATATTGCATTGGACTAACTCACCCGTCCAACGGGACCGATTCCAGATGGTATGTACTCATCTCTCTCAAAGCAAAGATAATAATATATTTCAGTTGTGTAGTAAATTTCTTTTTATGAACTTCACGGGAGTCATAACTGTAATGTTGAACTTAACACAAGCACGTATTAATTAATATGATAGTCCCACACAAAATTTGGAGTTGATTACTTACTTGGTTGAAAAATTAACAAATAATTGTATCTTTTATATGCTGCATGAAAACTGCTCCTTGCGGCACAGTTTTCATATTTTGGGTTATAATTTGGCATACTTGTAAAAATACTCTTACATTTTAAAAAACTCCGGGTTTTGCAGTCAGATATATTGAAGATATGTTTTCAATTTTTCATTATCCACTCAATAGGTTAAAATCTAGTTTGGTGCTATTTCAGGAGTGAGAATGTGAAGGTAATATTCAGCTGATAATAAAACGCAGAACTACTCTTAATTTATGTACATATTCAAACATTCTCTCAAAATTTCAGGTAAATTCGATAAGAACTTGGTCGAAAGAGCATTTTATGCATGGCAAGGAGCTGATTTAAAAAAAATATTAAAGCAAGTGAAAGTTTTAAGAGACATACTTTAAAACCGTCCTGCACTGCAAATTACTCCCTCAAATGTCTTTCTCCTCTTACGCAACAGCGTGTGCCTACTACAATAATAAGATACAGCTCTACACAAAATTTGGAGTCGATTAGTTACTTGGTTGCAAAGTTTTTGACATATAATTTTAATTTTATGTGTTGCATGGATAATGCTCCCCGCGGCAGATTTTTCATATTTTTGGGCTATATTTTAGCAGATTTATCAAAACTACTCATATATTTAAGAATATATTCCAGTGGTATTATTGAAATGGCAATCCTAAAGATCTTTGAAGGTTTTGTCTGACAACGTGAGAGAAAGGGGTATGGGGTTGCTGTATATACGCCAAACCGCTACCCTTACAATATGGCATTTCGAGACTTACAAATTGACTTCGGGAAAAATTGAAAACGGGATTTGAAAGAGGAAGAATTGGGGGATGTTTAGGGGTTGTTTTTTGTAAATATAGCAACATTTCAAACATGACTCTCCTCAACGAGGAACCCTACTGGATTTTCTATGTTTGATCGTCTTAGCCTTATTTACAACAAATTTCGTGATAGTAATTGACGGGAAGAGTAAAAGAATCGTGTAATATTGGGATGTATTTCAGTTACTTGCTAAACACTTTACTAAATTACAAATCAACTTTTTCAACAAGTATTCAGTACATCTACAGTTACTTTACAGAACACCAGTCGTGAGGTTTTTCGCATAATACAAAGTTTGCAAGGAAAATATTTTATTTCATTTCACCTCTAGTTGAGACTAAACATGATACCATAGAACCTTCGAAATTATAATTTTCCATGATTTCTATTAATTACTTAACGTTTCAAATAATTTGCGTTTTATTTTTAATATTCTCATCGCAAAGCCTCGACATCTTTATGGGGAAAGTGCATTTTTCAACTTATTGAAAAGACGCCATACAGGGGAATGTGAAAAATACCTGTGTTTAATTTTAAGAACATCGTTAGTGTAAGTATGATGTTTTTGTAAGCACTAGAGTGGTAAGAAAGTACCTCGTCCAGAAGTGGATAAGCTACTGTTTCTACTGTAGTACAACTGAAAAAATGTCCTAATTGTCATTTATTTTTCCCTGTTGTTGCTGCTTCCGTGCGATGGATAGTATATAAATTACTATAAAGTAACAGTTAAAAGTAAAATGTACTAAGAACGTAATCCTTATAAGCAATCCAATTACTTTTACTAAGTTACTTCCCAACTTTGGTTAGAGCTAATATAATCTTCAAGATAAAAATTCAAAATTTGGTTTAAATATAATTTTGGAATTCGAAACGGGTGGTGTATGTTTTATTTGGTACCTTCCTATCACTTTTTCTAATTTTGAAAAACTAATTGTTTAAAAAGAATGTATTTCAAATAAAAGAGCCTAGTGCATATTTTCTACATAACATAAATATTTTCTACATAATATACACTACCGTGCAAAAAAAATTATGAAAAGATCTTCAATAGCTTTTGAATTATGATCAAAGCTACGCGTGAAAATGAAGTTATAGAAAACGAACGGGGGCATTTACAAATATATTACTTTTCCAGCAAATTAAAGGGGAAAGGACATCCTATAAACTGAAAATACTTTTTAACTTGTAAACTTGTACCTTCCCCTTTCTCTCCTTATTGAACCATTTTTCGGACATTGCACAGTTGTCTTGAGATGTGATCGTGGTGACCTTATTTATTCTCTGAATTTGTGATACACTAACGTAAAGATTCGTAGGACGGTTCATTACGTTGGTGATACGTAATTTCTTACGACTGTTACAGTATACGTATCATTTTAAGTTTCATGCGAACACAACATCAGAAAGACAGCATAAGCTATTGTCTGTTCGAAACACGCTTGAAGTTTTGAAAAAAATTAAAGCACGTTTAGATTCTGACTCTTAGAGGTATGAAGATATCATTAAAAGAAAGAGATGAACCACGAAGAGGAGAGAACATTTTCCCAGACCTGTCAAATATGATACCATCGAAGTCTGTTGAATACATTACTCTCCTTAATGTTATTCTTGTACTGTGTGAATAAGATGTTTGATTTCTTCCACCCTTTGTTCCATCGGATGGCCATCGAAGATGGGTAGTGGATTGTTATGGGGCTTTCCGCTCATTAATGACAATAAAAAGTATAGTTTTTTGCCTATAGCTCTGGATCATTCCCCTATTCCTATCCCACGAAGTGTACTCATTACAAATTCTTTCGTTTATGCATCTCCTGCATTTCAGGGCCTACAGAAAGTTCGCTGTTTACCCTTGTCACCCCCCCCCCCCCTCCCCGGAGATACTGACCGTAAAAACATCCATCACGAATTAAATGGAAAGAAATGAAAATGTTACTCTTGCTAAGGACTCGAACTGAATACCCCACTCTACCCCACTCACAGGGTGCATACATTCACAGATTTCGCTGAGGACGGTCAGTATTCTAAAAAAAAAAAAAAAAAAAAAAACAAAAAAAAAAAAAACACTCAGCTCGTTTGACCTTCATGAGATTGTCTTCGGAGACATCCGCCGGACAAGAACAAGGTTTCTATGAAACCATCCGACGATACCCAGAGTGCTTTCTACCGGCAAATGTTAGAAAATATAATTTCGGTGCGACGTAAAGCCCCTAGCAAATATATATATATATATAAAATTTCAAAACGTAATCGCTTTAGACGAGAACTAATACTTCGACACACAGTGAGTTGGCCAAGCGGTTAGAGGCGCGCATCTGTGAGCTTGCATTCGGGAGGTAGTGGGTTCGAGCCCCTACTCTCGGCAGTCCTGAAGATGGTTTCCCAGGCAAATGCTGGGGCTGAACCTTAAGGCCACGACCACTTCCTTCCCACTAATGGCCTTTTCTTATCCCACCATCGCCATAAAACCTACCTGTGTCAGTGCGACGTAAAGCATCTTGTATTTTAACAGTCCTAATTTTGAAACTAAAGCTGAAAATATGCTTGGACTCGGAACTCGAAACAACTACTCTCCGGACAGGTTCGTTAACGAACTCTGCTAGGACGAGAATCGCAGGAAGAGACAATTTCCTTCGTTTGGGAGTCGGGCTGATTAGCTCAGGTGGTAGAGTGCTGGCCTTCTCTACTCAGGTTGGAGAGTCCCATCCCAGCCCAGTCCAATGGTTTTGAAGGTGCTCAAATACGTCAGCCTCGTGTTGGTAGATTTACTGCCATATTAAAGAACTGCTGCTGGACAGAATTCCGGCACCTCGGTGACTCTGAAAACCGTTAAAATAGTTAGTGCGACGTAAATTCAAAAATATTATCATATATTATCTTCGTTTTGGGACGACTGTCTCAATACCTCAGACTACAATACTTCTTTCCAACGTAGGCTAGTCTAAATGTGTGTCGCGGGTCAGTATCTTCACACACCAAAGGGAATCAAGGAGACCTTATCTGCTTTACGGTAAGGGCAACTAATAACCACGCCACTTCCATGGTACTGAAAAAGAAAGATAATGGGCAGAGCCTTGAGAAGTTGGAACGTGACTTTCTCAAGGCTTCACAAGTCCAAAATTGTCAGATTCGGAATAGAACTAATGGTCATCAAGAGGGAGATCTTATGTAATAAAATGTATGTATGCACCATGCAAGTGGCTGTGTGGTTTGGGTCACGTAGCTGTCAGCTCGCATTCCGGAGATAGTGGGTTCGAACCCCACTGTCAGCAGCTCTGAAGATGGTTTGCCGTGGTTTCCCACAAAGCTGTACCGTAATTAAGACCACGATATCTTCCTTCCCATTCCTAACCCCTTCCTATCGCTTACTCGCCATAAGACCTATCTGTGTCGGTGCGACGTAAAGCAAGTTGTAATATATGTGAATGTATAGTCCTCAGTCTTGAGGCTAACTGGATTCCCTTCAGTTCCAAAATCTGTTCTCATAGGTAGCCGAGACATCATAGCAGTGTCGTACAAGAGAAATGAGTGGTGGTGTAATTTCTCGTTGCTTTCCTCACAGACAATTATTTATCGACCCTGTAAGCGAGACTTTCACACTATTCATACCTCAGTCTACCCCTACCGTTCTTACTGCCTACACTTCCTTCAAAAACTAACTGAACAAGTCCTGGGTGTATTGAGATGTATCCTATCATTCTATCTCTTCTCGTCAAATTTAGCCAAATCGATTTCATCTCGCCATCTCGATTCAGTATCTCTTCATTTGTGATTCGATCTATCCGTCTCATCTTCAGCGTTCTTTTGTAACATCAGATTTCAAACGCTTCTGTCCATTTTTTTCCTGAGCTAGTTATCGTCCAGGTTTCATTTCCATACAATGCCACATTCGAATAATAATAATAATAATAATAATAATAATAATAGCATCATATGACTGAGTGTACAGAAAGGAAGAGTAAATTTCGGACATAACTGGCATTTTTTGGCAAATTTTCTTTCCTAGTGACCTGTCTGAAACGGAGACCTTAATTTACAAAAAGGTTCAATACAGCGCTCCTAGGACTGGAACGACTGCTTGGAGTTGGCTGGGTTTGTTTTAATCAATAAAGGGCATTCAAATGTAGGTCAGGCTGAAATCCACTTGTAATAGCAGCTGCATTTCCAACATGAGAATTAAAGAGGAACTGTAGTCCGTACGATATCGTTACACTTAATGTGCATCTTAAATTAAATAATAGTAATTTCAGCTTCCAACGACGCTGTGGCATTTTATAGCACCCCGTTATTAATTTCGAAGCGTTTTCAATCAACTTCGATGTAAGATATAGTTTTAGAAATGTTAAAAATAATTAACACTTGCACGCCCCGGCCCCTCTGTCACCCCCAACCCCGCCCCTCCCACCTACATCGACTCTTAGCGGCGTTATGAAAACTGGGATAATTGAAACGATTACAGTGTCCTTAGTTTACATGCATTCCAACGAAGCAAAGGATTTTCTAGACAGTAATAGTTTCGTAATTTTATGTCTAAATATTTGTAAGCCGGGCTGATGGGCTCGGACGGATGAGGCCTTGGCCTTCTGACCCCAACTTGGCAGGTTCGATCCTGGCTCAGTCCGGTGGAATTTGAAGGTGCTCAACCAGCCTTGTGTCGGCAGATTTACTAGCATGTAAAAAAACTCCTGCGGGACTAATTACGTCACCCTGGCGTCTCCGAAAATCATAAAAGTAGTTAGTGTTACGTAAAGGAATTATTATTATTATTATTATTATTATTATTATTATTATTATTATTATTATTATTATTACCGGTATTAATACATATTTGTAATTGTGAAGCGCTAGCAAGTGCTTAAATTAAAGGTCTCAGAATATTCTTTTATTAGCATAAAAATGTTTGAATACAAACTTTTCCGAAAATGTTGAAAGTCGTCGTCATTGTCTGTTGCATCGAAAAGCAGGCTCCTATGAAGAAGGGGTACAAATTTTCATCCAACTACTTTTTCTATCAAGAAATAATGCCGAACCAAACCAAACCAAACCCCATGGCACTACAGCCCTTGAAGGGCCTTGGCCTACCAAGCGACCGCTGCTCAGGCGGAACAAGAAGTAATAGGTAAAAAATTTTAATTGGAATCTGAAACGTTAGAAATAGAAAATATTCAAATTATTTTATTTTCATCCCGCAATATAATTTAGAATATATTTATTAAATAGCCATAACAGGTGGCATGAGGAAAGCAACGGGAAACTACCTCACTCCTCATTTCCCTAGTATGCCTCTTCAGTGAGGCCTAGGCTGTCTATGATAGCCTTTGGTGGAGCTATGGAGGATCAGAGCAGGTGATTTTTTTTTTCACATGCTTGTGTCGAAAGAAAATTATATAGAAGGCTCTATGTTTTACGTTGATATTTTCGTTACAGCAATTAATGCGTTCTAGAGTGTGGTATTTGGTTCGTAAGTAGGTGTCTGCTTTTAATTCTAATGTTGAAAGGTAGAACAAGAAAATGATTTATACAACTTAATGCTGGAAAGCAGCAATCTAACGGGCAGTGTCTTACAGATGGCCTCATTTTTCCCCATGGTCGTTGATGTTGGTTAAATACATTAGGAGATGCTGAAATGTTATCTCTTGTGAATGACCAAAGTGGACGGTTTTTGCTGAACTATAACCTGTCCAATAAAATGTTCATTTATCCTTTATTTCACAACTTTGAGAGGCTTTTGAACCTTATTGCCAACGCCCACTGCGAATTCTATTTGTAGTCTGCGTATTAAGGTGTGTTCTTACTAAAGTGGTAAGATTACTATATCAGTCCTCATATTATCTGAAGGTAAATATGAGGTGGAATATATAACTCAGGTGTCTCATTTCTTAAAGCTTGTTCATACACTTGAGAGTCCTTATCTCATTTAGATACATCTTCGCTAATACATTATACATAACACAGCGGAAGGTACACCCGTACCATTGAATTTCTTGTTTGTTCCAGACAGAGCCTTAGAATATACAACGCATTATATACAATTCTCAAGGATTTAATACATGAACATGCTAAGGTTTTGTAATAGAATGAATTGGTGCTTGTCTTACGAGGCGTTGGGGGGGGGGGGGATACGATCATAACCTACTCCTTTACGAGTAACGTTCGCGAAGTACCTTCAGGATCCAGTTCGAGAAGGTTGCGATGGCCGGAGAGAGGGAGTTACCCTCTAGGTGGCCCGCCCTTCTCCTTCAGGAAGGGGAATGAAAACATTAAACGTGGTGAGTTTGCTAGGGTTAGTGATGGGATAATCGAATACTTTTAATATTTGAATAACCTTCATCCGATTATTTAGATACTCGAATAAATAATCGAAGAAGTTTCAAATATTATTCAGTTGTATCGCATAGAATATTCGGATGCGTCATGCTTCAATTTCTCGGTTTAAGTGTGTCGGATTGATAACTGATTGAAATATGCGAATAGACTAAATCTTATGAAAAATAGAAATACGCCTTTTTCCAAATGTGTCTCCAAATGTTGAAACTGAATGAGTGAATTAACTGCCTTAATAACATCACTTTTCATTAGATTATTTCTAAAGCATCCACTGTTCAATTTCTGAATGAATAATCGAAAAAATTATCGAATGGAAAAATTCGCCATTCGATTGTCTCATTGACTCGAATGGAGTGTCGGATGGATAATAAGAAAATAATCGAAAAATAAATGAGTGGAAAATATTCACTATTCGATTGCCTCATTCATTCGAATGAATAATCGAAAATTAACCGAATGGGAAATATAGAATAAGCGAATAAAATGAAATAATCGATTAAGCAGTTATTTTGTATTCGATTATCCCATCACCAGCCAGGGCCCGGAGCAGCAGGTTTTAGAGACGGCAAAATGAACGACAAATACATGGTTTACGATGGATCAATCAAACTTGACGGCGAAAGTTTAGATCAAAGAAGAAATATGAAAATACGCCGTCGCAGGATGGCACATGAATCTGACAATGCCATCCAACCTTCCATCATGAGGTGAATTGTCCTTCTTGTAAGGCCGAGGTTACCCGATGGGCTGGACGTGCTGAAGTTTCTTTTCTTTTTTTTTCTTCTTTGGTGACAGTTGATGAGTAGCTTTAATGTTTATGTATATTTGCAAGAGACTCGGTAACTGGTGATTAAACTGATGGAGAAAATAGAGTACAGTATGTTGGTGCTTGTGCAGGGTAGTTGGAAACGTCGTGAACCGGGTATATAAGCGCTAGAGGGTCAATCATGCCTATAAATAAATAACTTGAAGAAAATAATTCGATATCTCGCACCGTTGTCATTTTATCGGGTGCTGAAGTTAGCCAATTAGATATCTTTGCTTGCGAATTCAAATGGGCTTTCCAAAGAGGTGTTGCTAAATCAGAACGTTGCTTAAGACCAGCATGAGAACCATACCAAGAAATCAGCATCAAATACAAACACACCATAGTGTACTTGCTATGGTGCACTCCCATCAGCTCGGAGGTCCGTGATCAAAGCCCTTTCCTGTGCGAAGTTCTTTTCTTTGATTGGTTCCTATTAGAACTGAAATATATCCGGTAATTAAAGCAGGAAATAAGAGGAATAACTACAGTTATACTTACCCCATTTGAATTGAAAAATTTTCCTCCTGTTTTTCATTTATGCAAAATGTTGGTTATATTGTGGGTGGTCCGATATGAATTACTCCTCGTGAGGCGGAAAAGAAATTGCCGTTGCAAGAGAGAGAGAGAGAGAGAGAGAGAGAGAGAGAGAGAGCTCGAATGAAGTAGATCTCCTCAGAGTGGTGCAATCTAACGGAGAGATTTGGAGTTATATCTCAATAGGGTGCTTGCCGGTCTCGTGCAACACCCAAGGACCGATACTGGCGAGCGAGCTTCCTAATGCTATACAGCAGAGTTTCCCAAACGTTTTGTCTCTCAGGCCCCTTGAGCATATCGCAGGCACGTCCAAGGACCCCTTAGCCATAGAACATAATACTGCATTCAGTAAACAAAAAACAGAATTTTATAATGGTACCATGTTTGTTTTTATTCATATAATATTTAGGATTGATATTTACTTTCTTTGAAAGTTTAACTTCATTTACACAAAAATACTTTATAAATTCATATAAATTATAAAACAATGTGACACTTGGCTAATAATTGCAGCAGTCTGGATCTGGAAGCTTACTTGAAAAAAATAATTTATTCCGGTTGTTGGATTAATGGGGCGAATGGTGCTGACTTCCCAAGACCAAGCGTTTCACATGCGTAGTCATTCGAACCGAAGATCCTGCTCTACATCAACTCTGTTTCTGTCCTTCGATTTCATTTCTGTGGGGGCGGAAAGGGTACGCTCATACAGGTATGTTGCCATGAGACATTTAGCTCGGTATTTCCTTTCTAGAAATTGTAGGATATAGGTGATGTCAAGGGCCCAAAAGGCGATCAAAGACGTAAAGTTGTGATACATTCTTGGGACTCCCTGGAGCTAAACATGCCACTCCGCCTGATTCTCCAACCATATGATACTTCAATTTATTTTTCACTTTCTCTCTACCAACGTACTTCGGCTAGTTGATCTTCCTCAAGGCAGGGCAGTTAATGCTCAGTTTCAAAGAAGGGATTTTTGATCCACGATATTTTCTCAACCAGAGGCGGAAAACATGGTCCGAGTGAGGATACGAGCATTTCCAAGTGTCTCTCACAATTATGTCGCTTACACTGCCTAATAGCATTCCTGCTTTTTCCTCTGCTAGCTTGTACCATCTATCGGCGAAGTTAAAAGTTACACGTACTGTATTCAAGTTATACAACAGTGAATACATAGTTCCTAAATGCAGTGTAATGGTCTGTGAGTTGTGTGTGTACAATAAAATTTCACTCTTCAAATAATTACAACTTACATTATTATTGCGGACCACTTGGATTATCGTCGCAAACCCTCAGTGGTCCACGGACCACAGTTTGGGATTGGCTGCTATACAGCAGTGTTGCCAACTCAGCGGATTTTCCGCCAAATCTGGCGGATTTTTAAAAGGAACGGCGGATACATTTTCCATTTAGCGGACAGCGGATTTTTTGACGGATTTTCAAGTTTTTTTTAGCGATTTTCAGCGGTAACAATATCACCTTTCATCACCAGGAGAGAAAACAAATAATACTGAACTTACTATGGTATAATAGTCTACTTATTCCCGTTGTATTGAACGTATACGTGTTTTCTAGACCAGCTCTGGCCCACAGCGTCAGACAGAATTTGTTACAAACGTTACTGTTCTCTGAGCTGGGTAGTATCGTTTCTTTTGACATCAGGTTCTTTTTGGTACGTCAATATGTCGAAAGAAAATGTTAAAAAGTAGTCAGATATTTCTTAAAGAATGGTTAAATAATTAAATTTTAAGACTAGCTGGCTGAGCTTCCGACTGATCCCAAACACGGTCGGTGCATCTGTTGGCATGTGCAATATAAATGCAAAATTGTTTGACATTATTCCCTTCCGAACTTACCAAAAACAATGAAAACAGTAATGAACGTGAAAATAACTTTCGAATTAGATTTGAAAATTTCCGTATGTGCTTTGCTGCTCTGAACTGCCAGCATATATTTTGAAAACGAATAGTACCTTGTGGCTTCATATGAAAACACAGGACCTCAACCTAGCACATCTGCTGCAGAGCATATAGTGCGGGGAGGAGGAGATGATGAACTCCTGTTCTGAAACTGGTGAATGTTGAATTAATTACTTTCATTGAGACAGCTGGTAGGTATATGCTATTTTGCTTCAGTTCGAAATTTAGTGGAAATTAGCGGATTTTCAAATAAAATTTAGCGGATAAAGGATTTATGGGTTGGCAACACTGCTATACGGGCTTAGGATCATCCCTGCTGAAACTGCATTGCCCCGCGCTGTCCGCTTGGGAGTTGCCGTAAGAAAGCAAACCCCCTGAGTTTGATTCGAAGCCGGCCGCGTTTATTGGTCCCTTACGAAGCATTAATGCGTCGAACGACCAAATGGCAATTTTAGCATATTTTAGAATGTATCTTAGGTATATTAAGCTAAAAAATCAGAAGAAAAGACGAGAAATCAAGACGTGTAAAATTATTTGGCAACAATTCACGCACCGTCCTTTCAATTCGCTACATTGCCCTTCTGAAGAAAGATTCGTGATTAGCCAGTCAGTCTCTTCGCAGTGCACTATCACTTCTTTCCTTTCCTTGTATTTACAATGGATATCTCTTCAGTTCCGATACCGGATAAAGTCCGTATGATCTTATCACATTCGATTACAACTATTCGTATGTCACAGATAACTTACTGCAACACAGATGATAACAGCGGAGATATTAGAAGATTCGGCGTTCATTTGCCGACAACAGCACTAGCTATCGTGAATGTGATTCATTGCCAATTTTTTCTAAATCATAGTAACGCCCGAAACATGTTGGCTGGTAGCATAAAGTTTGACGGCAACTATCCCTAAAAATCACACACTGTCACAGTCCAGTATAAATTTGTGCCCAGCGAGTTGACTGGGCGGTTAGAGGCGCGTAGCTACAAGCTTGCATTCGGGAGATAGTGGATTCGAACTCCACTGTCGGCAGCCTTGGAAGAGGGTTTTCCGTGGTTTTTTTCCATTTTCACACCAGACAGATGCTGGAGCTGTACCTTAATCAAGGCCAGAGCGATTCCTTCCCACTCCTAGCCCTTTCCTATCCCATCGCCGCTGTAGGACCAATGTCGGTGCGACGTAAAGCCAATTGTAAAAAGCAACTTACGTCCGCACTTCATGAACGTTGTTTTAATTATCTTTAACCCTCCATCTGCAAACGTTTGCGTTTCTGTAAGCTCGCTCACATAAGCGCCTCTAAGATTAAAAGGAATTGTATACACACGGTCTGTGGAGTAAAATAAATAGAGTTTAATGAGCGCCTGTAATGAGAGTCGTTAACTGGGACTAGAAATGCAAACATGCGACGAGTTGGGTGGCGCACAGCGTACGGAACGAGCTAGGTCAAGTGTGTCAGCATCCCAACGAGGTTTAAAAGGGGTTTGGGATACTCTGTATCCGCACCAATGAACTCTCTGGAACTAGAATTTCAATGTTTTAAAGATATTTTTAATATCTGTTTAAAGTGTATTGAAGAAGTATATATTTTAAGAATAATCATTTTATTTACAGTACATTCGGCATTATTTTACAGCCGGGCTGCGAGGCTCAGACGGTTGAGGCGCTGACCTTCTGACACCAACTTGGCAGGTTCGATCCTGGCTCAGTCCAGTAATATTTGAAGGTGCTCAGATAGGTCAGCCTCGTGTCGGTAGACTCCTGCGGGACAAAATTCTGGCACCTCGGCGTTTCCGAAAATCTTCAAAAAGTAGACAGTGGGACTTAAAATATTATTATTATTATTATTATTATTATTATTATTATTATTATTATTATTATTATTTTAGGAGGAATAGGTATGATGTGTCTTTAATACAGATAAAAGAACGGTCTTTGCTATGAATTTTTTAAATCCAAATTTGGCCAACTATCAACCGCATAGAACCTAAGGCTATGATTTGTATTCAGTAAGTTTATTTAATTTCAGTCTTCTCTAAACGTCGCATCGACACAGATAGGTCATATGGTGACGATGGCATAGGAAACGGGTAGGAGTTGGAAGGAAGTGGCGTGGTCCTAATTAAGGTACAACCCCGGTATTTTCCTGGTGTGAAAATGGGAAACCACGGAAAACCATCTTCAGGGCTGCCGAACGGGTTCAAACCCATTATCTCTCGAATGCGAACTGATAGCTACGTGACCCAAAGCGCACAGCCACTTGCTCGGTGGTATAATTTTTAATCATCCGTGTACAGCTCAGAAAATACACGAATGTTTAATATGGAAGTGATCCACCTGCTATAATTTCGTGTTTTCCACCAGTATTTACATTAGACATATTACATTTTAACGGTTATTTAGTGGTTATGTAAAAAAATGGACAGTTGTGAATAGCTCCGAAGCTGACTGGTCAGCGTCTTATCCTTTGGTCACCGGGGTCCTGGGTTCGATTAGATTCCCGGCCGGGTTATGGGATTCTAACCCTATATGGTTGAATTAACCTGGGCTCAGGGACTGGGTATTTATGCTGTCCTCAACATTCCAGAAACTCGTACACCACACTAATACGGAGTTTCCTACGTACGGCAGGTGCCTTATCAGAAGATCTGCTTCCCAAGGCTAGCAATAACTACAGGGATATATGAAAATATAAAGTCTGAAACTATTCGCTGACAAAAGGACTGAAATGTTCACGAAGACTAAAATTGCCTCACCAAAAAAAAAAAAAAAAAAAAAATGCCTACTTCTGTTCCATTTTTGTAAATGATGATGGATTTATGAACATTCAGTACATAACATAATACAGTGCTTTATTTTTCCGAGGCGTAAACACTTCGGAGAGATTGTCCCTTAAGGAAAAGAGTAAAATACCATGGCCGCCACTATCACAGGATGCATGCAGCCCGCATCCTATCAGTTCTGCGGATGTTTTGGAGCGAAGCGTTCTGTATCACCAGGAAAAAGGAAAGGAAGAGGTTCGATATCTCGATCTGATGACTACTTTTGGCTCAAGCCCGTGAGTTACAGACACGTGCGTCTCTCATTACCACTCGCTCTTTAAAGAACTTCCTAACGTGAAAAACTTCTGTTTTCGACCCGTTACTGTGTGTGTACAATACTAGGGCTGAAACGTCCGTCACAAAACGTGACGCGATTACTATTCTAAAGGCTAGTTTACACGAGGATACTAGGTTTCGCAGCCAATGGTTTTTCATGTTCTTTTTTCCATTTTCTCACCAGTCAAATAATGGGGTTGAACCTTGATCGAGGCCACGCTTGATTTCTTCTCACTCCGAGCCCTTCCCTGTACCATCGTCGCCATAAGACTTACAGTATCTGTGTCGGTGCGACTTAAAGCAAATTTTAAAAGAAACAACAAAGCATATAAATGATTCTATGCTTTTGCGTGTAGCTGAGAAAATCTCTTAAATTATCTTTCCCATTTTATACATATACATTTCCATTTATTTAGGAGCAGCCTCCTGTCGCTAAGAACAAGGTAAAACATATCAGATTGTATCTATACAGTTCTATTAATTGAGGGAAACTCTAAATCATAAAGAACCAGTGCGGCATTTCCGTGGTGCAGACCTGGTGTCTCAGAGTCTTGATGGGGCCCCGAGGACGAGAGTCACGATTTAGGGGATGAGCTTCATTGGAAGTTGGAAGCGCTTCCACGTAGCGACAAAGTGACGAGGTACGTTACCACGAGCTCCGACAATTATCCCTATTAGTTCAATTTCCTAAAGGTGGTATTTAGATTTATAATAAGGTAAAGTGGCTTTGTATTTTTTTAAATCTTTTCTAGATTGACCTCTTCTAGCTGACAGCTATGGTGTTCGAACCTGATAGTCGGATCTAAGATGAATAATACTGCCTCCATCGACTTTTTGTAAGACGTATTATATGAATCATTTTCTCTTCGTGTCACACGAAGGTAAACTTCCGATAGGGCCTAAAATTGTCCATGAGAACTGAATGTTGTGCCGTCGGCCGTTGTCATTTCTGCAGGTACCGGTATTTCAGTCCGTAGCGACGCAATGAACTTGAAGGCTCTTGAAGGTTAGACCTGACGCTGTCTTGTTTCCTATTAGATGGTGTCTTTTATTCCATAGGACTTCCTCGTTCTAGTCAATGTCAAGGACACGTGCAGACGTTTCAGTCTCATTGCAACAGGTGATTCCTGAGAATATCCCTCTCAGGAAAGATGAAATCGCGTACGGCTTTTAGTGCCGGGAGTGTCAGAGGACAAGTTCGTAGGTGACCAGCGCATCGTGATGAGGTTCAAACGATGATACATACATCCAGCCCCCGTGTCAGCGAAATTAACCAATTATGGTTAAAATACCCGACCCTGCCGAGAATCTAACCCGGAACCCCTGTGACCAAACCATTTAGCCATGGATCCGGACTCCATTCAGCGGTTATAATATAATATCCCATCGCTCAGGACTATAGTCACTGACATGAGTCGACCCGTCTCTGGGCCGATGGACATTCTTCATACTTTCCATCTGGTAGCAGTCACCATTTATACTTCTAGTTTTAGAAATGTTGAGTTAATATATTTCGGATGCATAGCTAACTTCACTCGAGAGTGGATTAACGATCACGGGTCCTTTAGCTGAGTCTGTCATTACTTCAATTTATTTATGACAAGCTTATCTCTTTCATCTACACTTTCCGTCAAACTGAGAAAAAGAAAACCTTTATGTGAAAAGTGGTTATTCTAGCATTACTGTTTTTATGTCGAAAACGGTTATGTAGCGCAATCATATATGCGAAATGTCACTGTAATATTTGTCTCAAATGGGTCACAATAATTGCTTTTACACAAATGAAGTGAAAAAACTGCGGTAAATTAAGAAATACCGTCGTTACTAGAGAAATATGTATACGTACTTACGGGCTGTAGACAGGACTCCCTTATGTTGTATTCCGCTGCCCGTGCCGTCTTTTGTTTATTTCTTGAGGTCCAACGCTTCTACCGACAAATGGGAGTGCTATGTCTGTGGATTCTCATTATGTTTGTCCATATGACTAGCGCGGACAGTTCAAACAGCAAAATAGCACGATACCTGGACCAATAAATATATCACTTAATGAATGAGTTAGGGCACAAAACTAATGAGCAACATGAAGAAAACGACACCTAATTAATTAAAACAACTTCAGTGAGCAAAGACATCACACAGGAAAGTGTTAGACAAGCAAAACACACAGGGAAGCGTTGCGACGTACCAGAAAAAATAGTTGCAAGATAGTAAAGTATGTATCCATATTATTCTCTGAAGGTAAAATATTTCGTACTATTTCTTAATTTACCGCAGATTTTAGACTTTATTTGTGTAGATATGATTGCGCTACGTAAACGTCGAAAACTTTTCTTAGCACACAAAATACGAAAAACGTAAAAATAAACAGTTTCATCAATTGTGCTGAAATTTGAAGGGCTAAAGGGCCCGGAAACGGTTTAACATTTTGAGTCTTAGATATCAAACTGAAAAAAGAAACTAATTTCGAAAATCACTTCCGGCCTAATTGCAATTGCGGAAAAACAGCCTAAAGTCACTTGTTAATTCACTAGTTTTCTTTTTTTTATTCAAATCCTAGCCAAATTAACTTATTTACATAATTATTTCTGTAATGTGTTCGTTGGTTCAATACCCTTCGGCATTTTTTAAAATTATTTTTTTGAAATTGTCCCTAAAGAATGTAGTTATAAGAGCTTAAGTGAAGCTCGGCATTGACTCACATTAGCGTTCGTATTCGTACAAAAAGGCAAACTGCTAATCTAATTGACCGTATAACGATCATTAAGAAAAGGATTGTAATTTTTAGGAATAAATGAAAAATATATTCTCATACTTTATTTTATTTTATTTACCTAAAATTCGTAGCTTAGGATCCTGTTTTCAACATTCAGTTGCTTGCCGGAAGGGTTAGGATTGTGGACTTTTATAACGAGCGTGGAAGTTCACTGGATCTGCAATATTCTACTATTTCCACAAAATATGTAAACAAATGTACGACTCCCAGGGCAAATTCTCAACAAAAATATAGCAATAAATCAAACAGTTTGCAGTAATAGGTTGTCCGCCTGGTGTTCATGTTCGTTCAGGCGTCCATTCTGTGGTCTGACACAGTGATTATCAGGTTCGAAACCATCAGAATTTTGTCCATCAGGGACGGAGAGATAGTGTTCTACAATTTCTCATCACTAGATTTGAGTATAAAAAACCTGGATTCAATTCCGAACCTCTTCGCACTATTCATGCGGTAGTGAGGGTGATGATGATTCGTCCATCGGTTGGGGACGTTAAACCTTTGGCAGACCGCTTGGTGTCATTCGACACAAGTAGGCTCTGTGCCGACTCCGGGTTTCACTCCCTTCCTACCCTCATCTTGCACCCAGGCTCGCAGGTCGCCCATGGGAGTTAAATAGAAAGATTTGCACCAGGTGAGCCGACATGCCCTCGAACACTCGCGGATCTAAAAGGCATACGATTAATAAATTGTATGAAACGAGACCATTAAATGACACAGCATATACAAAGCAATACTTTGCATTGTACTTTTCTTTTACTTTTGGCAGATCTACTTCTGATCTTCGCTACAAGCCCGAATGTCCAAAGTATCCGTAATTCGCCCCTGGCACACATTTTCCGCATAGGAGCGATCAATTCTTCAGTGTGTCAGTGTCAGTTGCCAGAAACAAACCAAACCAAATGGCACTACAGCCCTGTAAGGGCCTTGGCCTACCAAGCGACCGCTGCTCAGCCCGAAAGCCTGCGGATTACGAGGTGTCGTGTGGTCAGTACGACGAATCCTCTCGGCCGTTATTATTGGTTTTCTAGACCGGGGCTGCTATCTCGCCGTCAGATAGCTCTTCAGTTATAATCACGTAGGCTGAGTGGACCTCGAACCAGCCCTCAGGTACAGGTAAAAATCCCTGACCTGGCTGGAAATCGAACCCGGGGCCTCCGGGTAAGCGGCAGGCACGCTACCCCTACACCATGGGACAGGCCAATTCCCATAAACTCGTGACTTTAATCACATTCAGTTCCAAAGTGCTTATTTTTCTGGACCAAGAATTCAATCCATGCATACGTTGCTACAATTCGGAGTTCCCTTTCCAACGCCATTTTCCTTGCTTGTGGATGTAAAACACTTACAAGTTCTAGTAACATTTTTGAAATCGTGTGATGTTGGAATATGAAAGTCTGTAATTATGTGACGTGTACTACTTGAACTTAATAATGGACACGAACTATTTAAAGTTGGAGTACAATGTACGGACAACCTCGATTCTACGGTAATATGTGCTGTAAAGTTTTCTGTATTGCGTCGTGTATATTTTATATTCAAGTCTGTGGTGTCCAAATGGTAATGTATCCAAAGGTGAAAGAAAGAAAGAAAGAAAGAAAGAAAGAAAGAAAGACCTACTTTCTTCTGAACCCGGAACACAGCCGTCAGGGCGTGTATTATAGACACAGTTATCCTATCTTTCGGGATTTATCTTATCTCGGTTGACAAAGTGATCAAAACACGCCTAATTTTTCACTCCATGTGTTTGATTTTATAAGTGTAAGAGATAACCTAGTCTGCTTTTGATTCGATAATCTAACGAGAAGTGGACATACAGATCACAGTCCTTCTACTTAGCCTAATTCGTAAGGTGGATACATTCTTGGGTAGGGATTTTTCCACAAACCTCCCGAAAATGTAGTTAAAAATCCTAATATTCCTGACTATCGGAATCACCCTACTCACTGTCCGGCTCCATGGCTAAATGGTTAACGTGCTGGCCTTTGCTAACAGGGGTCCCGGGTTCGATTCCCGGCAGGGTTGGTAATTTTAACCATCATTGGTTAATTTCCCTGACACGGGGGCCGGGTGTATGTGTCGTCTTCATCATCATTTCATCCTCATTACGACTCGCAGGTCGCCTACGGGAGTCAATCAGTAGACCTGCACCTGGCGAGCCGAACATGTCTTCGAACACTCCCGGCACTAAAAGCC
This sequence comes from Anabrus simplex, assembly GCF_040414725.1. Lineage (NCBI taxonomy): Eukaryota > Metazoa > Arthropoda > Insecta > Orthoptera > Tettigoniidae > Anabrus > Anabrus simplex. The sequence goes on along the minus strand of NC_090269.1, from coordinate 42,737,554 downwards.
ATACGTCATTTCATTTTACCGTACTCAGTGTTGCTAGGGAAATGATCTTAGAACCTGTTCGTACACTAAGTACTATGAATACAGAAGAAAATTTCTATGCTTACAGGCCGTAGTCCATGGTCATTGATGTTCCAGGTGGTCCCTTGAAAATATTGAACGTAGTTTCTTGGGAGCTGAGGATTCATTTGACCCACGGTCTGCAAGCTCGAAATATTTGTTCTGTATTCATCGAGACGTCGGCCGTGAAAGTCTAAGCTGTTCCTGTAAGGATTAATTCCATTTTTGAAAAATCGTCTACATTTTAGCTGTTTGCTTCGGGGAACAATGCACTTACCTAGATTGCCTAGAAACAATTTTGATATGTTGTATGGCGATGTATGTTCTATATTGTTTCGTCTAAAATTAGGGACATGATATTTTTTCCAGCTCATAGAATTTATATTTTTAAATGCAGCGCTCTTAACGTTTGAGCCTTGTAGGTTATTCAAACAGTCTAATAAGTCCCGTTTTCGTAGTCAAGTTCTAAGAGATCTGAGAGAAAAAAATGAAAACTCCACAGCCTGTTTCCAGTCGTTCGACCGGGTCAGGAATGGAATGAATGAAACTCCCATCTAGCGGCGAGGATAGGAATTGTGCTGGCTGCCGAAGCCTGTCGCACTCCTGGTGCAATGATTAATGATTGACAGATATGAAATGCTAGTGGAGTGTGTTAGTGGAATGAAAGATGGCGGGGAAAACCGGAGTACCCAGAGAAAAGCCTGTCTCACCTCCGCTTTGTCCAGTATAAATCTCACATGGAGTGACCGGAATTTGACCCAGCGGTGAGAGGCCGGCGCGCTTCCGCCTGAGCCACGGAGGCTCATTAGAGATCTGAGAGAATCGAAAACTAATATAGGACTTAATAGTTTCACGACCGGATGTCCTTTGACACCAATCCTCTGTGGGGAGGGGATGGGGGTGTTCTATATGGCATATCCCTTTGCTGTTGATGATGCAGTGTATGTGAAGAGGTGTGTAGCCGGGCTTAGTAGCTCAGGCGGTAGAGCACTGGCCTTCTGCGATCCTGGCTCAGTCCGGGGGTATTTGAAGGTGCTCAAATACAGCAGCCTCATGGCAGTAGATTTACCTATACCGTACATTAAACTCCTGCGGGGGGAAAATACGGCACCTCGGCGTCTCCAGCAACCGTAAAAAGTAGTTAGTTGGACGTAAAACCAGTTTCATTAATTCATAATTTTAATGAATTAAGGGGTGTTTTATTAATACAAACACTCGGTTCCCGAGCCGGAGTAACTGAATCGGACGCGGGCTAAATCCTCGGTTCCCACGAACCTACTACGCTGGCGTAGCAGGGGGAGTGGTGATACTCCCACGTGGCGCGTCCCAGATGGCGGATAGGGGGTCCTAACCGGCTTGCCGGCGGACATGAGGGAAATAAAATACCTCTCGCGGACCAAACACACTACCCCCTGCGGGTGGGGGACGCACATGTAGAACACACCCGCGGTATCCCCTGCCTATCCTAAGAGGCGACTAAAAGGGGCGACCAAGGGATGCTGGTATTAGAACCATGAAACTACTATTGATTAGTACCATCACGCGGGGAACACCATGGGTCGCCTTTACTTACGAGTAGTACCACTATATTTGGTACACAATAGGTTTGTGATAAGTAGCAGCAGAGAGTGGTTCCCGTATGGGTTTCCAGTACCCGTGATTAGTACCATTGTGAGAAACACCACGGGTCTGGGCGTTGCCTGTGAGTTGTACCACTATATGAGCGACACCGTGGGTCTGCGTTGCGTGTGATTAGTACCCACTATGTGAGGAACACCACGGGGCCCGTGGGACCGGCACCCATGACTAGTACACCTAGGTGAGGAAACTCATCGGTTTGCGTTGGCTGTGAGTGGCGCCATTGTGTGAGATACACCATAGGTCTGCGTTACCTGTACGAAGTACAATACTTGTGAGTAGTACCATCTTGTGTGAAACACCGTGAGTCTTCGCTACTTTTGATTAGTACCCCAACATGGTGACCTCGATGTTGTTAGTGTTATTAGCTGCCGTCCTCGGGGGCCCGGGTTCGATTCCCGGTACTGCCAGAAATTTAAAACTGACAGGAGGGCTGGTATGTGGTTGATATGGTACATGCAGCTCACTTCCAATGGGGGTGTGCCTGAAAAGAGCTGCACCACCTCGGGATGAGGACACGAATTTACTTTACTTACCTCGATGTTAGGCCCCTTTAAACAACAAGCATCATCATCATCATCATCATCAAATCCACGGTCCCTCTGAATCGAAGTCTATTGCGTTGACCATTCAGCCGGATTCTTGCTGTTCGTAAAGTATGAATCTGCCTATTTTACCACCTGTGATAACTAAATGCACTGGCCAGTTAGTTCAGTGACTGACGAGTTAACATTTGTTTTATCCAGCGCATTATCGCACGTCCAAGTTCATACTTTCCCGTTACATATGCGATGACCATGAGGCAAAGCTAATTTTTCCACCGTTATTTTTTTATCTATCACGTGCGATCTACCGTCTTTACTTGTCATTCTTTGAGAGTCGCTAAGGAAACACAACACTCTTACTCGAGAACTGAAGGCCAACAAGGTGATGGGGTGTCTGCTGAGTTAAGCATTTGTGTGTAAAAGGTGTGAAAGGATGGGTAAACCTCCAATGTGTTTCTAATACAATATTATGTAAGTTCTTAATTATATAATTACATCCTCCATTTTCCTAAACAGTATTTTAAGGACTTTTAAAAGCAGTTACATGATTATACTTAATGTATTATTATTATTATTATTATTATTATTATTATTATTATTATTATTATTATTATAGCTGAGGTACACCCGCCCCAAGCATTTAAATTAAGCGCCTTGGAGAATGCCATCTGAAATATGAACATTGCAACAACTAGTACAAGAAGTTTGAACATTTCTCAACAGATGTCGCTACTATTAACTTATGTTGTGCCCTCTGGTGTGAAGATGAACTATTAAAATTCAAGAGTAATTTTGTATGTAAGCCATGGTAACAATTATTCTTATTATCTTACTTGGCAGATAAATGCAACGTTCTACACGTAGGGCTGTCCCGTATAATTTTACTTTTTATGCCGATTTCTTGAAGGTCTTCTTTAATTTAGATTATCCAGTTATTCTTGACTTTTAGGAGGCACAATCAAATATCTTTTAGTAAGACTTTCGTTCTCCATTCTTTGAATATGCTCATAAAATTTCAGTCGTCTTTTTTTTAATAAGGTCTGATATTTTCTCAGAAGTCTTGTATAATTCAGGAAACCTCCTTAACCACACTTCTATGCATATTGGGCCAAATATTTTCTTAAGGATTTTCCTTTCCTGTTTTACTAAAGTTTTACTGTAGTTAGTGATCTGCCTCCAATTATCAAGGTTTCTGATGCAGTATTATTATTATTATTATTATTATTATTATTATTATTATTATTATTATTATTATTATTATTATTATTGATATTCAGCCGTGAAAAATACATCCACCTAATTATTATTATTATTATTTATTTATCGTATGATGTGCACAGATAGATTATATAAATAAGTATACAATATATATACAATATATACAAGCAGAAGCCTATAGTTCCAAATCAAGTCCATTGATCCATTTTAAGGCCTCCTCAGTTGCATTATGAATGTCCTCCAAAGAACCTTGAAATGCTTTCTGTGGACACTTGGCAATTACGTGGTGGATGGTCTGTGAGGTAGCTCCACAATCACACCCAGAAGACTTCTGCCAGCCCCATTTATAAAGAGTATAGCCGCGTCTTCCTTGATTGACTCTTATCCTGTTTAGAGTCCTCCATTGACGTCTGGGTAGATGGAATCCGGGAGGTTGAACATGAGGTAGAGTCACAAGATGTTGATTGGGAACAGAAGACTGCTGCCATTGGTGTAACCAGGCGTTCGTGATGGAGAACCCAGATTCTTCCAGTGTAAGTGCAGTGCGCCAGGGTGGAGATCTAGACTTAAGTCGTGGAGGGGCAGGTTGAGTAATATCCTGGTGAACGGGGAGGTTGGGGTCCAGGCTGGTCTGCTTCCACAGTTTTAGAAGAGCTTCAGAACTTCTTAAGTGAGGATGGAAAAAATGGGAAGCTTTACATCGAATTTCGTATTTTCTAGAATAGTATATCAAATCGGAGATCTGGCAACATTGCATCTCACCTCACCTCCTTTTCCGCACGCCTGCAAGTGAATCTACCATAGAACAAGGTCGTGTGGTCCCTTCAACACTTTCTTCATCATTTCATCCTCATCACGAAGCGCAGGTCGCCTACAGGTATCAAATCAAACGACCTGCATCTGGCGAGCCGAACACTCCCGGCACTAAAAGCCATACGCCATTTCAACACTTCCTAAAGTGATACTACGATATATTGTTGCATGTATTGTGGATTGCTATAAAATTAGGAATATATAATTCGTTTTCAGAACTTCGAGGTTTTTAATTTCTGTGAATTTCACCTACGCTGGGCTGAGTGGCTCAGACTGTAGAGCGCTGGTCTTCTGAGCCCAACTTAGCAGATTCGATCTTGGCTCAGACCGGTGGTATTTGAAGGTGCGCAAATATGAGCCTCATGTCGATAGATATACCGGCACGTAAAAGAACTCTTGCGGGACAAAATTCCGTTCTCCGAAAACCATAAAATATGGTTAGTAGAACGTAAAACAAATAACATTACTATTCATTTCATTTATAAATTTTCCGACTTTGCGCTGAAAATGCGAGAATCGCATGCTTGAAACAATATTTTAACACGCAAGGAAGTGCTATTTTCGTGCAAATCATTAAGAGTTGCGAATAAAATGCATTGAGCATTTGTATAGGAAATTTTATTGTAAATCTTACATGTAGGCTTATACTCTTGTTTTTGTTTGTTTGTTTGTTTGTTTGTTTGTTTGTTTATCAGAGTTCGGATTTTTAGGCAGCAATAGGTTAGAACGCAAACTTATGCAGTGGGTAACAAGTATAGTCTACCCTACACAACGATTGTGTTATGAGTCTTGCATAAGATTCAGGGGTACGGTCCATCAGAACCCCTAGCATTTATTACTACTCTTACTACATAACGGAAGAATAGTATACTATAGACGGCACTTCATAATAACCTAATTAGTTTGTATTCTAATCTATTGCTGCCTAAAAATACGGAAATCCGGAGTCTCCATGTTAGCTATTTTCATTGGATGAAGCGTACACCAAACATACCAAACAAAGAACTTTTTTTTTTCCTGGAAAACTGTTAAGTAGACATGATATAGGCTTTCGGGCTTATGCCGTGTCGAGAAAATAAGGTGATTTTCTTTACGTTTCGCAGAGAACTGTGCTCTGCGTCATCAGAACATCATCTCGACTGTCCGCGAGAAAGGCTTCTTGAACAATGAGAACGAGCTTTAAATTTAGACGTTATAAATAGAAGTGGAAATGGTACGTTCATTCATCACTAGATGGCTCCCAGGACGCGGTACAGCACTAGCGCTCGAAGCGGAAGCTGACTGATTCTGATGGTTCCGTCAGCTTCCGCTTCGAACGCTAGCGCTGTGCCACGTCGTGGGAGCCACCTGGTGACGAATGAACGTACCATTTCCACTTCTATTTATAACGTCTAAATTTAAAGATCGTTCTCATTGTTCAAGAAGCCTTTCTCGTGGACAGTCGAGGTTTTCTTCTGATATCACAGAGCACAGTTCTCTGCGAAACGTAAAAAACTTCACCTTATTTTCTTGACACGGCATAAGCCCAAAAGCCGATACCATGTCTGTAAGTACGGGCCGTGAAAGCATCAATGGCAAGCTGTTAAGTGTTAAGAAGAAAATAAAATATATGTATATATGCAATTCTAAATACACTTCAAAGGCTATATTGTAATAGGTCCAACCATTTAGGAAATATATCTCCTTTTAAGAGTACCAGGTGTACATTTTCCTCCGTCTTGCTTCACATTTGCTTTCGCTGCGTGATCACCTTAAGAAAGAGCGTGATAGTAAGCAGCCTGTATGTTATCCCAAGTCGTATTCTAATTGTGTGTGAAATTTAATCCAAATGAATCTATTCATTCTGAAGTAATAATTCTTTCACAAACATCTAAAAATGCTGTTTATTTATTTATTTATTTATTTATTTATTTATTTATTTATTTATTTTACAATCTGCTATACGTCGCACCGACACAGATAGGTCTTACGGTGACGATGGGATAGGAAAGGGCTAGGATTCGGAAGGAAGGGATCGCGGCCTTAAATAAGGTACAGCCCCAACAATTGCCTGGTGTGAAAATGGAAAAAAAAAATGGAAAGACATCTTCATGACTGCCGACAGTGGGATCTTCAGGGCTATCAACAGTGGGATTCGAACCAACTATCTCCCTAATGCAAGCGATTCCAACAGAGGTGCTCCCACGGCCCCGTCCGGCCCCGGCAGCAGCCCCGGTGCTGTGCTATAGCACCGTTGAGGTGGACGGGGAAGGAGGGGAAGTGGCAGGGGCAGAACCACAGGTCGTCATGTCAGCGCGCAGCTTATGAAAACAATATTATTTATGACAGTTCTGTGAACACATAAACACACAATTTATTCTGTACATACTTTGCGTTTGCCTTAATGTACATTTAGCGTTTAAGTCGATTGCTGACATCGTTTTACGGCAACTAATTTATCAATAATGGGTACAATCGATTTGGCAGTAGAAATTCTAAATACAGCCTCTAAGTCCGCATGACAGAAGTCCTAGTTCTCCATTTATTTAAATTCAGAATAGAAAACATCCTTTTTTTGCAGTTTTCAGAGCAACAATAGCCCATAACGTGCTCGAACTGCGCCTTATAAAGTGTTGGGTTCAAGTATCTGTGGGACTGGGAGATAAAATAATTAAAATAATCTTTGTGGGTTCTTTTTTACAATAAGTCTTATGGCGATGATGGGATAGGAAAAGGCTAGGAATAGGAAGAAAGCGGCCATGGCCTTAATAAGGGAACGGACCCAGCATTTTCTTGGTTTGAAAATGGGAAACCATGGAAAACCCTCTTCAGCGCTGCCGATAGTGGGGTTCGAACTCACTATCTCCCGGATGTAAGCTCAGCTGAGCGCCCCTAACCGCGTCGCCAACTCGCCCCGTGTGTTCTCTTAGCAGCATATCTAAGTCTAATTCTAAACAGTTCTTAGTAATACAGAACCAAAAAACGAAAATAAATCTCCTAAATTACATGTAAAACAATTCTTAATGAGCAAGTTATTACGTATCTCTGAAGAACTTAGCAATTCCGATTTTAACTTAGCAATTTGTTCGGTTCTTGCTGCGCCAACAATGTCATCATAGGTGGAAACCTGTTTATTGTGGTAGTGTCGTCGCACGGTTGAAGACTTACGCTTAAAATGACATGACAAATCAAACACTGAGCTTTCCCTTCGGTATTAAGAACAAAATATGAATCCACCCATGAAAGATTAAACATTTTTAAAAGGTGAAACCAACTGCTCCACTGTCTAGTCTATCGAATAGATTCTACCGAGAATGACACACACACACAGAGAGAGAATGAGAATGAATGTACTGTCTCTTACGCACACATGCATCGACCACTGCGTGGAGTAGGTAGGGAAGGAGGAAAACGGTGCTGCCGAGTGCAGCGCTGGTGCGCCCCGGCCCTAAGTGCTCGAGTTGGAAAGGCCTGCCCTAATGCAAGCTCTAAGCACATTTTTTTTTTTTTTTTTTTTTTTTTTTTTTTTTTTTTTGCTTTACGTCGCACCGACACAGATGTCTTATGGCGACGATGGGATGGGAAAGGCCTAGGAAGTGGAAGGAAGCGGCCGTGGCCTTAATTAAGGTACAGCCCCGGCATTTGCCTGGTGTGAAAATGGGAAACCACGGAAAACCATCTTCAGGGCTGCCGACAGTGGGGCTCGAACCCACGATCTCCCGATTACTGGATACTGGCCGCACTTAAGCGACTGCAGCTATCGAGCTCGGTGGGCTCGGTAAGCACATTTTCACATCTACTGTATTAGTAGCGATTGCTCCCCGCGGTGTAGGGGGGCAACGCGTCCGCCTGTCACCCAGCGGCCCCGGGTTCGATTCCCGGCCAGGTCAGGGGGTTTTAATTGTAAATGATTTATATCCCTGGTTTGGGTACTGAGTGTTTGTGTCGTCCTTAATGTTCCTTTCCTCGCCTTCAACACTTCACACTTCCGCAATTTCCAAATGCACGCAGGTTCATAACATATGGTGCAAAGTAGGGACAAAAGATCTTTCTAGGTCGACGCCCCGAATAAAAAGTATTTAAAAAAGGGGATTGCTGTGACGTAGCGTCCGTTGTTCTTAACTTTTAGAGAACAGCTATTCAAGATAATGTTTATCTGCCGGTAACGGCTTGACCTAGTCCTTGGCACACCGATACTCGATATTATTGTGTGTGAGTGAACCAGAGTGCAATGTACTAGAATATGCTAATATGCTAAGGGAAGAGAAGACTCCATGTTAGTCTGTTTTGATTTACTACTAGTAGGCCTAATTCGTTTCCTACTTATGTATGTTCAGTCGTCAGCCCTAAGGCTGGTTGAATCCTCAACAGCTCCGCTATCAGCTGTCATAGATGGCCTAGGCATCACTGAAGAGGCGTACTAGGAAAATGAGTGAGGTAGTTTCCCGTTGCTTTCCTCATCCTACTTTTGATATACTGTTTTCATCTCCGGCACACAACTCACAGGGTGATGTTAATATTTTTCCGTAATTTCATAGCTTTTTATATTATAATTTAGGGACTCTAGTAATAAGAGTGGAGTGCAGTCATTCATCGAACAGCGAAAACAATTACCTAGCCTGGTGCACGTACTTTGTGGAAGGTTACATAACTGCCACGAGTTACAGAAGACCGTACCCCTAATGTGTATGCAGGTGACATATCAGAAGCGTTGTGGGGGTGTAGAGGATTCTTTATACGCTTCACTTAAGGTTCGGACTCTTAATCTGAGAAGAGGAGCGACGCTATACGAAAGGTGATATTGATGGTTTTTAATAATCATGGCTTTTCTTTTGCGTAATTAGAAGTAAACAGTGTCTCTAAATCTGATCACTTTTCTTTATTTCTTGCTTTCTTTCTTTCTTTCTTTCTTTCTTTCTTTCTTTCTTTCTTAATCCGTTTACCGTCCAGGGTTGGTTTTTCCCTCGGACTCGGTGAGGGATCCCACCTGTACCGCCACAAGGTTAGTGTCCTGGAGGATGAGACATTTGGTCGGGGATACATCTGGATTGAAGGACGATTACCTCTCCCAAGCAGCCTCACTTGCTATGCTAAACACGGGCCTTGTGGGGGATGGGAATATTGGAAGGGATAAACAACGAAGAGGGAAGGAAGCGGCCGTGGCCATAAGTTAGGTACCATCCCGGGATCTGCCTGGAAGAGAAGTGCGGAAGCCACGGAAAAGCACTTAGAGGATGGTTGAGGTGGGAATCGAACCCCCTCACTCCCTATTCAGTTGAACCCCCGAGGTTGAGTGGACACCGTTCCAACCCTCGTACCACTTTTCAAATTTCGTGGCAGAGCCGGGAATCGAACCCGGGCCTCGTGGCGGGAGGGGGTGGGGGAGCAGCTAATCACACTAACCACTACACCACAGAGGCGTAATTATCACAACCATTTCAAATTTCAGTTGTTACTGAGGCTTCATTCACTTTTAAGAACACTCTTTCAGCGAATCTGTTGGATCGTTGAAGTAATCGTGTACCTTTTTGAGAAAAAAAAAAGTTCCATTATTGCAGTGTTTGAAATAATTATATATTTGTTTAACGTCAATTCCTACTGGTTTTTAGAGACCTCAAGAGTGTCGGATGATTTGTCCACTAGGAGTTCTTTAACGCGTTGGAAGCTGGTTGCACAGAGATGCATTTATACATCCTCAAATCCCACAAACCCCACTAGCCGGGATCAGGATCTCAAGTCTACTGTTTTATTATTATTATTATTATTATTATTATTATTATTATTATTATTATTATTATTATTATTATTATTAATTTGCGTCCTTCACAAAATGTTTTCTTCAGCGATTAAATTAGAGCATGGTTATTTTGACCTCTGTAAGATTCAGTCATCTAAAATGGATTTTGAATGTTTTCTCATCCTTTTCGCGCTTGTGCACGGAAGTTTGCATAAAAAAGGAAGGTTGTAGTCATTTAAATCGTCTGTTCTTTACACATGCTGTGCAGTGCTGTAGTCCATGCTAAGGTCTCCTGAGATGTACTTCAAGATGATTTGAATCTAAGTTGCTGTGAACTTGCATTCGGGAGATAGAGTTCGAACCCCACTGTCGATAGCCCTGAAGATGGTTTTTCGTAGTTTCCCATTTTCACACTAGGCAAATGCTGGGGTTGTACCTTAAGGCCACGGGTCACTTCCTTCCCACTCCTAGCCCTTTCCTATCCCATCGTCACCATAAGACCTATCTCTGTCGGTGTGACGTAAATCGTAAAAAAAAATGTAAATAACAGAATTTAAGTCTCAATATTCGACTCCTACTGAAACATAAATTGTATACTCGAAACACTTTTAGTTGAACATATTCGATTATGTTTCATATATACAGTAAGAAAATGTGAAACAATACCCTCCTGCAAACAGAGTCTGGTGTAATTCTTCGTAGCTTGAATTTACGTCAGAAAACTGTGCCTTGATGACGAGTGCTGCTCGCGGCCTACTTCTGAGTTCTCGGGTAGGAGCGCAGTATTGATTGTCAAGCAGGACAGTCTAACTCGCAGGCCGATGCTACTCAGCAACGAACCTGAATAATTCATTTATCACCTGCTTAGTAACTGAACCCTCTAGTTCAATTCGCATTCCATTAGATTGTTAGACATAACATTAACTCAGAGAAATGACAACTTAAGAGAACGTTGAAAGACTTGTTTGAAACCCGAGAGATGAGCATTATTTCAGGTGTAATAATAATAATAATAATAATAATAATAATAATAATAATAATAATAATAATAATAATAATAATAATAATAATGCAACTTACTCATTAAATAAATATTATGTACTGAAATATTCGAAGGTTAATTTTACCGTTGTGTGTTGCAGGTTGCCGACCTGGGCTATGTGAAACAGGTACCTACGGTGGGAACTTCTCCCAACAAAGTAAACAAAATGTGTCCCAACGAGAATACCGGGTGCAGCGTACCTCTTCTCCTTGAAAGGTAAGCTAAAATCACGCTTATTTGACACATACAATCACATCTTTTATATTGCACTGTGATTTTGTCATTAATACTTCTATACTCTCCATAACTGCAGAGCAACTAATCTCATTTCGAGGTCAGGTAAGTACGATCATATTATATCGAATGATGAACAAATCACCACACCGATTACAAAAGTTCATCCTATCTAAATCAGAAGCGAATGTACACGGTTTGATAAACCAATAACTAATTATCCTGAATGGTTTACTACACCGAACGATTTCCCTTTCGGTTTTGATAGAGTAAACACTTGTCATCAGTGTATTGACTATTTTCCCTTTTTCTTCATTTCTTTTAACTTATTTCACAAAATGTTTCCTACAGTGCTTTCCATTTTCACACAAGGCAAATGAAAACCTACAACCTGTTGTCCAGCCAATGACCTGGTCAGGGATGGGATGAATGAAGCCCCCAACTTGCGGCGAGGATATGAATTGTGCCGGCTGCCGAGGCCTGTAGCATTCCTCTGGGGCAGTGATTGACTGACAGATTAAATGATAGTGGAGAGTGTTGCTGGAATGAAAGATGACACGGAAAACCGGAGTACCCGGAGAAAAACCTGTCCTGCCTCCGCTTTGTCCAGCACTAATCTTCCATGGAGTGACCGGGATTTGAACCAAGGTATCCTGCGGTGAGAGGCCAGCGCGCTGCCGCCTGACCCACGGAGGCTCACACCAGGCAAATGCTGGCCTTAATTAAGGCCAGGGCTGCTTCGTTCACTCTCTGCCAGTATTTTTCCATCTTTTCTCCTACTTCTTTATTGTGTTCTTCTGTATATGTTCTCTTTTCTCACTAGTGCCCCCCCCCCCTCCTCAGTAACTTTAAAACCGCGGAACTTACATATAGGAACGCCCACTTTAGTCAAGTCCAACCTCACTTGTCGGAATCATTTAAACTGTCTTCCTGAATAATTCATTCTCTTCGTCAATCTGTTATTCTCCATCCTCAACAAGTATCCGTAGAACTGTACCTTTCTCATCAATTCAACCACTCCTTCTGTTCTTTGATATAATTCTTTATTAAATTCGAGTCTCCTCTCTCCATGTTTTACATTTGGACCTGTAAGTTTTCTGAATATTTTTATTTATCTCTTCCGGATATCTTCAAGCCCACGTTTCCCAATCATATCCAATGTTTCTGCTACATACAGGTACAAAGGTTTAACAATAAGTGTCTATATGCCTTTTTCTAACATAGTTACGCCCTCGTTGGACCACGTTTATTTAGGTTTCCAACCATGTTTATGTATATTTGCCCACATGTCCTTCATTCTCTTAATGTAAGTGTTTCTTCTGGTACCCTCCAGTCCTGGATTTTTTGCTTAAAGATGCGTCTAAGTCATTTTTTTTTCAGTTATCCCGCTCAGCCTCAAATAATCACCCACTGCCTGGTGCCATCTATAATTTACTATAATCTATCAGCTTCATTGTCCGTACTGATAGTTTGAGAGTTTTCCACCTAATAAATACTTTATATAATAAAGTGTCTAAAATATTTCAATCACATTAAAACACAGTACCGGTTTCGACCTGTTAATTAGGTCATCGTCAGCTGCTGATGGACCTGCTTATTCAATAACGATTCTACATTGTAATACATTACTTAGACTAAACATGAATGCCCATATTCCAATAAAATATAATCCTATGACGTTAAAATATAAAACAGGGTACAGTTTTTGAAGTCTATAAAGGCTTTGACATCCTTGTCACGTGAAAGCCACACGTTCCATTAAAATATTATATTATATTTTTCTCGGCCGAATTATTATTATTTAATGTGGATCCGGAGTATTTGTAAGAGGCAGCGATGTAGCCGAGATAAATGAATTAACGTATATTGTGATGTGTAGCAACTTCGGCCGAGTAGGTAAGCGCATACTCTTGACTGGCGGAGACGCAGGAAGAAGCTGGAAACCATACAGAGACGTAAACTCTGGCTCCGAATATTTTATCAATCATCCTTTGGCTTAAGATGGAGCATAATCCAGTCGTCAGGTTTAGATAAAGCAAAAACCAAACCAAACCCCATGAAACTGCAGCCCTTGAAGGGCCTTGGCCTACCAAGCGACCGCTGCTCAGCCCGAAGGCCTGCAGATTACGAGGTGTCGTGTGGTCAGCACGACGAATCCTCTCGGCCGTTATTCTTGGCTTTCTAGACCGGGTCCACCATCTCACCGTCAGATAGCTCCTCAATTCTAATCACGTAGGCTGAGTGGACCTCGAACCAGCCCTCAGGTCCAGGTAAAAATCCCTAACCTGGCCGGGAATCGAACCCGGGGCCTCCGGATCAGAAGCAGGCACGCTACCCCTACACCACGGGGTCGGCTTAGATAAAGCACCCGGAATATAGTTTTAGACCACACAAGTTTTAGAAAGATTGCTGGATTTAATAGCACTAATTTCCAGTTTTTTGTAGTTCAAGAGTTTGTTAACGAGGGAAGCCATAGGCCTACTTTCTAGTGTTGATACAATCAAAGGTAACTTACAAGCTTTTCAGTCTGTAGAATACACAAGATAAATATTACGCCTAAAAATATCCAAAGGAAACACACTATTAAACAAGGATTAAAAATAGTGTTTTATATTCCTGAATTACTTATAAATGAAAATTCTTCCCTTCAGTTAATATTGTATGTAAAATTAAAGACAATACGTTGGATCAGGTTTGAAAAATATTTCACAAAATGGAATTATTACGGAGAAACTGGAATAATAAATATTCTTATTGTATAAATCGGTGGTTTCAAAAGTACGGTCTGTGGACCCCCAGACTGAAAAGGTTTTAAGTTTCAGTTCAGGAGTTTTCAACTGCTAACAATATTCTGTTTAAAGACCTTTCACCTGTGAAAGAGATCTTAATAACCCATACTTAATTGGTTTTACTAATTGTTTTTTTCTACAATTTTATTTCAAGGTCGGACTCGTGTGTGGATAGTGAGGTGAACAGCGATGTGACATTCCTTGTGGGTCAGGGTTCGGAACTCAGCCGAGTTCCTGGCCACAGAAGCGTGTTGGCTGCAGCTAGTCCTGTATTTCGTGCCATGTTTGAAGGCATGTTAGCTGACGGACCCATTGTGAACATCCCTGATGTCGAGAGACGTGCCTTCGATCACTTGTTGAGGTAAGTCAAAATTTATCTACAGTAGAACGTCAGTTAACCGGAACAAAGGGTAGAAAGGTGGTTTCGCATATAAAAGTTTCGGGCAACATTGAAAATGAAAACCTACAACCCGTTTTCCAGTCATTGACCGGGTCAGTGATGTAATGAATGAAGCAGATATAGGCTGGTAGTACGATGGGGTCGCCACTCCCAAAGTGATTTATTAATGACTGATAAATGCTATGAAATGATATTGGAGAGTGTTGCTGGAATGAAAGACGACAGGGAAAACCGAAGTACCCGGAGAAAAACTTGTCCCGCCTCCGCTTTGTCCAGCACAAATCTCACATGGAGTGACCGGGATTTGAACCACGGTATCCAGCGGTGAGAGGCCGACGCGCTGCCGTCTGAGCCACGGAAGCTCCCTCGGACAATATTAAAATGTCATTTTTAGAAGCTAAGAAAAGTTTCTTGGCGTTTTATGCGAATGTAAATAAAGACAATATATATACAAGTGCGGCATTTTCAAGGGCAAAAGATCTCTGCAGGTCGACGCTCCGAACAAATAGCATTAAAAAAACCCGGTATTTTAATAAATCCAAACTACTGTACATATCTAGAAAACAACCGATGGTGCGTAGTGCATATATTTTAACGATACAGTATAAAATTATTTTGTTTTAAAAAATCTTCTAATTTTTTCACAGTTTTCTAGCCGCTATGCCTTGCTACCGTTCCATTAGCAGAACGTCAGAAAGCGTCACATCAGACTGAGTTGTCAATAGAGAAGGGAAGGAGGCAGTCAAGGTCAGAGTCCAGGCATTCCATTACTTATCTCCTTCGGCATAACAAAACAAACGATATTTCTTTATTTAATTTTAACTGAAAATATCGTTTCCGGTCGTTTTGGTTAAACTGTATTTCGGTCAAGTATTCCGTATAACAGAGGTTCTGTAAAAGTTGCGCCGTGAAGATTCCGCGCCGGGAGTAGAAGTCGTTTGACATCTGTCTTAACCAACTGCTACCTGCGTTGCACCGCAGGGGCTTATTTCCAGGTCCAGCAAATGGTGTGAATATCTGTAGTACTGATATTTTGAAATTAATATATATAAAATGTTATTCACTCTATCAATGTTGGTTTCTTGCGCATTTAGAAGACCTGCATCGTATTTATATCAGTGTGTGAAATGTGTATAGCTGCGTAGTTTGACTTTATTTACAAACCAAGTGTGGAAACATGGAATCAGTCTTTCAGTCTTATGAAGAATATCCACAGCCTGTTTGTAGCTAACTGACAGGGTCAGGAATAGAATGAATGAAGAATGAAATACCACTAAAGGAAGAAAATGCTGCCGAATGCGAGGTCTGACGTGCTTTTGCAGACAATGTATGGCAAAGGAAATGATAGCGAATTTGTTGAATAAAGAATGACCAGTGAAAACAGAAAAAAAACCTGTCTCACTCTACGTTTCCCCGGACATGCACGCCTTATGAAGTAATAGGAGTCAAGAATGAACCATAGCTACTGCCAAGGAAAGGAAATTGTGTGCCCTGGTGAGGCCTATCACATTCCCCGGGGTATTAAAGATTAATAAATGGCAAATTAAATTGTTTCAAACAGTGATGCTGATATAAAGATGAAGAAATCAGAAATAATATTTTGAAAACCCTGATAAGGGGTAAGTAGGCAGCGGACAGTGTCACATTCTGAAACACGAAACTTCCCTGTGGAATTCCCAGACAAACAAGACCTCATTCTAAGGAGATCCTAGAATGATTAACGACCACGGCGCAAGCTTTACTGATTTTAACTCGGCGCAAGTTTTACGACACCCTACTGTACTACTAATTTTATCTAGGATTACGGATCTATTCGGCCATATCACCCTATCCTGAGCCAACGTCTTCATGTTTTATAACTATTACACCCTATCCGTTGACTGCCGCTTATCAAGGATACTGACCACTGCGAGAGGGTTGCATCAAGTATAACAGTCTGACAAAAGCTGCTGGTTACGTACTTCGCCCTGTACGCATAGACGTTTCTACAGTAAAAACCGGAGTCCGACTCGTTGGCTGAATGGTCGGTTCAGAGGGTCCCGGGTTCGATTCCCGGCCGGGTCGGGGATTTTAACCTTCATTGGTTAATTCCAATGGCCCGGGAGCTGGGTGTTTGTGCTGTCTCCAGTATCCCTGCAACCCACACACCACACAACACTATCCTCCACCACAATAACATGCAGTTACCTACACATGGCAGATGCCGCCCACCCTCATCGGAGGATCTGCCTTACAAGGGCTGCACTCGGCTAGAAATAGCCACACGAAATTATTATTATAGTAAAAACCGGAACACTATAGTCTTGAGTTATTTATGAATGAAAATTCTTCCCCTCAGTTGATATTGTATGTAAAATTGAACACAATATGTTCGATCGCATTCAGAAATATTGAAAAAAATGGAATTATGGAGAAACTGGAATAATAAACATTCTACTTGTATAAATCAGTGGTTTCAAAAGTGCGGTCTGTGAACTCCCAGACACTTTTAAGGGTCTTAAGAAAATATAATACCATCATTTTCTAAATTTTATGTTCAAGATATAACGAAGGGAATGATTAAAAATAACCTGATATATAGTGTTAGGGATACGGCGGATTAGAACCCCAAAAATTTATGCAACCCATCTACATTATTGCAGAGCAGGCAGATGCCACTTGCTACTTGCCAAATATATTGCATTCTAACCTACTACTCCTTAAAAAAATCCCAAGGTCTGTGAATCACAAATACACAAATGAGAATACTCACAAAATAGCTTTTCTTTATTGTCCTAATTTGTCAAAGGTTGCATATCAACACGCAACTAAAAATGCCATTTGGTAGTGCATAATTACTATTTGTTATTTCTGTAATTATTTAAAACTTAGTTATTACCAGAAAAAACGGTGAAATATGACTGCACAGATCAAGGCAGGAGATATACGAGAAAGTAGAACCAATATCAAGTGTGTTACGGAAAAGAAGGTTGAGTTTCATGGGACATTGGGACAGTTGATGATGGATGACGACAGGTTAACAAAGAAGATATGGAAGGCGACATGCATAACGGGACTGGATGAAGGAAGTTAGGGAGGGTCCGATTCGTTGATTGACTCACTAATCATGATATACCAAGTAATGTTATTACTTTTACCAGTAAATTCATAAGCAAGATTCTCTAATTTTCTGATTCGCTGAGCTTGAATATGATACAATGTTTTACGAGATTGAAGTCCAACACCTATCATACCTTTTGTATGAGTGACACCCAATCTGGTACCTTGCCCTCCTGCCATCAACAAAACACACTCTTCCTTCTGAAATTTGTCTCAGACCTTCTTCCTCATAACACTGAAGTTCACTTTCAGAAGACCTCTTCACTGATCCATATGACTCAGGTGGTATAGGCTTCAAACGATCGTCCAATTTTGCTCCATCCTCATTTAATGATGCCACAGCAGTTTAAAAAAACGAAGTTACCTCTGCCACGTCGATTTCTCGAATATCTTGAAGTAATTGATCTCTCTCGTCACTAGATATGATATCCCAAAACTGGAGAGTATGCTCCTGATCATACTGTACTAAGGTTTTCTTAATACTTTCTAATTCCGACATGTTTGACACTTGTACTATGTTACACGTGTTATGTAAATCACTGAAGAGAGGTAACTACTCCACAGATCCAGCTGCTATGGAGCTAAAGCCGTATCTGTTGACATTTCACATTTGACAGTAGTTGTCTTCAGAGGGTCCCGGGTTCGACTCCCGGCCGGGCCGGGAATTTTAATCGTGCTTTATTAATTCTTCTGGCTCGGGGACTGCACTTATTTCTTCATATCAGACAACAAACACACTATACTACCAATCACCACCAGAAACGCGCAATAGTGATTACATCCTTCCGCATAAGGTTGGCGTCAGGAAGGACATCCGACCGTAAAACAGAGCCAAATCCACATGTGCGACACAGTTCGCACCCGCGACCTCACAGGTGTAGGTAGTAGTAGTAGTAGTAGTAGTAGTAGTAGTAGTAGTAGTAGTAGTTCGGCAGGATTGGAAGGCTATTCGCATAAGAGATAAATGTCCACTAACGACTGTGCAGGATAGATCTGCTTACAAATAGCTCGTCGAAAGTCATAAATGGACCGATACTAAGATCAAGATCCAAATCACAGAAGCGGAGAGAAATAGGAGTGAAAGAATCAAGAGGTATTGGAAAGAAGGAAAACGTGCTGAACAAGTCACTCGAGATCATAATGATCAAAACAATTAAAATAAAATAAAAAACAGTATTAATAAGATTTTATTAAATCCCTATTTTGGAACCGTTGTTTTCTTCATTGTGTGTACACTTTTGAACATTAAAAATACACCAACAAAGATTTTAAATCCCAGGACTGATACGAAATATTTGCTCGAGAATGAGCACTTTCGAGTTGAACAGAATTGTTAACATGGAGAAATTCAAATATTGTGCACCATATTTTACTGTAATAACTTGAAGAAAATTACAGCCTACATTTAGGGGGCAATAGATTCCCAAAGGTGTGCAGTGTTATAAACTATCTTTACAGAGAGAGTTGGCTACGTGGTTTGGGTCGTGTAATTGTCAGCTTGCTTTCAGGAAATAGTAGATTCGAACACCACTCTTGGCAGCCCTGAAGATGGTTTTCCGTGGTTTCCCATTTTCTCACCAGAAAAATACAGAGGCTGTACCTTAATTAAGGCCACACTCATTTCCTTTCCAGTCCTAGTCCTATTGATCCCATTGTCCTCTTAAAACATGTCTCTAAAAATCAAAAAATTCTTATATTTTTAAATGAAGTAACTGCAGAGAGGGGATTCTGCATTACTATTTGTAACTAAAACCGACCCCGTGCTAAAAAGAACTTCAAGGGATGACAGGATGGGGTTTTTAGAAACGTCTTGCCTGTCTATTCACATAAAAAACGGGGCGTGAACAATTGGCCAAGCTTTCTTGTACATAGGGGGAAATTTAGATGACCTTCCCCCACCCTCCTCATAAACTTAGTTCTTTACCTCCACGTTTGCTTACAAAACAAGTGACCGTATTGGTTTTAGCTTTTGTCAGACGATCTCCTAGTTAAGTAGAGTTCGGTGCAAGCGCTGTAATGTCCAAAAAAAGAAAAGCATATTCCGTAAACGGTAAATTGAACAAAGAATGAAACTGCCAAATGTGTGCATTTTAGGTGCAATGTCTTTCATAAAATCGTGTATCCTGCTATTTCTTTCTCCAATCTTTGGTCACCCAATAGGTCAGTTCCATTTACCAAAGTAATCTATAACGCGGGGTAAAACATGCCCCATGTCAACCGCGTTAAAGTGAGCTTCTACTGTTTTAAAAAAGATGAAGGATGGAGTGAATAAATAGTTCTAAATTTGTTTACTTTAATGCCCACTTATCTCATTTTCCAAGACATACAGTCCTTTGCTAATTAATTCATTCATTCATTCATTCATTCTTTCGTACACTGTTTCATATGCCAAGAGTTCGGTGTTTTCTCACCTAAACATTTCTATTCTTAACATTCACAAAGTATTAAGTATTTTCTGTTTCTTTGCAGGCATATGTATGGTGAGGAGGTACAGCTGCAGTCTGTGGGTACTGCCCTGACTACTCTGTACGCTGCACACAAATACCAGTGTGAAGGACTTGAGAGGCTGTGTATCACCTACCTGTCGAGTCACCTTGATCCAACGTGTGTGCTGGACATATACCACGATATGCTCTTCTACAATCATGCTGCGGACACATTGTCGCAGGCTACCATGCAGCACGGTAACAACTGGGCTCCATCTGCTCCTCCTCTCAATCCTGATGACATACCCAGTGACGTTCATCAAAATGTGAAACAAGAAGTTCCAGTTCCTGTACAAACCAAAACCTTCAGTACCAGTACATCTATCTCTGCCTTATATGCAGAATTGTTGAACAACTGTCTTCGGTACATAGATTGCCAGGCAGACCAAGTTTTGCAGCAGGAGCAGTTGGAAGAGTTGAACGAAGATGAACTTCGTTTCATTGCACAGAGGGACACCTTGGGTATATCTTCAGAGCAGGTTCTCTTCAAGGCCCTAGAACGATGGTGTAACTGTAAGTGCAAATGCAATCAATGGGAACTGTCTCCTGAAAAACGTCGCAAAGCTTTGGGTAAAGATCTACTTTTTTCTGTTCGTTTTCTATTGATGACATCTGAAGAGTTCATGAGTGGACCAATGAGAAGTAAGTTGCTGGACCAAGATGAATCTAGCATCTTACTTCAACATATTCTCAAACATAATGAAATTCAGAGGCCATCAAAGTACCTTGAAGATGTCCTACCTATGTTACGAAGACCAAGGCAGAAGCCTACTCCATTGGTTTCAGAAGCTGGATTTGACAGTGCCCAGTCATCGTGTGGAAGCAGCAAGTCTGCATCCAGTCGAGGAAGTCTCTCTGGGACTTCATCAAAAAGTTCTAAGAAAGAGCTAAGGAGACAACGAAGGCAGAGAAGAATCGAAGAGAGGAATTTGGATGAAAGGAAACAAACTTTCACAGATTACTTCTTCAGTTGTGTTGCATGCATATTTGACTGACAAAGCAAAACTATCCCAGCAAAACTTTGTAATGAACATTTTGTTTCAAAGAAATTGCCAAAAATTAGCATCAAATGTTTTGTAAGACTAAGTTGTCATATTTGTTATGGGATTTGCTTTAATTTTGCTGCTCATTTTATACTAGTTGATGTTCCTTTGTATTTATATAAGAATGATAATTCATTCAGGAATAGTGTAATATTAATTATGACCCAGCTATATTTCAGTTTTATGGAATTTTCTTTTGTAGTATCTACAGCATTAATGAAATAGAAAAATAAGTTGTTAGTTTTAGTACCTAATCTGTCAACCTAGAGTGAGCTGCTGTTTTATCATCTCTTATCACACTTCTAATCATGTAGTAGATAAACTATATAGCTTCTTCTGCTTCTACTTCTATAATTTTAGACACTGTTAATTTTATTTCATATAATTTCAATCGGAGACTGTCAATGGAGAATGACTACATGCATTAACATCAGTTTACAATTATTGGTCCAATCTTTATCGAATAAAGTAATTTAAAACATTTTGTAAAACAAGTTGCTCACAACCTTCTTGCAGTATGGTGTGCAGTTTCTTGTTGAACGGAACATCAAAACTTCTAGTAACTGCTATGTACTGGTTTATGAGTTGGATTGATGGAATATATGGCTTGGAAAAAAAAAAAATTTGGTTACTTATGTAAGAAGCTGAATTGTATTGTAGAAAAATGTATATGAAAGATACAATTTGCAACTCTAACATTGTGCTATAACTGCCCATATTTTCAGTGAGAATCAATAAAATTCAAGCATATGGTACCTTACAATTGATGTTTACTGAAGTGGAATTTAAGAGTCTGAAATATTTAGACCATTGATCATATTTTCAACATTCATTTACAGTCTCCATGCCAGATTCTTATCCTTTATTTTAGTGTACTCTTCCTATATGTTACATGATCTCTTAACTTTCTTCTTTTCACTGTCTATTACAATTTTGTTCTCTGCTGGAGACTTGTTAAGTAAATCAGCCTTGCCTGCTCAGTCTAGGGTGAAAAGTTTAGAAATTATGTTTATGAGACTGCTTTCAATCATCTGTTCAATATTTAAAGTGAAATGCCTGATTTTAATGAGAGAGAGAGAGAGAGAGAGAGAGAGATTTATTATCTAGTTTTTGTCATTGTCAACTGTGATTAACATGAGTGTTTTATTAAGAAATCGAAAGTTTAAACTAATTAAATGTTACCAGATGAGAAAGTGTTTACAAGTTATAAAGAGTATATTACTGTTAATAATAATTTGCTATGAGCAGTACCTTCAATAATGTTTGTCTTCAGTGGTGCATTAAGTTTGAAAGTACCATAAATGAAAGTGGACATCTAATTGGTGGCTTCTACTTCACTTCATGTGTAAAAATGTAATAGTGCCATGATTGCAAATTCAAAGAGGACTTGCTGTGCAATTTTTGTAGAACTTGAGATTCTTCATCACTCTGCATTTCCAAAGATTATTTGCCAACTCTTGGAAAAGTTAAAATAATAAAAATAATATTAAAAATAACCTTATTGTAAGTGCTATTGTGGGAGAAACCTGGTACCTGCCTATAAGATACATCAAATAATTCCCTAATCTGTAAATCTGTTAAGGTGTAAGTCAAATTTAAACAAAAATGGAGGGGAGGAAATAGAGAGATGGGGTTGAAATCTCTGAATTAACTGTACCACTGAGTATTTTCTGTTAGCTCGTAGGTTCAGTGCTAAACGACTTATGAACTAAATATGGTGCTTTGAAGATACTGTTCATATTATAAATTTGAAGTGATGAGGTGCAGGCACCAGTAAGTTTATATTTTGTGATCGATCAAGTTCTGTAAATTTCAACTGCTTGTGAAATTTGTGATAGGATATTACTGGTGCTCTGTTGAGTTATAGATAAGGTCCAAATTCTATTTTTGATCGATTTTTGATATTTGAAAACATTCATTGAAATTAATCTGTATTGTGTATTCTGTTCCAACTTTAGATTAAATGTACATATATATACTACTGTGTAATTCTAACTAGTTCATTTAATCAGGCTTTGGGAGTCAGAATATAGAAATGATTATGGAGGAGTTAGGAACAGTAGCAGTCATTCTATTAGACAACATTAAAATACATTGAAAAATATGCAACTGATGAATTGTACTTCCTGTTCCTATTAAATATAGTAACAAGCAAAAACTTGTATAATACACAGATTTCTTTTCTGAAGATGCTAGAATTTATAAGAGCCTTTCCTTGTAAATTTGTTCCAGTGCACAAATTCATCTAATGTATTTTAATTTCTTACAGTTAATGGAATTCAGTGAAAGAATTACTCTCAGTACCTGGCAACAAAATTGATGCAATTTTAAAAAGTATGTTCTTCCTAAATCTCATCCAACAAAATTTTTGTACCATAATCTCGACAAAATCAGTCCAATAAATGTGTAGCTTTTCCCCATTACTAAGGTTGGAATGGACTATTTGTTACATAGTTATGATGGTACAGTTATTTGGAAACTGTCAGTGAAATATAATGAAAATGGTGGCCTACAGAGTATTATGGTCAACAATGTAAATAATCATTCAGTTCTGGTATGATTCAGGTTTTAGTTCATAATATTGTACTAGAAATTTAAAGTACAATTAATTTTACAAGCTGCCATAAAATGTCTATATTTTAAGATGAAATACTCAGCTTTTGTAATACTGTTCGTGATTTTGATTCAATAGGTGGTGAAAATATTTAGACTTGATACTTGTCATCTAAATGTACCAAGAAAGAAATCTAGTCAAAAATGTCACTATTAATGTTAATCATAGTACACACAAGTATGCACAGAATATTGCCATACCTGCAAACAAAAATTCTGCTTTGACGAATTCAGCACTGCTGTATTTTTTCAAAAATATTTTTTTATCATGTGCATAAAATTCATACCATTTACTGACCAATATATCATAATAAATGTTTTATAATCAATATATAGGTACACATAATATAATAAAGTTTGTAATCTTGTTTTAATAGTAAGTTATGTGTGTGTTGTCCATAATCGGTTCAGCATAATAAAGATAACAGTTTAACAAAATGAAATATTTTTTGGAATGTGCAAATTATTTTAAAAAAGCAGATGCTTACTTGTGATGTGTATGTAAAGCCAAAACCAAATAAAATATTTCTATACATTGTCTGAGATCAATGTGTTTCATTGTCCTTTCTTCCTGAAAAACTTCCAACATTATAGCTATTATCATTTACAGACTTGCACTTGGAACTTTCATTTCTATAAAACTAAACTTACACTGGCTATATATAGAAAAAACATTTCACATTCTTATATAAAATTAAATGGCTCTTTCAAATATCAGGTTGTTCTACTTTTGATTTTTCAAAATACTAAACTAGTGGACCGCTACTGCTCCGCAGCATTAATTATAAATGGGTTAAATAAAACTTTTTGACTTGCTTGTGGTCAAATTGTTTTGCCTGCCCTTTTCAATATTTTTATGAACATTTAATATCAGTACATATTTGATTCATTCATAATGTAACTTATAACTCATTTTTCCATAAAATATTCACTGTGCTTCTATCATTTGGGCATATCTGGATCTTATCATTTCCAAACGATCTTGCCCAAGATAGTTCAACATACAATTGGCCATGACTCAATACTGGTTCGGGTAAGTACACGCACACTTTTTCAAGAATTTGTCCCTGTGCTTTATTAATGGTCATACAGAAGGCTAGTCGACTTAATAACTTCCCATCTGTGCATACGTCGATTGTTTCCTCTTGGCAGCATGTAAGTTATTCAGAATGTTCTGCCATCTGTTGAGTACATTTGGAATCTGTGAAAGGCCAAAATCAAAGAGTATGTAGCAGAGAATGGTATTCTTCAATGATCCGAGGAAGTGTAGACTCTCTGACTTCACAGGTAGTAATCAAACATGGCTCATGCAATCGCAATACTAAGGATGAAGATCACATATATCAGAATATTAATGAAAGTGTTAATTGCTTAGCAACCTGCTAACTACAGAATGTATTGCAGGCTAGGGCAAGTTCAGCCTTTGCCTTCAATTACTGGAGGGGTAATTTCATGATTTAATATTAGGATTATTCAAAGTTGAGTAAACGTGGAGACTTATCAATAATTGATTATTCTTTTCTTTCTTAATTCGTTTACCATTCAGGGATTGGTTTTTCTCTCGAACTCAGCGAGGGATCCCACCTTTACCGCCTCGAGGGCAGTGTCCTGGAGTGTGAGACTTTGGGCTGCGGGGATACAACTGGGGAGGTGGACTACTATCTCGTCCAGGCGGCCTTCCCTGCTATTAAGAACAGGGGCCTTGTGGAGGGGATGAGAAGTTAGGAAGGGATTGACAAGGAAGAGGGAAGGGAGCGGCTGTGGTCCTAAGTTAGGTACCATACCAGCATTTGCCTGGAGGAGAAGTGGGAATCCAATTCGAGGATGGCTGAGGTGGGAATCGAACCCGCCCCCCCCCCCTCTACTCATTTGACCTCCCGAGTCTGAGTGGACCACGTTCCAGACCTCGTACCACTTTTCAAATTTCGTGGTAGAGCCGGGAATCGAATCCGGGCCTCCGTGGATGGCAGCTAATCACACTACACCACAGAGGTGGACGTCTAATTATTCACCAGCAGATAATTCCTGAGAGAAGCAAATCGGTCCAGTAGAATGGCCGGATGGATTGGACAAAGCTTTTTTAGTAAACATTTTTAATGTATAGGCTAGATAATAATAATAATAATAATAATAATAATAATAATAATAATAAGAAGAAGAAGAAGAAGAAGAAGAAGAAGAAGAAGAAGAATAATGGCTTGCTGCAGGTCTTTCAACTTGTCGCGCATGGGGTCCTACGTAGGATGAAATATAAAGTTGAAGACTGCACACACACAAAAAACCAGTTTCGGAGCCAAAGGATATAATTCAATGAAGATTAAAATCCCCTACCCGGCCAGGAATCGAACCCGGGATCCCTTGGACCGAAGGCTAGCTGTTAAAAAGTTATCCATGGAGTCGGACTTCATAACAAAGAACCCTTTTCTATTTAATTTGATTGACATTATGACTGCCTTCTCAGCAAGGTGGTCGCGGTCCAAACCCCTATCAATGCATGTAGAATTTTTGAAGCTATATCATCACTTCATTGACAATTCACGTAAAACTGGAAGTCGCGTAGCTATGATTACGATATCAACCGTCGCAAATTTGTTTGGTTTCTATATGATTCTTAGATGTGAGAGATATTTCTAAGCTTTCAGTTTCAACTTGTTCCAGTTGCAAAATATTTCTACAGATTTTCTGCTCGCAGATTTATTTCCGTGGCTTGTAATATTTAGGATGGTCCACCTCAGATATCTAAGTCACTAACAATAAGGGGCACATGAAGGAAAGTTCATTATGTGCCCCGTTCTTTAATAAGCACAAACTGTCTGTATTTAAAAATTTAAAATGTATTTGAGGAGTTAACTTTCAAAACTGAATATCTCCAAAAATTTCAAATTTCGAGATTGATTCGAGACTCTCGCGAGAATCTCGAGACCACTCCTACTGTGCTGCGATTTGTGTGATGTTCCAGTAACTACGAGCGTAATGCCTATTGTACACCATTAAATTTCTCTTTCAATTCAATACTTAACAAGAAAGATTGTCAAAGATTTTTCAACATTGCTGAAGGTTTGACAAGATTTGATAGAATTAACATGGAGGAAAAGTCAAAGTCAAAGATACCCGTCTCCCTTAATCTCGAAAACCATAGATTAGGGAGAGGGTATTGTTTATTGCAACCGTTTCATAATTTGTGATACATGCAGTATACAAAATTAGGAGTAACCTGAAATAACTATTGAAATTGTGTTAATAAATGGTACATTCAATGAATATTAATATAAACACAGATGATTAGAAACTGAACAGAGAAACAATAACCTCAACTGAATGTTGAAGTTGCGTTGACAGATGGCACTTTGAAAGAAAAGAGGAAAAGCAAACAGCAGTTGTGATTCTTGGACTAGCAGTGGAATGTATTCTTAAAAAGAAGAGAAACGCGAAATAAACCATACTTTACGTGGGGAAAATATCAATGCGATCTTCAACATAATTTTTGTAATGCATTTCTTCTTCTTAATCAGTAATCCTCGTTCGCGGCTGTTTTATTCATTTGATTTAGGTACTCTACGGAGGCCAGTGAATATAGGCAGGGGTTGGCCCATAGTTAGCAATTAATACACACACAACATCCCTCTGTCAAGAAGACGAAGCCATTTTTGTAGATTTGATTCCCGTTCCCGGCATGTCTAGCGTACACCGTTAATACTCCAATTCCATTGGTCAATTCTGTCAAAGACTTGGTAATTGTTTAATCTATTAGAACATGTTCTAATTCACTTACAAGACTTTTGAAGCCTTCTCGATACTCAACAAGTATTGCAAGTGATTTGACAAGTAAACTTGTGAAGTATTCAATTTGACAAAAAAAAAGAAACGAGCTCTGTAGCTGCAGTCGGTTAAGTGCGGCCAGTATCCAGTATTCGGGAGATAATGGTTTCGAACCCCACTGTCGGCAGCACTGAAGATGGTTTTCCATGGTTTCCCATTTTCACACAGGCAAATGACGCGGATGCACCTTAATTAAGGCCACGTCATCTTCCTTCTCACTCCTAGCCCTTTCCTGTCCCATTGTCGCCATAAGACCTATCTGTGTCGGTACGACGTAAAGCAAATTGTAAAAAACAAAGAGGAATATCACCAAACAAAAATTTGATCGTGTACAACAGGCTGAAGCTTGATAGTGTATCATCAGCAGTTATTGCGTGAAATAACTTTCTCATATGGAAACATGTGTGCCGATATATTTTGTCAAAAGCCTGGACAAGTAGTGTGAGTTAAGGGGAGTTGTAAAGCTGTATCTCATCAACGTTTAAATAGCTAAATAAGTGAACCTTTTCCTCAGTAGCCATTGAATGTAGAAAGATTAGTTTTAATGTTAAGTTAACTCATGTCTTTTGCATATACAGGGTGAAGCGAAATTCGCGCACTCGGGCATCGCAGTGCGATTCCTCACATGCCAGCCGACAGGGTCGGGAATTTTAACCTTAATTGGTTAATTTCGCTGGCACGGGGGCTGGGTGTATGTGTAGTCTTCATCATCAGTTCATCTTCATCACGACGCGCAGGTCGCCTACGGGAGTCAAATCAAAAGACCTGCATCTGGCGATAGTAGCGTAGCCAGGATTTCAGTTTGGGGGGGGGGGCATTCATCCAGAATTTTATTTTGATAGGTGTCCAAACTTCCATAGTTTAGGTGGTGTAGAATACCGAAAAAGGAAATAGGTGTCCTTGGATCCAAATAAGAGTGGCGGATTCGTGCGGATTCCGGAAGCTAATAGTAATCTTCTTATTCTTCTTCTTCTGCCCCCGCTTTTCCCACATCTGTGGAGTCGCGGGTGCGAACTGTGTCGCACATGTGGATTTGGCCCTGTTTTACGGGCGGATGCCCTTCCCGACGCCAACCCTATATAGAGGGATGTAATCAGTGTTGTGTGTTTCTTTGGTGGTTGGTAGCGTAGTATGTTGTCTGAATATGAATATGTTGGGGCAAACACCTAGTCCCCAGCCAGAAGAATTAATCAGACGCGATTAAAATCCCCGACCCGGCCGGGAATCGAACCCGGGACCGTCTTAACCGAAGGCCTCAACACTGCTCATTCAGCCAATCAGTCGGACTCCGTAAGCTTATATTAATGTACATTATATATAAAATGATAAATAAAAGTACATTCGTTAAAACTCCTGGGGTGTCTGGACTTCTTGGACGACAACTCCCCGTCCCCCGGCTACCTCTGTTACTCCCATCCCAACATAACTGCAGCATTTCATATATTCCGAGTACAAGTGAAGTGAATGCAAGAATAAACAGTTTGAGTAAGGATGCAATATTCTGGTTTAGAATAAATACGGTAAAGTTATTATAATAATGGTCATGTGATAAGCAATAAAGAAGTGACATTTTATAAAAATAATGCGGCAAAGATATACACACACACACGCGTCGAATACAGGTTTCTCGCCCTTCTTGTCCGTGGCTAGATGATGAAGGCAAGAGAATGATGGCCCACCGTGACTCGTTATTTCGACATTATAAACAAACCCTAGATGACACAGACTTTTAATCTAACCGCATCTTAAGAAATCGCACAAAGCAGTTAATCAGAAATTTTAAAAAATGTATATATTTTCGGAATTTAGTTAACAACTTAAATTCTAATCGCGCACGGGACAAGTTTAGAGCTCTGGGAATAGGAAAACATCAACAGAGACAGACAACTCTTGACATTCCACTTGACAAACTGAACGATTACTTTAGTAGAATAAATAATCAACCTACCCAAATTAACTGCACCGACTCACCGCCCTCTCCTCCAGCCAATCCACCATTCACATTTCACAGTGTCACAGCAAAATCAGGTTAAAAGGCTTTTTACTCGATTAAATCAAAGACTACAGGTGTAGATGATATTCCTATTACTTTTATACATAACATTATGGGTGCTATCTCGCCTATGCTGACGCACATACTGAACTACTGTTTATTAAACGGAACTTTCCCTACTGTCTGGAAAACAGCCAATATTGTATCGGTACCTAAGAGTTTAGACCCACAATCGCACTCTGACTATCGTCCTATGTCCGCACTCCCTGCGCTTTCTAAAGACTTTGAACGTTTAGTATACGAGCAAGTTCTGGAATACCTAAATAAAAATGCTCTTTTGGACCCTTTACAATCTGGATTTGAGAAGGGTCACAGTACCGCGACAGCACTTTTGAAGGTTACTGAAGACATTACAAACGCTATGGACAAACGACTGCTCACTATAAGTATCCTTCTTGACTTCAGTAGCGCCTTTGACACTATAGTAATTCCGACTATAATAAAGAAAATGGAACTGCTAAATTTCGACCTGGCTGTGCTTAAGGTTTTTAGTTCTTAATTGAGTAACCGTTAACAGCGTGTAACAGTAAACAACAAGGCCTCTAAATGGAAAATGAAACTTAGTGTTGCCCCACAGGGCAGTATTCTACGGCCCCTAATTTTCAGTATTTTTATCAATAACATACCATCTGTGACAGGAAATAACACACATGACCTCTGTGCTGACGATCTTCATATATCGACACTGCAAGACAAGATATTAACAGGGATCTCCGACGACTCAGTGTAATGTATATGCACAACGAAGCTCTCTTATACTACACTGCAAAAAAACCTCAGACAATTATAATTGGATTACGAAAATTACTGAGCTGCTCAAACAATGTCGCAATCCCGCCTATCCTACTGAATTATTCCCTACAGTAAAACGGTTTAAAATCCCGGCGTAATGATGAATGAAGCAGTTGATTGGTCTGATCACACGAAACAAATACCGGTACGTAAAAAGATTTTGGAGTTCTTCACCCTCTTAAACGGCAGAGGGATGTATTTCCACTACAGGTCAAACGAATACAGACACTCATTCTCCCTATTCTTGGTTATTGTGACGTTGTTTTAGTTGACATGACGAGAGAAGAAACACTTAAACTTCAACGAGCACTGAATTCCTGCCTGCGATTTATTTACAATATCGTGTACCATGTTCATATCACCCCATACTATCAGGCTGTCTCATGGCTGATGGCTGATAAACGTCGGCAGCACTTTAACGATGGTGATCAGAGTGGTAGCTGAATGTCAGCCAATGTATATTTCTTCTAAATTCATCTTTTTATCACCATTTTACAACTTAAATACACGTTATAGATTCATTATTTCTATTTCACTGCACCGCACAAATAAAATTAATAGATAATTTGTGGTGACTGTCGCCAGATTATGTAATTCCCTGCCAGTTCAGGCCAGAGAAACTAGCTTTTTTAAATCACGATTTAAGGTCACCTGCCGAGACTACCTGCTGAGGACAGCTGACTGAATGGTTGAAGTATGAATGTGTGCGTTCCTGAGGATTAGCCATTTTTAACATTTTTAATATTAATTAGTTCTAATATTAATTTAGTAAGTAATTTATTTAAATTTATTTTCGATTCTATTAATTTATGTAGTTTTAACTATTTTAAGTATCTCAGTATTTTATTTAAGATTCTGATTAGTATGTGGTTAAGTGTACGAGAGGGCCTGGAGCCCTAACTTCGCCACTGTACTGAAGGCACTGATAAATAAATAAATAAACAAATAAATAAATAAATAAATAAATAAATAAATAAATAAATAAATAAATAAGTAAATAATGTAAAGCGTATGGGTATAGATATTTTGTTAGTTGGTAAAGAAAAATACGCGTTACAGCATATGCTATGTAGGGTTTACCTTGTCCTATTAGTTTCCAACGCGGTTAGGGCCACGCAGCTGTGAGCTTGCATCCGGGAGATAGTGGATTCGAACCCTATTGTCGACAGCCCTGAAAATGTTTTCCCGTGGTTTCCAATTTTCACACCAAGCAAATGCTGGAGCTGTACCTTTATTAAGGCCACGGCCGCTTCCTTCCCACTCCTATTCCTATCCCACCGTCGCCATAAGACCTATCTGTGTCAGTGCGACGTAAAGCATATTGTTAATTACTTTCCTCGCAAGCCTGGGATACAGAATATAGTAGTATAAGGTTAGAGTTTTGTGACGCTAATATTCGTATGTATAATTTTTATTAACGTGTCAGAAACCAACGACACTGAGCTGTTGCCATTTCAACACCGTTTTAAGGGTTACCGATCCAAGCCGGGATTTGAAACTGCGAACTCGGACTCAGAAGGACAGAGACACAACCAACTGAGCCACATGAAAAGAAGGCGTTTGTGATTATTGCCATAAATAGATGCAGTTAGTATTTTTACAAAGGTTTTATGAGGAGCATTTATTAAGTCTTACGTTTTCTTACTGTCCTAAATGCACGAGGCCGGACAGAAGAACTAGCTGGAAGCTAAGGAGCCTTGCAGGGGTGTCGCTTCCTTCTCTGTTCACTTTTCCAAACCAAACTCCATGACGTAACAGACCCCAAGCGCCATCGCCTACCAAGCGACGGCTGTTCAGCCCGGAGGCCTGCAGATTACGAGGTGTCGTGTGCTCAGCACGACGAATCCTCTCCACCGTTATTCTTGGCTTTCTAGACCGGGGCCGCCATCTCACCGTCAGAAATCTCCTCAATTATAAACACATGGGCTGAGTGTACCTCGAACCAGCCCTCAGATCCAGGTAAAAGTCCTTGAGTTGGCCGGGAATCGAACCCGGGACCTCCGGTAAGAGGCAGGCACGTTACCCCTACACCGTGGGGCCGGCTGGTTACTTTTAGGTCTCTTTATTTTCGAATTTGACTTAAGGCATCCTGCATTCGATTCCCGGCATTGACAGAGTTAAGAAAGACATGGGATGGGAAGGATACAACCTTGTTTTTGGGTGCAGTAGAGTTTTCCTTGAGTCTCCCGTAATCGAAATATGTACGGCCTGGAAGGTAGTCACCTTCACGGAGTGTAGTACCAAAGTGGTTCCTTTTTTAAGAAGACAAATTAAATAAAGATTCTACTTCCTCACAAACGAAGAACGATATTATCAATTTTACGACCAGTTTCAATAATGCAGCCGGTGTATGTTAAGAGTACAGAAGCTATGATTGTACATGGTAACAATCAAAACCAACAATATCTACTGAAGATCCGTCACCGCACTCGGTACGGCCGGCTTTCTTTTTATATCCACCGGGCGAGTTGGCCGTGCGGTTAGGGGCGCACAGCTGTGTGCTTGCATCCGGAAGATAGTGGGTTCAAACACCACTATCAGCAGCCCTAAAGATGGTTTTCTGTGGGTTCCCATTTTCACACCAGGCAAATGCTGGGGCTGTACCTTAATTAAGGCCAAGGCCGCTTCTTCCCACTCTCAGTCCTTTCCTTTCCCATCGTCGCCATAAGACCTACGGTGCGCCGTAAAGCAAATTCTAAATAAAAAATAAAAAAATCTTTTCACAGCCCCTTCCAAGGAAAAGTATTATCCACAGTACTGGCCTGGACTTACACCCCACCCACTGAAATTATTTTGTGGGTACGCCACTGCATTCACTCACCATTGAAGGTACAAGGTAAGTCCGAAGAATGGTTGGATACTCAAAATACGCCACCATAAATGATACGGTTCTGGCTCAAAAGTGTAAGGAAACGTAAGGGACGGGATCTAGTGTTTTAAGTAGAATCCGTATCAATAGAACGTGAATTCCCATTTTAAAAATCTTTCATGTATCGACTGCGATTCAAGCCTGGGCCGTCCTGATGAGAAGAGAGAACCATTGGAACTGAGTTATCACGCCCGCCAGTTACAAAATAGTTACCCGCACTTTTGATGGTGCCATTTGAGGTTCCAATCGGTCCCCGGACATTTGACAAAATATATAGGCCTTCCTATCCAACTTAGGCACGACTCCGCGATTGTCTTGTTATTTTAAAAGTTAAAAAACTTTTTCATAACTTACCGAGGATGCACATAGTGTTGGCTTCTCAGTGACAAAACGGTCCCTCTTCAAAAAAGGTTACTTATATGGCACAAAATGAGGAACTAACGTGCAGCTCACAATCCTGTCACAGTCTTCCCAACACTGCAACTTAAACACAGCACATCTCTCAAACACGGTACAACCCGAGGATCCCTAGGACATTGTTGTTTCCTGGAACCGATATGCAAAAGCGGACACGATGTTGTAAGCCTGCAACTGTTTCTGGACGTGGCCCCCCGTTATCTCAGTGGTCACGTTTCGGTCCCCTACTGAGTAATCCCCTGCTAATTGCCCCTTTCTTCATGTCTTGACATTTGTCAACACACGGTTACATTCCCAATAATGAGGCCTCTACAGGGAAATATCCCCGCGCATCACAATGCTAAGTGTCTTCCTTTCATTCAAGCAGTACAAATATGGAGAATTATGTATGACCCTATTGAGCCCTGCTAGTAGATTCTTGTCGCTACATTAACTTAACATTTTGGCGTACGTTTTTAAGTTGTTCGTACCGCACGTAAAACAACGGCTGATCTTCGCTCTAGGTTCAGGAAATATTTGGGGGGGGGGGCGGCCCCACTGCCCCCCCCCCTTGGCTACGCCAGTGTCTGGCGAGCCGAACTTGTCCTCGGACACTCCCGGCACTAAAAGCCATACGCCATTTCATTTCATCAGATTCTGTCAAATCACACTCACATATTTCGTAACGTACGAACATTTATGTTTATTTCCGTTCAGATACTTACAAACTTGAAATCTGGAACTTACCTGAATTCCTCTTTTCTCTGGTTAGGTCAACGACACTATGTATTTTACTTTTAGGTGTTCTATTTTTAGTGCTCCCATTCTTTTTTTTCTTATTCTTCTTCTTCTTATTATTATTATTACTATTATTATTATTATTTCTTAATCTGTTTACTCCCCAGAGTAGTTTTTCCCTCGGACTCAGCGAGGGATCCCACCTCTACCGCCTCAAGGGCAGTGTCCTGGAGCGTGAGACTTTGGGTCTCGGGATACAACTGGAGAAGTCTTGAAACAAGACTAGGAAAGTCCAAGATTAGTGATTTTTACAGATTCTGGGCTCCAAGCCCCTAGTTTTACAATTTTACAAATGGAAGTGATATTCTTTAGTTAAGGGTAGAAGTGGACCAGTACCTCTGCCAGCCGGCCTTATCTGCTATGCTCAACAAGGGCCTTGTGAGGGGGGGAGGGGAGATCGGAAGTATAGACAAAAAAGAGGTAAGGAAACGGCCGTGGCCGTAAGTTAGGTACCATCGCGGCATTTGCCTGGAGGAGAAGTGGGAACCACGGAAAACCACTTCGAGGATGGCTGAGGTGGGAATCGAACCCACCTCTACTCAGGTGACTTCCCAAGGCTTAGTGGACCCCGTTCCAGCCATCGTACCACTTTTCAAATTTCGTGGCAGAGCCGGGAATCGAACCTGGGCCTTCGGGAGTAGCAGCTAATCACGCTAACCACTGCACCACAGAGGCGGACATTGTTACGGGGATACCCGTGGAGCAGAAGGAGGTTAAAGAAGGTGTCGGGGTGAATGGGTCTATCTACAATATAAAAATTCTTTTAAAACTTGAACTGAAGGTTATATTTCTTTTAAAAAAACCAACTCAACAAATAACAACATGTCAGGTACAAAAATAATCTTGAAACAAGACTAGGAAAGTCCAAGATTAGTGATTTTTACAGATTCTGGGCTCCAAGCCCCTAGTTTTACAATTTTACAAATGGAAGTGATATTATTTAGTTCATCATCATCATCATCATCATCATCTGTTTACCCTCCAGGGTCGGCTTTTCCCTCGGACACAGCGAGGGATCCCACCTCTACCGCCTCAAGGGCAGTGTCCTGGAGCTTCAGACTCTTGGTCGGGGGATACAACTGGGGAGTATGACCAGTACCTCGCCCAGGCGGCCTCACCTGCTGTGCTGAGCAGGGGCCTTTGGTGGGGGATGGGAAGTTTGGAGGGGATAGGTAAGGAGGAGGGAAGGAAGCGGCCGTGGCCTTAAGTTAGGTACCATCCCGGCATTCGCCTGGAGGAGAAGTGGGAAACCACGGAAAACCACTTCCAAGATGGCTGAGGTGGGAATCGAACCCACCTCTACTCAGGTGACTTCCCGAGGCTGAGTGGACCCCGTTCCAGCCCTCATACCACTTTTCAAATTTCGTGGCAGAGCCGGGAATCGAACCCGGGCCTCTGGGGGTGGCAGCTAATCACGCTAACCACTACACCACAGAGGCGGACATATTATTTAGTTAAGGGTAGAAATCCCCTAATTCAAGAGCACTTGCTCCCTAAATCACAATATCTAGCCTCCCAAAGGCACACTTTACTGTTACAAAACTTTGAAAAAGAGCTAACAGGCTCTCATTTTTCCAAGTCCACACAAGGCAACCTTACATCAAGATATACAATCTCCGGCCTCTCAAGCCACAATTTACAAATTGAACTGGTTTCTACACAGGGGTATCTAGTACCCAACCTACAGAGCCTTTGCGAAAAAGAACGCGTTAAATAAACGGACCGAACCCAAGCTGAATAATGAAATATAAAATCCTACAGGGCTCTTGGTCGATGAAACTGGGGCTATTCCCACACTACTGAGGTGGTTCGGATGGAAATAACTTTAATACATTACAGAAACGAAAGGTTGCGAAAACGTAGCCACCTCAAACCAAGATGAAGGGGAGCTCGAGAGGGTAACTCGCTCTCTATCCCCGATTTACAGTTAAAGATTTTATGAAGTTTTTACAGTAGCCAAAAGAACAGTTACATTTTAGAAAAGTACTGTTACATAATTAAAGATTCGGACCTTCCACCCGAATAAAGCTGCGGAGGTGGCAAGAAAGAATTAAATTATGTGGCCATTACCTTATAGATGTTCTGCTAACCGAAGAAAGAGGCGGCCCCGCCTCCTGCCTTAACATACACACTTATAAATACGGCGATCAATAAACAAGGAAACATGAAAAGCCGCAGTTTATGTACCCTCCGGGAAGGTTCGAAATCATTCAAGACTAATCAGGACACACCCTCTTAATTTTTATTGGCAGATTCAAAGTGAACAAGAAATTGGGGATTGGTTGAAAATTAATTACAAAAATTCGTGATTGGCTAGATTCAAAACTGGCGGAAAGAAAAGGAAGTATTGCCAACCCAAAAATAAATGAACATAGATCAGTTATGGAAAACCTAGGAATATGAAACTTCTTTAAGTTATAAGTTCTTCCACCTTGAACCAGAGTGCAGGATCATAGTTTTTAGCAGAGTCATCTGTAGAAAAATGTCAAAACTTCTTGATGTATAGACTATACAAGGGTTCTTAATTAGCATCTAATGGACTGCTATTAAAATGGTGATTTTCTGTTAGGCCATTTACTTTTGGAACAGTAATTGCAGTGTATTAAATACTGATAGCGATTTAGAACTTAAAAATGTTTTTTGGCTATATTGGAAACAATTCGTTCCTCAGTTCAATATATTATAACAATATTTTTCCTACTAAACTAAATCCATTGCACTTGTGCGAATGGTTCTTACTAGCTCCATTGTCTTTTGCATTTCATTACCCAAGATCTCAATGCCACTGTGTTACAATAATGTGCAGTCTTAGAGTGCGGATGCCTAATGTTGGAGTTCGAATCCGAGTGAGACGCAGAATTTTTACTAAATATTAAATGGATATGGTAGCCTTTAGTAAGAGTGTGTCAAGGAAGTGAGTGCAGCCGAGCAGCCAATAGGAAGCTAGACGCAAGGGCTGAATGGATGACGTCATACCGTCGATATGCAGGACTGGAGAAACTTGGAAACGCATGTCTTAAATATGATGGATGAGAGAACACGAAGAAACAAGTCTGAAGAAGGAAAGTCCTGGAAGTGGTTAGGAAGAAATACGATATGAGTAAAGGATTGTGTTGAAGGGTTGGACTGAAAGCGAAATATGCGCCTGTTAGGTAGGCAACCCGCACAGTACCCTAAACAGCGTATTTTGGATAAACCGACGAAGAGCCCTCGCTGTATTTAAGACAGCCGGGGTTCGACGACAGTTGCCTTTGACGTGTTCCCAACAACTAGCCCGCCCTTGTATATCCACTTATCAACGCGAATGTATCTTTTGGCTCTCTTCTCTTTTGAACTTCATTACCTAGTAACTCAATAACAACGTTCGAGAGTGATGTATGGTCTCGGGGTAGCGCACTGCATTATGAATGCAGAACAAACGGTGTAGCCAAAGGGGAGGGGGTTTACTGGTGTGTTAGACCCCCATAGAAGTTTTAAAACAGAAAATAAAGAGTAACTGACAATAAACAACTGAAAGTCGACTCAGTGTGTTCGCTCTTTTCAGCATTCACAGAGACATAATTGTAAAGCCAACAGATCCCTTGAATCTATTTTCTAAGAAGCCTCGAAAGTTGGATTTTAGGTTGTAATCTGAACATGTCCGCCTCTGTGGTGTAGTGGTTAGCGTGATTAGCTGCCACCCCCGGAGGCCCGGGCTCGATTCCCGGCTCTGCCACGAAATTTGAAAAGTGGTACGAGGGCTGGAACGGGGTCCACTCAGCCTCGGGAGGTCAACTGAGTAGAGGTGGGTTCGATTCCCACCTCAGCCATCCTGGAAGTGGTTTTCCGTGGTTTCCCACTTCTCCTCCAGGCGAATGCCGGGATGGTACCTAACTTAAGGCCACGGCCGCTTCCTTCCCTCTTCCTTGCCTATCCCTTCCAATCTTCCCATCCCTCCACAAGGCCCCTGTTCAGCATAGCAGGTGAGGCCGCCTGGGCGAGGTACTGGTCATTCTCCCCAGTTGTATCCCCCGACCAAGAGTCTGAAGCTCCAGGACACTGCCCTTGAGGCGGTAGAGGTGGGATCCCTCGCTAAGTCCGAGGGAAAAACCGAACCTGGAGGGTAAACAGATGATGATGATGATGATGATCTGAACATACCGTCCGCCTCTGTGGTGTAGTGGTTAGTGTGATTAGCTGCCATCCCCGGAGGCCCGGGCTCGATTCCAGGCTCTGCCACGAAATTTGAAAACTGGTTCGAGGGCTGGAATGGGGTCCACTCAGACTCGGGAGGTCAACTGAGTGGAAGTGGATTCTATTCCCACCTCAGCCATACTCGAAGTGGTTTTCCGTGGTTTCCCACTTCTCCTCCAGGCAAATGCCGGGATGGTATCTAACTTAAGGCCACGGCCGGCTTCCTTTCCTCTTCCTTGTCTTTCCCTTCAGATCTTCTCATCCCCCACCAAGGCACCTGTTCAGCATAGCAGGTGAGGCCGCCTGGGCGAGGTACTGGTCATCCCCCCAGTTGTATCCCAGACCCAATGTCTCACGCTCCAGGACACTGGCCTTGAGGCGGTAGAGGTGGTATCCCTCGCTGAATCCGAGGGAAATATCAACCCTGGAGGGTAAGCATATTAAGAAGCACAGAAAGTAAATAACTCATTTTTAAGTCAATAAATTTATTATGTAGCCTACGTATATATTTTACTACATTGCGCCTACTAAATAAAATTCATGGTGCATACACTTAAGTGAACGGATCTTCTTAGCTCCCTTCTCTATAAAACTTCATTACCCAGTATCTCAATGCGTCCGTCCGACAGTGATGTATGGTCGTGGGGTAACGCCGTGGAATATGGGTAGTGAGCATTGGAGTTCGAAACTAAGTACTGCGGAGTTGTTGTTTTTTTTTTTTTTTTTTTTTTTTACTGAATAGTAAATGAATATAACGTTCCGTAATAGAGTACCAAGGAAGTGAGAGGTGCAGATATAAATTACTTCGACAATAATGCTAAGTCCAAGTGAACAGTAATGCGCATGCGTGAGCATGTGATCACTTACAACCAATTAGTAACCAGAACCAATTCATTGATTTCTGGTCTGTTGATAAATGTATGTCCAAGGGCGGGTTAGTGGTTGGGAACACGTCGAAGGCAGCGGTCGGCCGACCCCAGAGGGGAAACCGGAGCCATTACCCCAGCTGTCTAAAATACAGGGAGGACTTTATGTCGGATTTTTTAAAAGTAGGTCGTTCACCCCTACTATGCGGGTTGCATACCTTACAGGCGCTACCCCCATTTTCAATGCAACCCTTGAACACCTTACCTTGCTCATGTCGTATTTATTCTGAACCATTTCCTGGACATCGCCATTTTTCAGAATTCCTTAGTTCATATTTTCTCATCCGCCATATTTCAGATATTTGCTTCTAAGTTTCTGAAGCCGTCCATGTCTCCGCCATGACACTTTCTACGCTGGTGTTGTATCCAACTGGCTTCTATTGGCTGCTCTGCACCTCTCACTTCCTTGGTACTCTGTTGTTTGAAGTTGTATTCATTTACTATTCATTAAAAATTGTCAGCCCGACCACGAATCGAACTTCCCTGCATTGCATTCGCACTCCCGTGCCTTACCCCGAGACCACACTTCACCGCTGAACATGTACTGTGAAATCATGGGTAATGAATTGCAAAGAATAAAAGGCTTAATAAAATTCACTTCTACAAGTAAAATATCAAGCATTTTGTTTAGCATGTACCCTACTATAACAAACACAGTGTAAGTGACCTAAATAAGATAGAAATGTTTTAAATATAGTAATAAAATCGGTTGTAGGCCTAATTTCATTCTTTTCTTTCTTAATCCATTTATCGTCCAGAGCCGGTTTTTACCTCGTACTCAGGGAGGGATCCCACCTTTACTGTCTCAAGTGCAGTGTCCTCGAGCGTGAGACTTCGGGTCGGGGAGATACAATTAGGAGGAGGACCAGTACCTCCCCAAGGTGGCCTCACCTGCTATGCTCAACAGGGACCTTGTGGCGGGATGGGACGATTGGAAGGTATAGACAAGGAAGAGGGATGGAAGCGGTCGAGGATGGATGTGGAGAAAATCGAACCCCCCTCTACTCAGTTCACCTCCCGAGGCTGAGTGGACCCCGTTCCAGACTGCCAGGAAAAGATGGGGGTGGCAGCTAATCACACTAACCAGTAAACCACAGAGGCAGGCCGATACATTAATTATGGTAACTTTTTTCTACTTTCTTCCCGGCTCTACCACGAAATTTGAAAAGTGGCACGAGGGCTTGAACGGGGTCCACTCAGCCTCGGGAGGTCAACTGAGTAGAGGTGGGTTCGATTCCCACCTCAGCCATCCTCGAAGGGGTTTTACGTGGTTTCCCACTCTCCTCCAGGCAAATGCCGGGATGGTACCTAACATAAGGCCACGGCCGCTTCCTTCCCACTTCCTTGCCTATCCCTTCAAATCGTCCCATCCTTCCACAAGGCCCCTGTTCAGCATAGCAGGTGAGGCCGCCTGCGCGAGGTACTGGTCATTCTCCCCAGTTGTATCCCCTTACCCAAAGTCTGAAGTTCCAGGACACTGCCCCTGAGGCGGTAGAGGTGGGACACCTCGCTGAGTCCAAGGGAAACCCGATCCTGGAGGGTAAGCAGATTAAGAAGAAGAATAACTTTTTTCTACAGTACAGTACATCGTGCCTACAAATTCAAATTCACGGTACTTGAGGAATGGGCTTTCTTAGCTCCCTTTTCTTTAGAACATTACCCAGTATCTCAGTGTCAACGTCCGACAGTGATGTATGGCCTGGGGTCAAGGCGCTGAGTATGAATACTGGACAGTGGAGTTCGAACCCCAGCAGCACGGAGAATTGTTACTGAATATTAAATGAATACAACTTTGAGTAACTCGTAGCCCTTTCCTATCCCGTCGTCACTGTAAGACCTATCTGTTGCAGTCGCTTAAGTGTGGCCAGTATCCGGTAATCGGGAGATGGTGGGTTTGAGCCCAACTGTCGGCAGCCCTGAAGATGGTTTTCCGTGGTTTCCCATTTTCACACCAGGCAAATGCTGGGGCTGTACCTTAATTAAGGCCACGGCCGCTTCCTTCCCAGTCCTAGGCCTTTCTTATCCCATCGTCGCCATAAGACATATCTGTGTCAGTGCGACGAAAAGCCAATTGTAAGAAAAAACGTTTCTGTACTTAGCCTACTCATTCGTGTACTTACCGCTGCATACAATGCCAGAATACATATAAGATGCCTAATTGTATCTGTCATTCACAGCGATATTGAGAAAACGGGAAGGTTTCAACAGCGGAAAATGGTACCAGTTATAGATTGTTATGTATATTTCTTTCTTTCTTTCTTTCTTTCTTTCTTTCTTTCTTTCTTTCTTTCTTTATTTCTTCCTTTCTTAATCTGTTTACCTTCCAGGGTTAGTTTTTCCCTCGGAATCAGCGAGGGATCCCACCTCTACCGTCTCAAGGGCAGTGTCCTGGAGCGTGAGACTTTGGGTCGGCGGGATACAACAGGGGAGGAGGACCAGTACCTTGTCCAGGCGGTCTCACCTGTTATACTGAACAGGAGCCTTGTAGGGGTATGGGAAGATTGGAAGGGATAGACAAGGAAGAGGGAAGGAAGCGGCCGTGGCCTTAAGTTAGGTACCATCCCGGCATTTGCCTGGAAAAGGAGTGGGAAACTACGGAAAACCACTTCGAGGATTGCTGAGGGGGGGAAACGAGCCCCCTCTACTTGTTTGACTTCCCGAGGCTGAGTGGACCCCGTTCCAGCACTCGTACAACTTTTCAAATTTCGTGGCTTAGCCGGGAATCGAACTCGGGCCTCCAGGGGTGGCAGCTATTCACCAGTACACCACAGAGGCGGACGTTCTGTATATTTTACAAGAAAAATACAACGAACCTCTCATGGCCACGAATTTTGTACTTTTTAAAGAACAATAAGTTTCTTTCGGCGAAATAATTGTCTCATTCGCCATGATGATTTAAGTACACAGCTATATCTATTGGCATGAGGTCAAACTACGTACATCGTGACTTCTGTTACCTTAAACAAATATATATCTATATATATAAAATAACTTGTCCTGACTGACTGACTGACTGACTGACTGACTGACTGACTGATTCATCATCGCCGAGCCAAAACTACTGGACATAAAGAAATGAAATTATGGAGATATATTCATATTAAGACGTAGGTGCTCGCTAAGAGAGGATTTTTGGATATTCCATCGCTAAGGGGGTGAAAAGGGGGGTGAAGTTTTAAAATTACTGTATCTATATTTCAAAACTTTAAAAGTTTACAGATGTAAAAATTGGTATTTAGAATCTTCTTTAAAAATAAGGAAACACGTATTTTTTTGTTTCCAGAAAATCCCAATACGAGGGGTGAAAAAGGGTGAAAAAGTGGTTGAATGCCTTTAATCAGGATACCGGTACTTATATCTCAGAAACTGAAGACATTACAGACCTGAAAATTGATACTTTTGATCTCTTTTAAAAATAAAGTAACACGTATTTTTTTGTTTCTGGAAAATCCAATTAATGGGAGGGTGAAAAGGGGGGTAAAATTTTAAAATGAGTGCATCTATATCTCA
This sequence comes from Anabrus simplex, assembly GCF_040414725.1. Taxonomy (NCBI): domain Eukaryota; kingdom Metazoa; phylum Arthropoda; class Insecta; order Orthoptera; family Tettigoniidae; genus Anabrus; species Anabrus simplex. The sequence goes on along the minus strand of NC_090269.1, from coordinate 42,694,525 downwards.
AAACTTTTAAAGTTTACAGATATAAAAATTGATATTTAGAATCTTCATTAAAAATAAAGAAACACGTATTTTTTTGTTTTGGGAAAATTCCAATAGGAGGGGTGAAAAGGGTTGAAAAAGTGGTAGAATGCCTTTAATGAGGATACTTATATCTCAGAAACTGAAGATATTACAGACCTGAAAATTTGTGTTTGAGATCTCCTTTAAAAATAAAGAAACACGTATTATTTTGTTTTTGGAAAATCCATTTAATGGGGGGTGAAAAGGGGGTGAATTTTTAAAATGAATATATCTATATCTCAAAACTTTTAAGGTTTATAGATGTAAAAATTGGTATTTAGAACCTCCTTTATAAATAAACACACACGTATTTTTTTGTTTTTGGAAAATCCCAATAGGAAGGATGGAAAAGGGTGAAAAAGTGGTTGCATGCCTTTAATGAGGGTACTTATATTTCAGAACCTAAAGATATTACAGACCTGAAAATTGGTATTTGGGATCTACTTTAAAAATAAAGAAACATGTATTTTTTTCGTTTTTTGAAAATCTAAATAATGGGGGGTGAAGAGGGGGTGAATTTTTAAAACGAGTGTGTCTAGATCTTAAAACTTTAAAAGTTTACAGACGTAAAAATTGGTATTTAGAATCTCCTTTAAAAATAAAGGAACACGTACTTTTTGTTTTCTGTAAATCCCAATAGGAGGAGTGTAAAATGGTGAATAATGGGTTGAATGCCTTTAATGAGGATACATATATCTCAGAAACTGAAGATATTACAGAACTGAAAATTTGCGTATGAGATCTCCTTAAAAAATAAAGAAACACTTATTTTTTGTTTTTGGAAAATCCAATTAATGGTGGTTAAACAGGAGTGACAAATTGGGGTGAATTTTTTGAAAGACTATATCTACAGAATATCTGAGAAACGTAAAATGTTAGACGTAAAAAGTGGGTATTTGGAATCTCATGTAAATGTAAGGAAACATAGGTGATCTGTTTTTGGAAACTCCACTTAAGGGGAACTAAAAGGGGGTGAAATTTTAAAATGAGAATTTCTACAGTATATCTCAAAAACTTAACATGTTACAGAAGTGAAAAATGGTATTATTTATCTCTATTAAAAATAAAGAAACGTGTATTTTTAGTTTTCGGAAATACCACTTGGGTGGAGAAGGGTGTTAAAGTGACTGAAAATGGTGTTGAATTATTTTAATTAGGCTACAGATATCTCAAAAATGAAGATGTTACAGACGTGAAATTTGATATTTGGAATCTGCTTTAAAAGTAAAGAAACATGTATTCTCGAAAAATCCAATGAAATGAGGGGGGGGGGGGGAGTGAAAGAATTGAAAAATTAATTGACTTAATTGTATGAGAATACATACATTTAATAAAAACTAAAGTTGTTACCGACGTGAAAATTGGTATTTGGATCTCCTTTAAAACAAAAAAAACGCGTTTTGGTGGGGGGAGGGGGAACCATCTTGGGGACGGGAGTGAAAAGGAGTTGAATTCCTTTCATGAGGACACATAAATCAAAAACTGAAGAAGTTAGAGTCGTGATAATTGGTATTTAGAAGATCATTTACTATTAAAGAAACAAGTCTTTTTTGCCGGAAAATTCACTTGGGGGAAGGGAAGGAGTGTGAAAGGAAGTGAAAAAGTGAATTATTTTTACGGGGATACTTATATCTCAAAACGGAAGGTAATAGACGTGAACATTGGTGTTTGGAATCTCCTTTAAACATAAAGAAACACGCCTTCCTTTAATTTTTTGGTGGTGGGGGTAAATAAATTTAACGGTGGTGGGGTGTAAAAGGAGGTGAGACCAATTGATTTTACTGTTCATAATGTACTTATAAGGAGCCTCCGTTGCTCAGGCGGCAGCGCACCGGCCTCTCACAGCTGGGTTCCGTGGTTCAAATCCCGGTCACTCCATCCGACATTCGTGCTGGACAAAACGGAGGCGGAACAGGTGTTTCTCCGGATACTCCGGTTTTCCCTCTCATCATTCATTCCAGCAACACTGTCCAATATTTCATTTCATTTGTCATTCATCGATCATTGCCCCAGAAGAGTGCTTCGGCAGCCGGCACAATTCCTATTGTCGCCTCTAGATGGGGCTTTATTCATTCCATTCCTGACCCTGTCGAATGACTGGAAACAGGCTGTAGATTTTCGATGTACTTATTCTAATCATAAACCGACGATTTTTAATATTTTCTGGGTTCGTTTTCAACAGCCATCTTTTCCTTCGGAGAACGTTCTTAGATTACAGTAGATTCTCCTGGCATATAAACAAAAATTTAAACACGTTTGAAATAAACGATAGGAATGAGATTGACCGTCAAATTGTTCACCTCTATAATAAGGTCAATAATGCACGGAAGTATGTCATTCGTATCGCCAGAAATCCCGCACACTTGCCTACGCGCGACAATGCTGCTGGTCACATTGCAACAATGACAATGGCAGCAGATGTAATTTACCACCAAGTAGCGGTCTTGCATCTTGCTGTGGGCTCCAGAACATCTATAATAATAATAATAATTGTACCGGGCGGTACACCTCTACACCGTTTATTTAAAAGTTGCGCCAGTTGAAACTCCTCTTCTGGAGGAAGGTTGAACTTTATCTACTCTATTAATTCTCTACTTTCTCAGAAGATGTCACCACGTGGAAAATTTTGAGTTTTTGAACTGTGTCACTTTTGATGTGTTTTTGTTTCGCTTGAAGTAAGAAGTGTGAACTTTCTCTTCTAGAGGACACTACTGAAGATCAACAATAGTGCACCCTAGTGCGGAGTCAAAGAACTATTTTGTTGGAGAAATTTTTATTTCAAAAGTTTGTTTCTTGTTAAATTTCTTTCTGTTATGGTTTAAGTTGGCTGTTTACCCCTCTTTTTCCCCTTGTTTTAGATTTATCCAATCCCGAATTTATTTTAGTAATTTCTGACCAATCTGGTGTATTTTCCCCCAACTTGTATCTGTTGCGGGGTCCTATCCAATAAAAACATTGTGGGCGGGTGTTTTCTTTCCCCTAACGCCTAGAAACTTCCGCGAGAGTATTTAAACTGCTGATTTTTGGGTCTCTGGGCCACTTCTGTTCCATCTTTCAGTGTGTTAAGTACCTAGCAGGAGGCGGGAGCCGCCTCTTTCTTCGGCAGCGGTCAACAATAAGGTAATGGCCGATTAATAAATTCTTTCTTTTCTTGCTCAGCAGTTTAACTCTCGGGGCGGGTGCGAAGCGTTCCACCATGTAACCTTTTCCTAAAATGTAACTAGTCTTTTCTTCTATTCTCTTGAAAAGCTACATACTGGGATAGAGAGTGCTAACCCTCTCGAGCTCCCACTCATAATGTTTTGAGGTGAACTTATTGTTTCTCAACCTATTCTTCCGTAATGTAATGTAAATTGCTATTAAGTCACCTCTGTAGTATGGGATTAGCCCTTGTAATAACGGCCTAGTGCCAAGGTAGGTTTTAAAATCAAAGTGTATTAGGAGTGCAAGTTCGCCTCCTCTCAAATTGTTTTAGAGGTCATTTAATTAACCTGCTTTTCATTTAATAGACCTCAGTAGATTGGGTATTTTACCCCTGGGTTTGTGTCCGTTGTGGACAACTTGAAGGTGGAGTTTGGTGTGGCCTGGGAGAGGCTTAAATTAAAGAGCGGGTGGCTCTTTTGGAAACGGAGTGTTGTGTGCCTCGAGGAGGCTTAACTGTGTAATTTGGAGCAAGTGCTCCAGGGTTTGATTGGGGTCTTCTGCCCCTTTGTTAAAATTTGTATATCGGAAAGTTGGGCTAGTTGCTCAAGAATTGTGAACTCTGGGCTCGAAGCCCAAACTCTGTAACCCCTGTAATTTTACATTTCAAATTGTGTTTTGGCTACTAAGTACCTGTTCTTTGTTATTACTTAATATTGAAAAGAAAATATAACCTCGTTAAATTTTACATTAACTTTGATTCCGTAGTTTGAAAACCCATTCACGCCCGCACCTTCTTACACCTCTACCTACCGCTAAAACACGGTAACAAGTGGTAGCAGAGCGTGGTTGAATGGGTCTCAATTTAGCCCCTTTTGACGGCTAAACATTGTTTGTTCCGAATTCTAACTATTTTCCCAGTTGCTGGAATTTTTTGAGTTTTTCAAAATTGTTCTGTCACCATGCCCGGCCCTCGCGATGTTCTCCTTCTTAACTATTTGCGCAAGGAGGAGTTGATCTATGAATTAACTATCAGAAATGTGCAATCTGGAGGCACGGTTGCAATAGACACTAACAAGCTTAGAGAGTCTCTTGATTTGCCCATTTCCATCCCCAATTTGGGAGAGAAAGAAATTGACGACTCTCTTTCCACGATCACGGAGAATATTACTGGGCTAGCTTCTGTAGTTAGTTTTTTTGATGAAAATGATCCGTCTCCTAATCAAATTAAGCGTGTGCAAGGCAGGCTATATCATTTTTCGAATAGGGTTAACGATCTGTTGTCTCTAAAACTGAATGACGTTCAGAGGAAGGAAGCTAGTACGCTCCTGGAAAATATTTCTGAATTATCTAGTAAGGTCACTCAATTGTTAACTGGGGAAGTTCCTCCCAAATCTGATCAACCCACCATAGTGAATGCAGGTAGTGAGGAAGCGCCTCCCAAGGGAGAAGTTAATAGGATAACCGTTGCTGCTCAAACTATCCCTGCCCCATTGGACAACGAATCTGAACGTCGTGCATCATTGAGTAACATCCGTTCTGAATTGACTTCCTTGCCATTGAAACCTTTACCTACTATGTCACCCGGATTTAGTAGCTTGCCTCATCCATTGGCAATGTTGCTCAGAGGTATATCCAAGTTTTCTGTTAATACCACCAGTGACGTAATTTCATTTTTAAGATTTCTAGTGGAATTTCAGGATCATGCCCTTGTTTTTTCTCTGTCTCCGTGTCAAATCTTGCAAATTATCTATCCGTATGCTATTGGTATTCTCTCCGACAAAATAGTAAGAGCCATAGCTGAACAGTCATCCATCGAAGATTTTCATGCACATCTACTTGCTAATTTTATTCCTGCCCGCGCAAGGTCATCTCTGATTCAGAAATACTATTATCGAGTACAGAGGTTGGATGAAAACTTGGCTGATTTCATACAAGACATTAAGTTTTATACCAGGGTGTTTGCTCTTCACTTCCCTGAGGACCAAATTGTACAAGCTATTGTGGAAGGCATTTCACCATCTTATAGGTCATACTTGTGTTTTGCGGCGTGCCCGCAAACTTTTTCTGAACTTGAAGCGTTGGCCGTCTCAGCGGAAGGAGTTAGATACGCCGATTCTTTGCGTGTAGCGAAAGAACCCCCGCCTTCCTTTAGTAACACTCGGCCTCCACCTCGCCGACCAGTCACACCCCGTAAATGTTATGCTTGCGGGTCGCCTGACCATCTTCGCAATAAATGTCCATTGGTCAAAAGTAGTAGGGCAAATAATGGAGCTGGTTCAGCACAAGGCTGTTTTAAATGTGGGGCCTTCTCACATATCGCCAAGAATTGTCCGAACTCAAATAGCACCCCCTCCTGCTCAACTTCTGGTGCAAATTCCACCTATGCCAATAATAAAAAGTGACTAGTGGCTTCGGTTGAGTCGACTAATCCATCTTCCCGAGACTCAGCCCCTAGTAAACAGATTGTAAATGCAGAGAACGATCAGCCTTCAAATTCATCTTTTGAATGCCCTAAAGAATGTCTTAGGATTGCGGCGGATACCCCCGCACCTGTTCCTTTTCTTAAGATTGAGTTAAATAACGAGCCTATAACAGCTCTCTTAGATTCAGGTAGTGTTTGTTCGATTATTGCGGCTGAATGGTATTCTAAATTGAAATCGGTTTGTAAACTTCCTGACTATGTCTCTTCTCCTGTTCAATACGTTTCGGCTAATTCATCTCCATTAGAAATTCTAGGTTCCTTACTGGTCAAAATTCGTGTTTTTAAGTTTACATGGAAAATTAAATTGTTTGTGGCCAAGCAATTGTCTTGCCCCATTATATTGGGAGCTGACTTTATCTCTCACACTGGTCTTGTGCTCGATCTCAAGTCTAGGTCGTGCACATTCAAATTTGCTTCTAGTTGTAAAATACCACTATTAAAGTGTAATTCTGTGTCATGTTCTTCTATTTCGCCTACCCAGGATGAGATGTTGTTAGACCTTAGACATCTACCTGAGGAGCAGGCTGATAGTATTCGCAAACTGTGTCAGTCGTTTCCCGAGGTGTTCTCTGATACTCTTGGTGTTACTGACCTTATTGAATACAAAATTGAGGTTACGGATTCGATTCCTGTCCGTTTTCCACCGTATAGGCTATCTCCACCTAAAATGAAGGCTCTGAAGGAAATCATCGATCAGATGTTGAAGGACGGTATTATTAGGCCCTCTAAGTCAGCGTATTCTTCGCCTATTTTTCTAGTACCGAAACCCCAAGGAGGCTTCAGGCCTGTCATTGATTACAGGGCTCTCAATCGGAAGGTGGTGTTACAATCTGTGCCCCTTCCCGACCTTCATTCTTGTTTTTCATGGTTTCGTAAGGCCAAGTTCTTCACCATCTTGGACTTAAATCAGGCCTATAATCAAATTCCCCTTGCCGAAGAGTCTAAACACCTTACAGCGTTCGCCACGGACTGGAATTTATATGAATACAACCGCGTGCCTTTCGGGCTCCCCACGGGAGCAGCTGTGCTCACTAGGCTGCTAGATAGGGTCTTCTCCGACATCAAATTCGAGTACTTATATCACTACTTAGATGATGTCGTAGTATTTTCAGAGACTTTTGAAGAACATCTAGATCATCTGCGAGAAGTTCTTGATCGCCTTCGTAAGGCTGGGTTAACTGTTAAGTTGTCCAAGGTTGCCTTTGCTAAGCCCTCTATGTCATTCCTAGGGCATATTGTGTCACCCGATGGTGTAGCAGTCGATCATTCTAGAACACAGGCCATCCGTGATTTTAAACCTCCCAAGGACATTAAAGGTATCGCCAGGTTCATTGGTATGGTGAATTTCTTCAGAAAGTTCATTCCTAACTTTGCTAATAGAGCGGCGCCCTTAAACCTTCTTCGTAGGAAAGGCATCAAATTCGAGTGGGGACCTTCTCAACAAGCCGCTTTTGAAGATCTGAAATTAGCTCTCTGTAATGCCCCTGTCCTTGCTATGCCTGATTTCTCGAAGAAATTCATTGTCCAAACCGACGCATCATCGTCAGCAGTAGCGGCAGTCCTTCTTCAAGAGACTGAACTAGGGAGGCGACCCATCGCCTATGCGTCTAGGACATTGTCGGCTCAAGAAGCCAAGTATTCCATCTATGAGCTCGAAGGTTTGGCAGTCTTATTTGCCTTAGAAAAGTTCCGTCTCTATCTGGAACATGTCAAATTCGACCTGGAGACAGATAATCAAGCCTTAAGCTGGGTCTTAGGTAGGCCGCGTCGTACTGGTCGTATAGCCCGCTGGGCTATTCGTATTTCCGCCTTCCAGTTTGATGTTAGACATATCAGAGGTACCGAAAATGTTGTTGCTGATGGACTCAGCCGTATGTTTCATAACGACGTCGAGACCCACGAACCGGTCGACAGTTCATCACCTTCCGAGTCCATGCTATCTGAGGTTAATGCCATCCTAACAGATGCTCCCATGCTTTTTAGGGATATCGAGAAATACCAACGTGAAGATCCGACGCTGGCTCCGATAATGGAAACCCTTTCTTCTGGGGAACATGTTGTCCCTTATGTTCTGAGGAATGGTGTTTTATGTTGCCCTTCGAGGCATGATAAGATGATGAAAGTTGTTGTTCCAGCAGTTCTTGTACCAATGATCTTCAAGTATTATCATGAGACCCCATTAGGAGGGCATCTGGGTATCTTTAAAACTCGTGAAAAGATTCGTGAAATGTTCATATGGAAAGGTATGGACGGTGAAATTCGGGAACTTGTAAAAGCTTGTAAATCTTGTTTGATCAGTAAACCCACCATGTCCACTAAAGTAGGCCTTTTGTCTTCTCATCAAGCGTCGCGCCCCATGGAACGCCTGTATATTGATTATGTAGGACCCTTCCCCCAGTCGAAGGGAAATGCCAACAAATTCATCTTTGTATGTGTAGATGGTTTTACCAGATTTTCGTGGTTATTTCCGACTAAGATGGCTACCGCTCAGTCCACCATTACCTGTCCAAATTCTATTTTTGCTTCTTTTGGTCCGTGCCAATATATTGTATCTGATAATGCTAAGGCGTTCACATCAAATCTTTTTCGTAAATTCTGTTTTGACTTGTCCATCTCTCATGTAACCACTTCTGCTTATTACCCTCAACCATCTCTGGCTGAACGGGTTAACCGTAATCTCAGGTCCGCACTTATTGCCTATCATCATGAAGATCATTCTAGGTGGGACACGTCCCTGCATTGGTTAGCTTTTGCTTTGAATTCGGCGGTTCATGAATCACACAAGTTTACTCCAGCTTCCTTGATGTTTAAGTTTGTTCCCAACACGCCGCTCTCTAACCTCTGGTCTCTGAGTGACATTCTGCCCGAGACAATAGATCCGGATAATATTAAAGATCTTTGGAAGAAGGCTAAAGCCAATCTTAAGGTATCTCATGAAAAGGTTAGGGAAAGGTATGATAGTGGACGGAGACCCACCCCTTTAAAGGTAGGTGACCAAGTAATGGTCAAAAATTTTGTTCCCGCGGGCAAGCTTGCCCCCAGATTTCAGGGGCCTTGTATCATTCTCGATTTTCTTACGCCGGTTACCTTATTGTTAAGTAATCCAGCCACCGAGAGGATATTTAGAGTTCACCTGTCCCAGGTGAAGCCGGTGTAATTTCTGTGTTAACTTGCTTTATATTATTTTGAAAGGATATGAAGGTTATATTTTTTTTGAGTTTCATTTTTAAGGCATTCTGCACTACCTATAATATTTTGTTTCAGATGTAAGCATTTTTGTAAAACCTGTCCCGACCCGTTAAACTGCCATTCTGTCCTTTCCACGGCCATTACCACGCTCCCGTCTCCTGCTCCACTACACTCAGTGGCTGGCTTAGATGAAATGCCATGGATATCTGCACGCCGCTGGCCCCTCAATCTCTTTACATGCCTGTGCCCTTAAAAGAAACATGATGGTCCAACACAATTCTGCCGCCTAGCTTTAATGTTTCAGTGCCCCCGCAGCCGCGCGGCGCCGTGCAGTAACTGGGGAGGGGGATGGGCCCCCTCCTCTCCAGCGAGGACGACATGTGCACGGCGAGCCGGAGCTCTCCTCCCGGCCAAGGCTGATGTGCGGCGCACGACCTGCTACTTGCCCGCAGCCTGTATATGTTCACCGCGGGCGCGGCGTGCTTCAACACCTCTGCTCCCCTCATAGTGCGGGCGAGCGGTATCTCAGGGTACTTAAGGGGTCCGAGCGGCCTCCTTTTGGACGCAAGCTGCAACGGCCGGTCCGGCCATCCAACTTCATCAACATCAACTACATGGACAGTTACTATAAGAGATAACTACACTTGGGAATTCAACAGCAATATTTGGTGGACATTGCAAATTTTTCCTTCACTTTTAAGTATTAAAAGCTTATCTTCAGAAATTCAACTTCTATAAACATAAAGACTTTACTTCACCTGCAACAACAAAATTTTGGAACCGACTTAAGAAATTTCTCAAATACTTCTGCAAGTTATCTTAATCTCAACATCAAAACTTGGAACTTATTTTCAAACAAAAGTTTATGTTCTTCTGTGTTACCCCTTGGAGGAACTTTTGGGGGGGGAGGTCTGTACCGGGCGGTACACCTCTACACCGTTTATTTAAAAGTTGCGCCAGTTGAAACTCCTCTTCTGGAGGAAGGTTGAACTTTATCTACTCTATTAATTCTCTACTTTCTCAGAAGATGTCACCACGTGGAAAATTTTGAGTTTTTGAACTGTGTCACTTTTGATGTGTTTTTGTTTCGCTTGAAGTAAGAAGTGTGAACTTTCTCTTCTAGAGGACACTACTGAAGATCAACAATAGTGCACCCTAGTGCGGAGTCAAAGAACTATTTTGTTGGAGAAATTTTTATTTCAAAAGTTTGTTTCTTGTTAAATTTCTTTCTGTTATGGTTTAAGTTGGCTGTTTACCCCTCTTTTTCCCCTTGTTTTAGATTTATCCAATCCCGAATTTATTTTAGTAATTTCTGACCAATCTGGTGTATTTTCCCCCAACTTGTATCTGTTGCGGGGTCCTATCCAATAAAAACATTGTGGGCGGGTGTTTTCTTTCCCCTAACGCCTAGAAACTTCCGCGAGAGTGTTTAAACTGCTGATTTTTGGGTCTCTGGGCCACTTCTGTTCCATCTTTCAGTGTGTTAAGTACCTAGCAGGAGGCGGGAGCCGCCTCTTTCTTCGGCAGCGGTCAACAATAAGGTAATGGCCGATTAATAAATTCTTTCTTTTCTTGCTCAGCAGTTTAACTCTCGGGGCGGGTGCGAAGCGTTCCACCATGTAACCTTTTCCTAAAATGTAACTAGTCTTTTCTTCTATTCTCTTGAAAAGCTACATACTGGGATAGAGAGTGCTAACCCTCTCGAGCTCCCACTCATAATGTTTTGAGGTGAACTTATTGTTTCTCAACCTATTCTTCCGTAATGTAATGTAAATTGCTATTAAGTCACCTCTGTAGTATGGGATTAGCCCTTGTAATAACGGCCTAGTGCCAAGGTAGGTTTTAAAATCAAAGTGTATTAGGAGTGCAAGTTCGCCTCCTCTCAAATTGTTTTAGAGGTCATTTAATTAACCTGCTTTTCATTTAATAGACTTCAGTAGATTGGGTATTTTACCCCTGGGTTTGTGTCCGTTGTGGACAACTTGAAGGTGGAGTTTGGTGTGGCCTGGGAGAGGCTTAAATTAAAGAGCGGGTGGCTCTTTTGGAAACGGAGTGTTGTGTGCCTCGAGGAGGCTTAACTGTGTAATTTGGAGCAAGTGCTCCAGGGTTTGATTGGGGTCTTCTGCCCCTTTGTTAAAATTTGTATATCGGAAAGTTGGGCTAGTTGCTCAAGAATTGTGAACTCTGGGCTCGAAGCCCAAACTCTGTAACCCCTGTAATTTTACATTTCAAATTGTGTTTTGGCTACTAAGTACCTGTTCTTTGTTATTACTTAATATTGAAAAGAAAATATAACCTCGTTAAATTTTACATTAACTTTGATTCCGTAGTTTGAAAACCCATTCACCCCCGCACCTTCTTACACCTCTACCTACCGCTAAAACACGGTAACAATAATAATAATAATAATAATAATAATAATAATAATAATAATAATAATAATAATAATAATAATAATAATAATAATAATAATGTTCTGGACCGTCGTCAAATGTGCGGACCGCGCTGGAAACGGGTCCTGGCTGGGTAATGACTATGCAGTCCGGCCGTGGTTTCAGTATCGCCAAGACACCCAAGACGATACCACGCCGGATCTCCTGAAGGATTTGATCCATATTAAAAATGCTTATAGGAAAAGATGGCAAAGATTTAGGGACCCAACTGACCGGGTGGAATATTTGGATCTAGCCCGGGAAGTACGAAATCGATTGCTGGAAAGAAAGATTGAGAAATGGGAGGAAACTTGCCGTAATCTATTAGAAAACGAGTCAGATCGCGAATTTTGGCGGATTCTCGCACAAAACGAGTCAGATCGCGAATTTCGGCGGATTATATATCTAAAACAATAAGCATTCAATTATAAATTTCAGTATAATACCGTAGCGAAGCACGGGTATCTTGCTAGTATATATATAAAATAACTTGTCCTGACTGACTGATTCATCATCGCCAAGCCAAAACTACTGGACATAAAGTAATGAAATTTTGGGGATACATTCATATTAAGATGTAGGTGCTCGCTAAGAGAGGATTTTTGGATATTCCGTCGCTAAGGGGGTGAAAAAGGGGGGGTGAAATTTTAAAATGAGTGTATATATATCTCAAAACTTTTACAGTGTACAGATGTAAAAATTGGTATTTAGAATCCCCTTCAAAAATAAAGAAACATTTTTTGTTTTCGGAAAATCCCAATAGGACGGGTGAAAAGGGGTGAAAAAGGGGCTGAATGCCTTAAATGAGGATATTTACATCTCAGAAACAGAGGATAATATAGGCCTGAAAATTGGTATTTGAGATCTCCTTTGAAAATAAAGAAATACGCATTTTTTTTGTTTTGGAAAATCTACTTAATAGGGGTTAAACAGGAGTGACAAATTGGGGTGAATTTTTGGAAAGACTATATCTACAGTATATCTCAGAAACGTAAAATGTTACAGACGTAAAAATTGGTATTTGGAATCTCCTGTAAAAGTAAAGAAACATAGGTGATTTGTTTTTGGAAACTCCACTTAAGGGGAACTAAAAAGGGGGTAAAATTTTAAAATGATCATTTTTACAATATCTCAAAAACTTAACATGTTACCGAAGTGAAAAATAGTATTTTTTATCTCTATTGAAAATAAAGAAACATGTATTTTTTTCTGCAAAACCACTTGCCTGGAGGGGTAAAAGTGACAGAAAATGGGGTTGAATTATTTTAATGAGGATACTGATATATCAAAAGCTGAAGATGTTACAGGCGTGAAATTGGGTATTTGGAATTTCCTTTAAAAATAAAGAAATACGTATTTTTTTGTTTTCGGAAATCCACCTAAAGGGAGGAGGGAAATTGAAAAATTAATTGAATTATTTGTATGAGGATACTATTATCTCAAAAACGAAAGATTTTGCAAACTTGAAAATCGGTATTTGGAATCTGCTTTAAAATTAAACAAACACGTGTTCTCGAAAAATCCAATGAAAGGGGGGGGGGTGAAAAATTGAAAAATTAACTGAATTAATTGTATGAGAATACTTACATCTAAAAGATAAAGTTGTTACAGACGTAAAAATTGACATTTGGATCCCATTTAAAAACAGACAAAAAAGCGTTTTTTGGGCGAAATCATTTTGGGGGCGGGGGTGAAAAGGAGTTGAATTCCTTTTATGTGGACACATATCTCAAAAAGTGAAGATGTTAGAGTCGTGATAACTGGTATTTAGAAGATCCTTTACTATTAAAGAGACAAGTATTTTTAACGGGAAATTCACTTAAGGGAGGGGGGTGAAAGGAAGTGAAAAAAGTGAATTCTTTTTATGGGGATACTTATATCTCAGAACTGAAGGTAATAGACGTGAACATTGGTATTTGGAATCTCCTTTAAACATAAGGATACACGCCTTCTTTTTTTGTGGGGGGGGGGTAAATCAACTTAACGGCAGTGGGGTGAAAAAGGAGTTGAGACCAATTGATTTTACTGTTCATAATGTACTTATTCTGATCATAAACTGGTCATTTTTAATCTTTCCTGGGTTCGTTTTCAAGAACCATTTTTCCTTTGGAGTACATAAAGTTAGATTACAGTAGATTCTCCTGGCATATAAATAAAAATTTAAACACCTTTAGAATAAACGATATGAATGATATTGACCGTGCAACTGTTCATCTCTATAATAAGGTCAATAATTCACGGAAGTATATCATTCGTGTCGCCAGAAATCTCGCTCACTTGCCTACGCGCGACGATGGTGCTGGTCACATTATCAGCAATGACAATGGCAAAGGATGTAATTTACCGCCAAGTAGCCGTCTTTCATCTTGTGTGGGTTCCAGACCATTAATAATAATAATAATAATAATAATAATAATAATAATAATAATAATAATAATAATAATAATAATAACCTGAATTCAACTAATATCACCTACCCTAATAATAATAATAATAATAATAATAATAATAATAATAATAATAATAATAATAATAATAATAATAATAATAATAATGTTCTGGACCGTCGCCAAAAGGCGCGGACCGCGCTGGAAACGGGTCCTGGCCGGGTAATGACTACGATTGCAGTCCGGCCGCGGGTTGAGTACCGCCAAGGCATCCAAGACGACACCACGCCGGATCTTCTCAAGGATTTGATCCATAGTAAAAATACTTATAGGAAAAGCTGGCAAAGATTTAGGGACCCAACTGACCGGGTGGAATACCTGGACCTAGCCCGGGAAGTACGAATTCGATTGCTGGAAAGAAAGATTGAAAAATGGGAGGAACTTTGCCGTAATCTCTCAGAAAACGATTTAGATCGCGCATTTCGGCGGATTATATATAAAACGTTAAGCATTCAATTATAAATTTCATTATAATACCGTAGCGAAGCACGGGTATCTTACTAGTACTGTATATGGAGGAAACGGGAACGTTCTAAAGACCACATATGGGTTACATCATGACTAGTATATTTGAAGTGTTTAGTGAAAAATACTATACGTAAAATGACTTTTTCCATTCTAGAATCTCGAGTATCAAACTACATTATTTCTGTTCCGGGGATTCTGTGGAACGCAGAGGTGAAAGAAGGTGTGTCCACGAATGGCTGGTTGGAGAAAAGATTAAACAGTAATTTAAAACTTTAAAATTAGGAATATAATTCTTTCCTAGATTATTTTTTCTTTTCTTTTCAGGTTTTACACTTTGCAAAGCAATAACAAATAGTCAGGTACAAAAGAGCTCAAGAAAATTCTAGTACGGACAACATTTCTTAACAACATGTACTTGAATCTCCCCAGTTACAACTTTAACACGAGCACCACTGCTCACTTCAATAACTCCTCACGAAGACTGAGCTCCAAAATTTACAACTGTAGAAAGAGCGTCTTTGCTCCACACAATTACTCTCTAGGAGACTATTCTCCAAATTTTACAAGTGCAGGCCTCTTAAAGGTACGATCTACATTTTGCCAAAACTAAATAGTATTCACTGTCTTATCTGCTCAATAGTTTGATTTACATTTAAAAGGAAATGAATAATAGAAATTAACTTTAAAAGGGGTAACAAGTACCCATTCTACATGGCCTTAGTTAAAAAAGAAAAAAGATGAAGTTACTGAGCGAAAATCAAAATGTTAGGAGGCGAACCTTGCACTCCTCTGAAATATACTTGAAAAATACCCAAAAACCTATTTGGGCTGATGGGCCTAAGTTACAGAGGCTAAGCCTATACTACGGAGGTGACTAGATGGACAGAAAGTTTAAATTACAAGGAAAAGATACATGTAAAGTTTACGAAATCAGAGTTACCTCAAGACCAAGTTGAAGGGGAATATAAGAGGGCACCCACTCTTTAATCCCTAAGTTAAATTAAGATCTTAAACCAGATGTAGAATTTACATGACCGGATTACATCAAGAAATAATTTTGAAACCTTCCTCTCGAGTTAACTTTCTGAGAATATTATATGATTAAAATATATCTGCCATTACCTTGAGCTGGTGGACCTTCCGGAGATGGACGAGGCAAGTCCTCCCCTGCCTCCTCTACTAACACACTCTACTGCTGGACTGGGGCGATCGAAAGACAATATAGCCCGAAAGGTCCCAGTTTTTATAGCGGAGAGGAAGGTTCCAGATTTCTCTGGGCCGAAGTCCTGACACACCCACAATTTCCACTGGACTATAAAATAAATATCAAAAATTTCCGATTAGTGGATTAAATAAATGTACAAAATTCTCTATTGGCTACAATATTAAGTCGGCGGGAAGAGATAAAAGTGCTGACAACCTTATAACACAAAAAACAATCTACAAACAACACAGTTTAGGAAAGTATAGTTTACAAAATTGCTCTTGAAAATTAATTGTCCATCCTCTCATCAGAGGGAGCACATACGTTGATAGCAGAGACATCTGTCGATGAATGTTCAAACTTCTTCCGAAATGAGTTTCATTGTTCATGTTATAGATGTCATTCTAAAACGCGCTTAATTTAAGTGCACGGAACAGGTGTACCTCCGGTACAATTACCATCAACATGCACAGAGTTGTGGCGGCCATGGTTGTTAAGTCGTCAAGTATATAATATTATGATCTGACAATGTGGGCAGCCGGTTCGAGTCCCGTTGGTCTTCTTTAAAAAAAATACAATGAACTTCTCCCGACCACGACTTTTGTACTTTTTAAAAGAAAAAGACGTTTCTATCAAGCGAAGTTGTTTGGGTTAAAAACATTGCAATGATAACGATTATATTTGAACCATTTAGTGAAAAATACTATCTTTCCGTGAAATGAAAGAATCTTTTTTTTTTTCATTCTGGGGTATGAAAACACACACTCTCCACGGTTAACACAGCCCGCACAGTGACGATGACAGTTTAGGCGGTAGGCTAAATGACCGCACACCGTGGTTAGCCGATTCCAATCCCGTTGAATTAAAAAAAATAGAATGTTGGCCGACAGGGTAGGAGGGGTGGTGACATGCATTTTTCTAATCACTAGATTGCGTGCCAAAAGCCGGGATAAAATTCCGAAACTTTTCGCTGTACTCATATGGAGTGAGGGCATATGCCACTGTTGATGGTGATTCGTCTGTCCGATAGAGAGGTAAAGAAGACTTCCCTTCGAGTTAACTTTCTGAGACTATTACATGATTAAAATATGTCTGCCATTTCCTTGAGCTGGTGGAAGAGATAGAAATGCTAATAACCTTAGAACACCAAAAACAATCTACAAACAACCGGGGTAAAACGGACTGAAAATGGGGTTGAAATTTTTAAAATTAGAATACTGATATCTCAAAAACTTAAGATGTTACAGACGTTAACGTTGGTGTTTGGAGTTTCCTTTAAAAACAAAGAATACGTCATTCATTTTATCTCATTAACTTCTCTGATGAGGTTGACGCCAGAAAGGGCATCCGGTCTTAAAACCTCGCTACGAAGGTTCATTTCACCTCATACCCGACCCCGTATGGGTTGGGCGTACAAGTTTGAGGAATGACATCTTAAGAAATGTTGATCTTGAATGCTTCGTTGTAGGTGTTTCTATGGTATTGACATGTTTCGGCTGAGATGGAATTTCGTATGCTTGGTTCTTTCTCGATAAAATGCCTCTCATTCAACGAGGTGAGATTGTCATTTTGTTGCACATAATTAACGCCATCTATTGGCATAACACTGAACCAAGTACTACTCTCTGGTTTGAAGCATTGGAGTTTGGGGCTTTGGACTTAATTCAACCGGCTATGCGTCCTCAGAAGTACGCCAGCAGAAATCCGTCGGGAGAACACGACGTCCAGGAAAGCATGAGATCTCACCTGTAAATAAATTTCCATCTTAAAGGTTGTGTGATTTTCGTGTGTTAAATCAACAAATTTCAAGTGAGCCGACCACCCAAAGTACTAAAACTCCACAAAGAAAACAATAAGAGTAATCAAAGGCAAAAGTGGAAAATATAAAATATTCAGTTACAAAGACAAACAACTAAAGCTAAAACGATACATTTGGGAAAATATGAATTGAGTCAAGTTGAGTCACAGGAAAGAGAGCACAACGTGACTCCCCATTACGCACTTTCCGCAGCTACTTATAATCACAAATCACCTTTCGCTAGAAAAGTGATCTTGCTTGGTATAGACTTCCGACAGTGCCTGGCAGTAATTCCTCACTGTTAGAGAACTGTTATCCAGTCAAGTTTTAAATATTCTATTTTATGGCTCAAAATACAGATTTAACTTCACTGGAAGGCTTCTAAAACTCGGAAACGGAGAACTAGGCCAAAAGGTACTATATAGGTTCAACAAAACCGGCTTTCAAAAAATATTCTACGAGATTCACTTGATTCTTCTTTTCATCCAAGTGAGAGTACAATGTTTTCCCAAAGTAACAACTTTTTGCCCAAGAAACAAACAACTTAACATCATCAACCAATAGGTTTGTGCAGTGGAACGAGATTGAATCTACGGAAGCTAGACAAAAAATACCGTTCATGCAGAAGTTCATACGGGCTCAGCTTCAGGAAGAAAGATTTTTATTCCAAGAATAGATTTACCACCTCTGAATGCGGGAATACCATTCGTTCTTAAATGGAGGCAATTTTCTCTAAATTTAGCCTCCTCTGTCGCAATGAAGAAGCCATCAGGACAAACTTTAAAGTTGCGATGAATTTTCTTATTCCAGTGTTTTGGACAGTTGTACGTAGCGTTTACAAGAGTACCTACTCAGATCCATAGACTTCAAAGTACAACTCCAAGCTAAAACTGCACTCAATACGGTTTGTAAGGAAATCCATATGTATAAAATAACATGTCCTGACTGACTGACTGACTCATCGTCGCCGAGCCAAAACCACTGGACATAAAGAAATAAAATTTTGCGCATGCATTTATATTAGAGTGTAGGTGCTCACTAAGGGAGGATGTTTGGATATCCCGTCGCAAAGGGGGGTGAAAAAGGGGAGTGAAATGTTTAAATATAATCTATATCTCAAAAACTTAAAAATGTACAGACGTAAAAATTGGTATTTGGAATCTCCTTCAAAAATAAAGAAAAATGTGTTTTTGTGTTTTCGGAAAATCCCATTAAGAGGGGTGAAAAAGGTGTTGAATACCTTTTATGAGGGTACTTATATCTCAAAAACTATAGATGTTACAGACATGAAAATTGGTATTTGGAATCTCCATTAAAAATAAAGAAAAACGCATTGTTTTGCTTTTTGGAAAATCCTATTAATGGGGGTGAATAGGAGTGACAAAGGGGGTGAATTAAAAAAAAGATATATATCTACAGTATATCTCAGAAACTTAAAACGTTAAAAATGTGAAAATTGGTATTTGGAATCTCCTGTAAAATTAAAGAAACATAGATAATTTGCTTTTGGAAAATCCACTTAACGGGAACTGGAGACGAGGGGTGAATTTTTAAAATGAACATATCTACAGTGTGACGGTGTGTGCACCAGATAGCACCACAAGGACTGTGCCGGATTGACAACAGGAGAATTTGAGATTTTAAAACGGAAAAACTGCAAACTCCTTTGGCTATGTGAGAAAGGTAAACTATTACTCACTTCCCCGCAGGAAAGGGAAATAAAAGAAGTTATCTCAGAAAATAAGAAGGAAAAGATCGACGAGATGGCTAACATGCTTATGACAAAAATGGCACTCGTCCTAGAAGCACAGCTCCAACAAGTGGATTATTTCGAAAACAACAGGAAACGACTAAACTATGCCAGAGCAGTCTCTCAAACTTCAACAACAAGCGAAGACATAACGAGCACACATCCAACAGTCATTCCAGAACCCAATAATAATTAAGGAATCTGAAAGAACTGAAACACCTAAAGACAAACACCAAAGAGAAGGAACTAGACAACGAAGAGATGGATCAGTCATCAGAGGGACCAGAACCGATGAGGACTTCAATTTAAAATCAGTACAAGCATGGCTATATGTAGGAAGCATTCACTACAGCGCGGAAGAAGAAACTCTCGAAAACTTTCTGAGGAAAACTGGCATAACTAGTGACATTCAATGTGAAATGCTGGAAACAAAATGGATAAATAAGTCGTTTGAACTTGGCCTCTCCTTGGGAGAACTCGACAAAGTAAAATCACCAGGTTTCTGGCCAAAAGTAATAATAATCAGGAGGTTCAATTTTCGCTGAGAAAGGCGAGTTGGGGTCGATCAGTGCAGAAGATGAACCAGCAAAGGCTAAGAACACAAGTCTACTTAAAATAAACGTCATGCTATGGAACGTAGAAGGCTTACGAAAACTAATCGAAACAACACCTGATAACTTACGGAACGGACTCGGTGTAATAATTACCACGGAAACAACGATCACAGAAAATTTAGACACACCGATACCTCACTACTACAGAAAACGTGCACTAGCAACCCAAAAGGGCCGGGGAAGACCAGAACGAGGCATATCCTGCTTCTATAATGATAAAATAGGAGTAATCAAAGAAGTCAACATGGAAGAAAATACAACTGTCGTGGAAACAGCAAACTTATCATTCGTAGGAATTTATATCAGCCCTGCAGAAACAGTGGATGACGCGCTTGAGCAAGTCATTAGGGCAATAACATATGTAGCAAGGGAAGAGAACGTTATAATGACCGGCGACCTGAACTGCAGACTCGACAAGCCGAACAACAGAACGGATCTCTTCTTGGAAATCTTAGCAGCGGAAGGATACAATCTGATCAATTAATCGTACCGAATGGGACAAGCACTATCGATCTCATCTTCTACCGAGACAAAGGTATCACCTTTATGGATCACCAAGTAGTAAAACGACAAAATATCTCAGTACTCAAGAAACATTTACCAATCTGGGCCTATGCGACTTTCAGAATAAGAAAAAAACTGCCAACACAAGAAAAAACAATCACAAACAGGATCAAGAAAACTAGACGTTGATAAACTACAGGCAAACCGAACGAAGATAGAAATAACCTCACAGCTCAATGAAGCAGGCCAAACAGATTCTTCACTAGAAATTATCCACCACTACATTAGAAACGCCATGATACCCAAAACAGAACGGACGTCCAAAATTTGGTTTGAAGAACGAAGGAAAACACTTCAACTACTGCGCCAAGCCAGACAACAAACGAACATATCAAACCTTCAAATGTACGCCCATGAAAGAAAACTCTACAAGCATTCTGTTAGCTCTAAAGAAATCAGCATATATTAAAGACCACGCAAGGACGTAAGCTAAGGAAGCTCTGAAAGACCCCTACATAGCCTTAAAAAAAGTACAAAATCAATCAAATCATATAACCATCGAATCTTGAGAAAACCACTTCACAACAATTCTCAACAAAGAAAACAAAACATGGGCTCTCGATATCAGAGAACAGAACAATACAACAATATCTGCAATAACCCTTAGATAGTAAAACAGTCTGTATTTACCATGAAAAAGTGGAAGGCTGCAGGATCCAACAGGATAGGTCTATATACTGAAAAATTACAAGACTCCCTAGAAATACTAGGTCCCATATGGACAAAGCTCTTCAATAGATGCCTAGCAACGGGCTTTATCCCAGATAGTTGCAGGCAATCACATATGAAAATCCTTCATAATGGAAAAGGAGAAACCGATGATGAAAATTCATACAGAGGAATAGCGTTAGAGAGCAACTCCTTCAAGATTTATACAAGAATCCTCACCCGGCAACTTGAGAGGGAAACTGAAATCCACATTCCGGAGTAGCAATTTGGATTCAGGAAAGGTAGAGGGACCCTGCACGCAATCGCAAATCTACTAAACAACTTACACGAGGCATTAAGGCACAGAGGAGGAAAACTCCATGTTGTCTTCATTGATTAACTTATACGAAAGCCCTCGACTTCCTAAACAGAGTCAAGTTAATAAAGAAGCTAGAACACATGATTGGAAAAAATAACCCGCTGGTCACTGCAATAAATAATTTTCTAGCATTCGTTTAAATCGAGGACGGTGTAGCAACCTCGTTCCCCATCACATAGACAAATGGAGTTCTCCAGGGTGATCCAATAAGTCCAGTCTTATTAAATATCGCCACAGCAGATCTAACAAAGATAATACAGAACTCTCCAGTCGTGTTATACGCCTATTCTGACGACATGATACTAGGCTCCAGAAACTGGGAGGTCTTCCAGGAAGCAACGGTTAAGTTACAGATCTGGGCTGACAAAGTGACCTACAGTTAAATAAGGACAAAACTGTTAACAAGACTTCGAAAAGGAGGAAGAGTTGCTGCTCAAGACAAAATCACGTTTTCAGGACAGACCTTGAAAAGAGTTGGTAATTTCCGATACCTCGGCATCACTCCTCAGTCTAATGGAATCTCTTACAGAATACACGTCAGAGAAAGAACAGTAGCAACTATACGAGAGATCTACAACATAGAAAACCCCACCATGATCTCACTAGAAACTTCTCTTCCGCAGCAAAATTCTCCCTACTCTTACTTATGGTATTTATCTAATTTAAAACCACCTTACAATGAGCGACTTAGAAACCCTAGAAAGAGTAAAAGCCAGATTCCTGAAAAGAATACTGGGGATAGTAAAAGCAGCGCCGTCTAGCGTATATGCTTGCAAAAGAACGCTTTTTCATAGAAGATTTGAGGTACATCCTACAGCTACCATCTACGCCACAAGCAGAAGAAGTCCTCAGGAAAAGAAGAACCGAGCTCGATAGCTGCAGTCGCTTAAGTGCGACCAGTATCCAGTAATCGAGAGATAGTGGGTTCGAACCCCACTGTCGGCAGCCCTGAAGATGGTTTTCCGTGGTTCCCATTTTCACACCAGGCAAATGCCGGGGCTGTACCTTAATTAAGGTCACGGACGCTTCCTTCCACTTCCTAGGCCTTTACTTTCCCATCGTCGCCATAAGACATATCTGTGTCGGTGCGACGTAAAGCAAATAGCATCAGGAAAATGAGACAAAAACAAGAAGAAATATGGCCGGAATTTTTCACAACAGAGGCCATGCTAGCTAGACTGAAGATGGAGTGAACCAAACCAGGTGTTGCGCTGTAGGCTACCACAACAAGACTATCTGTACGAGGATTTCATCATAAATTGTGCATGAAAACATACTTCCATGACCCAAGTGAAGACTGCTTATGCAAATTATGCAACAAAGTGTGTGAGTGATATCACTTTACAATTTGTGCAAAGAGATATAAGACTCGGAATGAATATAGCAAAGAATATTTTTTTTAATCTCTTTGATCAATGTATACTGATTTTATGCACGTTTGTGCGCTCTTTCCTTAATAATAATAATATTCGGTACAAGCTACATTCAGCTCCGCCTACTTGTAGGCCTACGACACGCTGCTCACCTCACGATGCGAGGACAACGCTCTTGAGATCTCTCGAAATTTCTCCCGAGGAACAGTACTTGCGCTAGAAATCTCGAGATCCCGTCTCAGACTGCTCATCACTACACCGTAGCGGTGAATGTAATACCAACAAGAATGCTCGCCTGCTTGCGGCAAGAACACTTGAGACCAGTTATTCCGTTGTTTTAGTTAACGTACCGGTAGTTTCAAAAAATTTACCATTGTAATAATACCATTATTTGTTTTACGTTCTTCTAATTGCTAAACATTTTGAATAACACTTAGTTCCGCTTGATTTCATTGTCTTGTTACATTTGAACATCCCCAAATGTCTCCAATCTCAACGTGAATCGACCTGCTATCTTGCTAACAGGGAATCATTGTTCTTACCCATTCTCTTATCAACGTAGCCAAGTGTTTTAACACGACTTTCGTCGTAGAACTGCGAAAATGCAGATGTGAGTAAAAATCCTGGCATATACGTACAACCACTACCCACAGCATGGTCTTCCAAGAAAATGTTCAATCTCTACAGAACAGTATCTTCTTTGATATCCAAAGATCACACTTGAACCACACAAATAATTAACTATAGACCAACAGATTAATGCCGATTATCAGACAAGTACTTCCTCCTCTGTGGTGTAGTGGTTAATATGATTAGCTGCCACCCCGCGGAGGTCCGGCTCTGCCACGAAATTGGGACTGGAACGGGGTCCACTTGGGAGCTCACTGAATAGAGGGGGTTCGATTCCCACCTCAGTCATCCTCGAAGTGGTTTTCCATTGTTTCCCACTTCTCCACGCAAATGCCGGGATGGTACCTAAATGCCATAGCCTCTTCTTTGCCTATCCCTTCCAATCTTCCCAACCTCCACAAGGGCTCTGTCGAGCAGATGAGGCCACCTGGGTAACGTACTGGTCCTCCTTCCAAGTTGTATCCTGAACCAACCAAACAACCAAATGTCTCGCGTTCCAGGACACTGCCCGTGAGGCGGTAGAGGTGGGATCCCTCGCCGAGTCCGGGGGAAAAAGCAACTCTGGACGGTAAAGGGATTAAATAAAGAAATACGTAGTACAGTCATTAAGTTCTGAGACTTGACGCCTGGAGGATAGGCACCCGCACGACTCAGTATGTTGCACACGATGCCGCATTACACGGCGTACACATGCACAGAACCACATCCGCCACCAAAATAGTCGCCGTTGGTCGTTTACCACTTAAGCAGAACCACATCCACCCTCAAAATAGTCGCCGTTGGCATTTATGCACGTTTGCCAACGTTCGTATAGCTGCTGGAAGCACCGCTGAAAGGAAACACCATGTTTCGTCTCCAGTTATTATCCGGTTGAGAAACGTCGGATCATCATCAGTACTACTGATGAAGTCACCACAAATCGTCGTGCGATCATCACGTTGGTCTTGCGACAGGATTCGTGGCACACTGTGCCGGGTAACACGAGACATGTTGAGGTCATCCGTGAGAATTTTGTGGCAAGTATCATGGCTGACCCCTATTGCCGCTGCAAGATCGTCTACCGATTGGGAGCTGTTAGCACGCACCAACGTTGCAACTTCTTGGATCTTGCGTTCCGTTCGAACTGTCTGTGGCCGACCAGTGCGCACTGTCCCGTCCTTGCACAAAACGTCGGTGCCACCTAAACACAACACTGGGACTCAATGCGTCCTCACCGTAAACCTGCTGCACCATTTCAAACGTTTCGGCAGTGGTTTTGCCTAAATTCCGGCAGAACTTGATGTTTGCCCGTTGCTCAAACTGTGACATGTCAACGTCCGACGGGCGCATTCAAATCACCGTCACAACAAAGACCGTACGTCTGCTTCTATTGAATGCACTCAACTGTCTCTTGCAGGGACGAGAGACTAACTGGCATGGTACCATACCACGGCGCCACCTATGCGCTATAGTGCACCACAGCGCCATCATGCAGTCAGTCTCAGAACTTAATGACTGTACTATGTATAAGAATCAAACTAGTACTCGCGTGTGCACAAGTCAATGAGGCAGTGACAGATTAAACCCTGAGGAAAACCTAAGGCAATGGGGGCTGCATTGCTAATTTCTCCTACTAGGTACCAACCCACAATTTCATAAACTAATGTTATTACAAAAACAATAATCATCATTATTATTAATGTATTAAACAAATTAGCATATTTAAGAGAATATTAGGACCAGTAAACAATTCTTCTACCGCTTTTCCCACACTGTGGTGCGGTCACGGATGCGAACTCACACACTCATGCAGGTTTAATCATGTTCTACGACCGAACGCCCTTCCTGACGCTAACCCTGTATGGAGGAATAATCACTACTGCATGTTTCTGTGGTGACTGGTAGTTTACGAAGAGGAATGTGTTGGAATAAACACGAAGAATCAGTACTCGAGTTATTGGAATTATCCAGACGTGATTAAAATCCCCAACCTGACCGAGAATCAAACCCGTAACCCTCTGAGCCGAAGGCCGTGACCATTCAGCCAATTTATGTTTAATAATATTGTGTCATATTATTTAATAGTCTTAGCCCGGCTCCTTGGCTGAATGGTCAGCACTGAGGTCTTTAGTTCAGAGGATCCCGGGTTCGATTCCCGGCCGGGTCGGGGATTTTAATCACGTCTGGTTAATTCCTCTTACCTCGATGATTGGATGTTTGTGTTTGTTCCCAACACACTCTTCGTTTTCACACAACATACCAAACTACCAACCACTACAGGAACAATACCAAACACATCCTTCCTCATAGGATCGGCGTCAGGAAGGGCATCAGGTCCTGAAACAGGGCCAAATACAACTGTGTTACACATTTAGCACCTGTGACCCCACCAGGGTGTAGGAAAGGTGGCATAAGATTTTTAATAAACCAACAAAACCTGAGCCATACACTTCCCCAATTTATTTATGGTGAAATCACTCAGGATATCCTTGATACCCAACTTTTGCAAGACATCTTAATCAGTTAATTTATAACTGTTATGTTTTTCAGTCTGCCAAAACTAATTTTGAGCAATAAATAACAAATAATAATGATCTACAGTTGTGATGGCAGTAGTGCCAGACCTGTCACTTAGATCCTTCCCAACAGAGTAAATATGGCCAAGACCATCACAGCTCAACTGGTAAGAGTATCTGATGGATGAAAAATTGAAGGTTTGTGGGTTTGAATCCCACTGGTGTCTGGCTGACCATTTTTGTTCTGTACTTAACATCTCTTCAGTATGTACTTTATGTACTTGACACGACCTAATAATATGTTGAAAGTCTACTTGGAGTATCTTTTCTAAGTTATTCAGCCACTCCTGAATATTACAACTTTTTCAAGGCACTAAAGGACAGCTGATGGACACTCAATAACATTAAATGAATTCTTTATGTACCCACACAGATGTGCTGTTATCATTATCTGGCAAAAGAACACAACTCTACCTATCCATCAAGATATTGCTGTAGGACTGAAGCTCCTAAAAAATCAGGATTGCCACCATTCCAAATGGCACAGATACTCATCAGCAGAACTTATAATGGAAAAGCAGAATGCCAATTTGTACGGAACAATGCAGCTCTGAAGGAGTGGCAGATACACTGACTGACAGAGCAAATGCAACACCAAGAAGGAGTGGTCAGAACTTTATGCCAATTGCAGGGTAGACTGACGTCACTGAGGTATGCTCATGATGTGAAATGCGCCGCTGTGCTGCGCACGTAGCGAACGATAAATGGGACACGGCGTTGGCGAATGGCCCACTTCGTACCGTGATTTCTCAGCCGACAGTCATTGTAGAACGTGTTGTCGTGTGCCACAGGACACGTGTATAGCTAAGAATGCCAGGCCGCCGTCAACGGAGGCATTTCCAGTAGACAGACGATTTTACGAGGGGTATGGTGATCGGGCTGAGAAGGGCAGGTTGGTCGCTTCGTCAAATCGCAGCCGATACTCATAGGGATGTGTCCACGGTGCAGCGCCTGTGGCGAAGATGGTTGGCGCAGGGACATGTGGCACGTGCGAGGGGTTCAGGCGCAGCCCGAGTGACGTCAGCACGCGAGGATCAGCGCATCCGCCGCCAAGCGGTGGCAGCCCCGCACGCCACGTCAACCGCCATTCTTCAGCATGTGCAAGACACCTTGGCTGTTCCAATATCGTCCAGAACAATTTCCCGTCGATTGGTTGAAGGAGGCCTGCACTCCCGGCGTGGCGTCCGCTCAGAAGACTACCATTGACTCCACAGCATAGACGTGCACGCCTGGCATGGTGCCGGGCTAGAGCGACTTGGATGAGGGAATGGCGGAACGTCGTGTTCTCCGATGAGTCACGCTTCTGTTCTGTCAGTGATAGTCACCGCAGACGAGTGTGGCGTCGGCGTGGAGAAAGGTCAAATCCGGCAGTAACTGTGGAGCGCCCTACCGCTAGACAACGCGGCATCATGGTTTGGGGCGCTATTGCGTATGATTCCACGTCACCTCTAGTGCGTATTCAAGGCACGTTAAATGCCCACCGCTACGTGCAGCATGTGCTGCGGCCGGTGGCACTCCCGTACCTTCAGGGGCTGCCCAATGCTCTGTTTCAGCAGGATAATGCCCGCCCACACACTGCTCGCATCTCCCAACAGGCTCTACGAGGTGTACAGATGCTTCCGTGGCCAGCGTACTCTCCGGATCTCTCACCAATCGAACACGTGTGGGATCTCATTGGACGCCGTTTGCAAACTCTGCCCCAGCCTCGTACGGACGACCAACTGTGGCAAATGGTTGACAGAGAATGGATAACCATCCCTCAGGACACCATCCGCACTCTTATTGACTCTGTACCTCGATGTGTTTCTGCGTGCATCGCCGCTCGCGGTGGTCCTACATCCTACTGAGTCGATGCCGTGCGCATTGTGTAACCTGCATATCGGTTTGAAATAAACATCAATTATTCTTCCGTGCCGACTCTGCTTTTCCCCCAACTTTCATCCCTTTCGAACCACTCCTCCTTGGTGTTGCATTTTCTCTGTCAGTCAGTGTATTTAACACCAAGAACCCTTCTGCTGGTTTTGATCTTCCACATAGAACATGAGTTGCTTTGAACAGATCTGAACCAATCATGGACAACACAGTTCACTGCTTTATAAGTGGGGTATGCTTACTTCCTCTAACTCTGACTGTGCCACATAAAATGTCCAAGAGCATACTCTGAACCACTGGACGACTTCATGGTAACATGTACACATGCCATATAACGGCTGGATAAACTGGACATATGCCTGTGAAATCCGTAGAGCTAAGCAGATTGTTAGAATAGTTTGCTCCAATTCTGTTATATATGTGTGTGTGTGTGTGTGAGAGAGAGAGAGAGAGAGAGAGAGAGAGAGAGAGAGAGAGAGGTGTGTGAGTGTTATTCACCTAAGACATAGGTTTTCAACCAGTGTGCCGTGGCACTCTAGGGCAACTTAAATGACCTCCGAGGGCACCATGGAGTTTTCAGTATTAGCGATAAAGAAAACAGCTGTGTCAACTTACAAAGAAAATGTACATAATTATTCTTCTTCTACCACTACTCTTACTACATTTTTCCCATACCTGTGTGGTCGTGGGTGCGTACCGTAGATTACATGTGGATTTGGTTCTATTTTACGGCCGGATGCCCTTCCTGACCCCAACCCTACGTGGAGGGATGTAATCACGATAATGTGTTTCCGTGGTGGTACGTAGTGTAGTGTGTTGTCTGAATATGAGGAGGAAAGTGTTGGGACAAACAGATACTGTAGTCCTCCTGAGCCAGAAGAATTAATGAGATGAGATTAAAATATCCAACCTAGTTGGTAATCGGAACCGGGACCCTCTGAACCAAAGCCTCAGCCAAAGAGTCGGACTGAAAATTTACTTTATTCATAATATATTTTAAATATAATTTTCCTTTCATTTTTTAAATATTCAAAAGAGACTTTATCTGTCTCTTTTTATAACTTACTAAAGGTTTTGCATACTGCACATTGTATGTATGAGTGTTTTCGTCATACGTTGGGTAGTATAGTTTTTTAAAAGATTCTTACAATGTCAAAATATCGACAGTTTTTACTCGGTATCCTACAGGGGAACCACAGAAAAATTTTGTGGGTCACGGGAGCCATGGGTTCTAAAATTTTGAAAACTACTGACCTAAGATGTTACACTGAAATAACTTCTTATCCATTAAAGATATCGATATTCTGTTTTCATATTCTTAAATGGTATTAAGAGCCTCACGAAACATCTTGTTACTTTTTTCTCTGTTTTGTGATATCAACACCAAGTTTTTTTAATGTTACTATACAGCAGTTATTTACAACCCTAGCAGAAAAGATCAAACTGTTACAAATTCATACAAGCAATTAAGTTACATCAGGCAATAAATACATTTAGAAATATCTGTAATAATTCAACTTGAGATTTTAGTGGCTGAGAGTGAGCAATGGTCACACAAAATCTGCTCTTCGTCTTGATTTTTAAAAATAATTTTATTTTTATTTAGTAGTAGTCAGATACAGGTATGAAGTTCACAATTTTGCACTGATTGTAACAATATAAAATATTAACAGTAAGAAAAAACAATAAAATTTAACAAAGAAGGTACTTAATGTTAAGAGTTCTTTAGAAATTAAATAACAAACATAACAATAATGTCCGTGTCACTAGTAGTGTTCTGACCAAGTTATCAACAGGGAATCAAGAGCCTACTCCTTTAGCGTATATTTCAGTTTGGTTTTGAAGAAATGATAGGGAACAAAGATGTCATTTTCATGTAGGGCATTTGCTATTGTGGGACGGCAATTAGAATATGGAATGTTGCTGGAGTGTTAGGCGCACACAAGAAATATGGAATGGTAGTCTATTTCGGATCCTAAATGGATGGGCATGTAACGGGAAGCGAGGTAAATAAAGATGTACATTTAAGAGTACCATTAACAGTTCTGTGAAGAAAGCAGAGAGCCTCAGATCCAAGATATTGAAATATGACAGAATTTGGTTGGTATTATACTGTCTCAGGTCAGGGTTACAGGCTTTAATAATGCACGTACAGAATGAGAATATACGGTTTATGACATTTGTGGGGGCAGGTGATGACCAGACGGGAGCAAAAATCAATGATAGGAAGAATAAGTACAGAAGTATAATTTAGTAAATCTCAGTAAATCTGAACAAAAGTCCAAGAGACCTCATGGCACAGGATTTAACTTGGTCTAGTTGATAAGAGAAATGTAGTTTGCTAACATAAAATATTCCAAAATTTTTGACCTGAGTAACAGCCTTCAGTGGAGTGCCATTTATTTCATACCAGTGGGTAAGCTCATTTTCATTTAGGCACATAGACTTTTTAATGCATTTTTCAGCATTAATTTTCAGTTTCCATCTAATTATCCAGTCGTAGCCCAAGTCCAAAGCATTTTAAATGCTATCACAATCACTGGAGTTTACTATGTTCTTGAAAATTTCGAAATCATGAGCATATAGTAATATGGAACATGGAGTCCTATTTATGTCATCTGTGAGGTCATCTACAAAGGGAGAAAACAGTACAGATGATAGAATTCCTCCTTGTGAGATGCCAGATGAGACATTCAGCCATGAGAAAATAGATCCAGGAAGTATGACTCGCTGTTGATGGTTGAGAAAATACATGAGTTCATCGCAATGTACCGAGGCATAGGAGCACAGTGAAGCAGTGACAGTAAGCACAGTGCCCAACATGGTGAGCAGATGTAGTCATCCCAAACCAGCGGCATGTTTACGCCTAGAAACTAAATAGGACTGAACTCCCCAGCTATATACATGCTCAGAACAAATAAATAAAACAAATCAACTAGTAAATGAACCTGAACTCACCAGTACTTACAGAAAATGTTGAAAGTGGTCTCCTTGAGCTTCACATTTCATGAGATATCGAAACACACCTTGCAATTCATGGACCTTGATGGAACCACAATGTTCCTAATTTTGATTTAATTCTTCTGCAGTTGGAGAATTATTCCTGTAAATTTTTCCTTTGATATTTCCGCATGGATAAAACCGCAGGTGCTTAAATCAGGTGAACGAGAGGGCCATAAGCCTTTGTGATGATCTGATCATCATCGAACACTTCCTACAACCATCGCAAAATGCTAAGCGCCGCGTGAGCCACTGCACCATCCTGCTGTAAAAAGCCGTACTTTTTTTCTTCTTCAATCAGTTCAGCAAAAAAGTTTGAGAATGTTGTGAATATAACGGTTAGAAGTAATTATGCCCTGAAAAAATATCAGGCCGATAATTCGTCGGGCACTAATAATGCAGCATACACCCACTTTCATGTTGTGCAGATGTCTCGACTGTAAAATGTGCGGGTTCTTTGTATCCCAGATCCTATTGTGAAACGGCATATCCACTCAATGAAAACATGCTTCGTCACTCATAAAAAGAAAGTTTAAATCCACTATACCATCGAGGACACTATTCATTAGCTAACTGCAAAAATCTTAATTAATCTTGCAATGAAATCTGCAGGTCTGAATGGACTGAATGAGTCTGGTAAGATTATAAATATAATAATTTTGTTGCATTACGTACTGATGAATGTGAAATATCAGTTTCCTGAGCTACTCTCCGAAGCGACTTATGTGGACTGACTTACAGTCTTGCCTGTATATCTTCTAACTTCTCTTGTGTGAGAGCTGTTCTCCTTCGCCTTTTTTTAAAATTAGTTACGGAACTACTACTATGCCCCTCTTGAACGAGTTGATGCACATAATGTTTTGATGGTACTGTACAACTGGGAAACTGTCTACGAAATTTTCGAAGGCACCTTTTAACTGGTTTCTTCTTCTTGTGCAAATAACACTCGATCAAAAATATTCTTTGTACCGTAGTGTACTTATCTATCGCAATAATAACCTTACAACACACCTTTAAAATACCAATTGTTACTAGGGAACTGTGCAACAGAGCTAAACATCCTGCTGTCTCAGCTGTCAACATTTTCTATCAGCCAGGTTTGACGCAAGTTATATGCCACCCGCTTGGGGATTCCCATGGCCTGTAAACAGAGGTGAGAAATCTTAAACTGTATCCCCTGTAGATTTTTATGAGAGTTAAAAGATTGCCATGAATATTATACCTGTGGGACAGTTTGTATATGAGCAGATTGTGGTTTATGGAATCAAATGCTTTTGCTAGATCAATGTAAATTACATCCTATTGCATCCTGTTAGCAATGGGTGAGGTAGCGTATTGATTGAAGACAGGTGTGTTGTTCATCTGTCAAGAAAGGGGCTATGAAATACAACGGGCAGGATTGTAAAATTCTTTCAGTGACTACTGAGAGGATAGATGTGATTGAAATGGGCCTGTATGAGGAGGGGTTATGTCTCACCGAATTTGTGAATAGTATTATCACAAAAACATCAGGAAAAGATCCAGAATTAAAGAACTGATTGAGAATAAGAGAGAGAGAGAGAGAGAGAGAGAGAGAGAAGAAAGCATAAAGAGTATGCAATACTTTTTGACAAAAATTGGACTTAATTCATCAATGCCAGTGGCTCTAGAAGTCAGAAGACCAAGAAGAATGTTAAGAACTTCATCAGGCAATGTTGTTATACTTGCTAATGAGTGATAACATGTTTCTTGTACAGGTGGAAAGAAAAGTTCGGAATCAGTCAGAATTGGGGAGAAGGTTCAGTGAAAATATGCACTGAAGTGATGTGACCTCATTTAGTATGAAACTGGTATATTATTTTCATTCATGTTGTCTGGAATTCTAGGAGTTCCTTTCCGTGAAGATATGCGGGTCCGAAATCATTTAGGATTCATCGTTAAATTTCCTGTCAGTGCTGCTACATAACTACTGTATTCCTGCTTGAGTTTTTTGAGAGACAGCGAAGGTGATGAAAAAACATTACGGGTGTAAATACTGAGATGGTTTTCCAAGGAGTCCAAGCATGCTGTTTATTCTGGAGAATTTAGTTGAGTCTTTAATCCAGGATGGGAAGCGATTTGACTGAGGCTTAGTGAAACGTATGTGGTCTTTAATTGTAATAATAATGTTGGTATGTAGGTATGGTGAGAAATTGCCACCGGATGTTGTCATTTATCATACCTAATGAAGTCGGAAAAATTGGAAGAGTCAAGAAGTTTAAGTACCTTGGTGAAGTAATCCAAAAACAAGTAGAACAAGAAGCGACC
The DNA here is from genome assembly GCF_040414725.1 of Anabrus simplex. Lineage (NCBI taxonomy): Eukaryota > Metazoa > Arthropoda > Insecta > Orthoptera > Tettigoniidae > Anabrus > Anabrus simplex. The sequence goes on along the minus strand of NC_090269.1, from coordinate 42,661,630 downwards.
CAATATCTGCATCCGGAAATTAGAGTGAGCTTTCCAATTGACTAACAACATCTATAAGAAGATGCTGAATTTCAGAGTCAAATTAAGACATTACAGCACTGTTGTTAGACTAGAATCCTTATATGCTTCGGAGACCCTGTGCATGAATCGAAAAGGGCTAGTCAATCAACTACTTAAAAGAGAATGCAGGCTACTATGGAAGAACTTCGGCAACAGATGGTTTGATGGGCAGGTTCGACTGAAATCCAATAAAGAAGTATACAGCAAGATGGAACTGATAACACCAATTAGAAAGAGAAGATTGCTGTTTTATAAGCACGTCTTCTATATGAATAATGACCGGCTCACAAAGAAAATTTCAAAAATTTTCTGAAACCGAAGGTATTTAAGTTGAGATGGTTCCAAGAGTGTGAGAAAGATCTGCGAGAGGTGGGCATTACGGAGGATGAAATCAATGACAGGATTATTTTCAGAAGGATGGCAAAAAGCTATCAGGGCTTTATGGTGGAGACAGAACCCAGAAGACGGAGAGGCCCTTTACCAGAGGAGGGGAAGAAAGTGCTGATCGACGGACTTAAGAGATACTGGCATGATGTCAAAGCCAGCAGACGAAAATGAGACTGGTTGTTAACATGCAGTTCATAGAGGCTCAATTCGGAAAGAAAAAGAAAAAAAAAGAGTGTTAATAATGTTATTTGCTTTACGTCCAACCAACTACTTTTACGCCGGGCTGAGTGGCTCAGACGGTTGAGGCGGTGGCCTTCTGACCTCAACTTGGCAGGTTCGATCTTGGCTCAGTCCGGTGGTAATTGAAAGTGCTCAAATACGTCAGCCTCGTGTCGGTAAGTTTGCTGGCAAGTAAAAGAACTCCTACAGGACTAAATTCCAGCACCTGGGCACCTCGGAAAACCGGAAAAGTAGTTAGTGGGAAGCAAAGTCAATAACATTAATATTATTATTATTTGAGCCCCTTCAAACCACCAGACTTAGCCAGGATCGAACCTGTCAAGTTGGGGTCAGAAAGCCAGCGCCTCAAATGTCTAAGCAACTCAGCCGAGCAGGTCTTTAATTGTAGGGAACAGCATACTGTAGAAAGTACTCACAGAGCAGTTGATGTCACCATATGATAACAAAGTGGTCCAAGATAGTGAACAAAGGTCTTCTTTAATTGCATTCCAGTTGGACTTACCCCAAAGTGAAACCTGTCAACCAGCTGATGGGGAAGGCCTACTGTGTTGCACTGTAGGCAGCAGAGGTGAACACACCTAGGGAGTCACGACAGACAAAAACAGGCTGTGGCCGACTATTACACTGACATCCCCGAGGCAGGAGAAAACTAGGTCCAAAGTAGAGTTCTTCCTGGTGGATTTTTTTGCTATTTGCTTTACGTCGCACTGACACAGGTATGTCTTATGGCGACGATGGGATAGGAAAGGCCTAGGAATTGGAAGGAAGCGGAAGTGGCCTTAATTAAGGTACAGCCCCGGCATTTGACTGGTGTGAAAATGGGAAACCATGGAAACCATCTTCAGGGCTGCCGACAGTGGGGCTCGAACCCACTATCTTGAAACTAACCGCGAAATCATATGGATTTTGTGTACTTTATATTGGTGTCAATAAAACCCCATGTCATGCCAATCATGTGTGTCAATTATTACCTCTCTACCTCCAATATTCCATGAAGTACTGCCTCGTCAAACGTTAATAGACTTTTGGGTCACGCTGTATATCAATGTCAAAAGAAAGAAGAAAAATTGAAACTGATAATTAGGAAAATGAGGGCTTCATTGAGGAGTGTAAGAAGTAAAGAAGTAGTGAAGACATGGTCATGTTTCTCACTTGGCAGCCAGGCTGGAGTGGAGGTAAGTTGGTCAAGCTTCAAGCACAGAAAATACTAATTTACATTTTGCAAAGCACCACTCACTCACATTGACAGATGATATAAAAAAAGTTTCACTCACACGGAAGGATACAATCTGAAGCAAAAAGATCACTGCAAACAACACTAGTACTGAGAAGAGACGAAAAAGTAACGGAGCAGCATTAGCGCGTGGCTGCTTATCAGCTGCTATCTTGACAGGTTCAACTGTAATAATAACAGGGAGATGAAAAGAGTAATGGAATGGCCCTTAGCTAGGTCAAATGGAACCTCTCCTTCAAAGCAGCAGCCATATTGTTCGGCACCATGGCTGGCTGGGGAGCAGTGTGAGCTAGTTGCTAGTCAAAAGTTTGTAGTTACCCAGTGAGTTACCTGTGACAAGATGCCAAATGTAACCGTTGTTTATCATGGGCCTTTGTTGTGTGTATATGTGAAACAATAGAAGTAACGGGAACAGAAAACCCGGCATTGCTTTTCATCGGTAAGTTTTCTTATAGTAGGCTAGTAGATATCAATCGTAGACAAGCATGTTTATTTTTTCATGGAGAGAAAGCCGTTGCTCTAATATATGAATACTGGTGTAGGTTCCCTAGAGAACCCAGACACTCGGGCGCTGTGGACGAAGGCAGTTAAGAGGAACAACTGGACACTTGGTGTTCATAGTATTATTTGTAAGGAGCACTTTAGCCCTGACCAAGTCAATACTACATAGAGTACTTATCCAGGCCGAGACAGAGAGAATGCCTTCTCGAACGTATTCCCTGCCTATCCCAGCTACTTACAGCCATCAGTGCTTAAGGTAATTATCACTTGAGGACTTAAATTAAGATAATGGCTGATTTGTTTTATTGTTATGTTTGGATGACATTCAAAATAATAATGGTTTGCAGAAAATGAAGGAACCCCAATCCAGGGATATTGACACACTCGAGCCAAGTAAATCCAGCTCAGTCTGGTGGTATTTGAAGGTACTCAAATACATCAGCCTTGTGTCGATAGATTTACTGGCACGTAAAGCAAGCTTCAAGCTTTCAGGTGCGAAAGGTGAGAACATTTCCTATTTTATTTCAGGAAGAGCTTTGAACACAATATACTCCTATTATATTTCGGTAGTCCCCATTTTAACTAATAATATTCTCATTTGTTTATTCAGGGTGTTCAATCCCTGGACAAGCAAAATGCAGAAAACTTTGAACATGCACAGTGTCAAAAGAAAGAAGAAAAATTGAAACTGATAATTAGGAAAATGAGGGCTTCATTGAGACGCACGACAATGATCATTAAAATTTTACGAAGAAGAAATGCTAGGGTGAAAAAAGAAAGCAACAACTATGAAAACTTTATTTCATGACTTGAAATCAATAGGCTTAATTACAAATGAGTGCGCTATTCAGCTTACTTATATTTCAGGTGTTCAACTAAGACACTTATGCAGAGTGCAAAATGGAAAGATTCAGGCAACAAAAATTAGAAAACATTTCACCAAAGTTGCATAGTACAAAGGACAATAATGCTCCCAGTTGGAATGTAATTGCACTGCTTGTTCTTGTTAATTTGTGGTCTGTGAGCAGCTTTAGTTGGGTCAAAAGTACAGTTTTATTTGTTGCAATTTTGTGTACAGTGTAGTATATTATAATTAGGTGCCTTGTGCTTGAATAGGAAGAAAACACAGCTACTGTTAACCACATTCTCCCTCATTCAGTAGCGCACGGCTATGGCAAATGGGCGTGGCCTCAAGGGCTTCCCCGTCCTGCGAATTGGGCCCAATTTCTCCACAGGCTAGCTGTGGTTAGTGGCCACTCCATTACTCTTCTCACCCCTCGGAGTTATAATCACTGGAAGATGACAACGATAGACATACTCTGAACAGATGCTGGAGAAGAGGAAGAAAAATTCTGTACAAGGATGTATGATGAAAAAAAAAAAGTTGGAACAAACAAGACATATATTTATCTTGACTTAATGATTACTCTCGCATTCTCTATATACACAATCCATTGTTTTTTAAAACAGACCTTGCATAAGATTCAAACTGAGCGACAAACATCACATTTGACAATATGTGGGATGAATTTCTGGATGTTGGAACACCATGAAGAGCTAAAGCAGATGCTACATTATGACTTGAAATACAGTTCACATAAAATATAAGTTTTATTTTACATAATAAATTTATCTCTATGGCCATGATGTTTTAGCTTTATATCCCTTGTATTTTTTCTTGTACAGCAATCCAGTAACAATAGTTGAACTTTTCGGAAAAGCACTCACACCACCAAATTTTGTGTCAGTATCTGAAAGAAAAAAGAACTGATATTATCTGATATTATAATACACACACAAACACAAAACAAGACAGTTTTCCTGCCATAAAGCTCCACAATCTGGCCTGAAATCATATATTTGGAGAGAGCCCACTATGTTGTATAATCATTTAGTTAATGGTCGATATCTTCCTCTTACAACAGTAATAAGTAGGGCCGGATGTTTAAGACCTAAAAATAGCCCAAATAAGCAAGCAAATATGACCTAAAAAGTGATTAAATATGACCTCAAAAGTGACGAAATAGGACCTCAAAAGTGGATAAATATGACGTAAAAATTACAAAATATGACTGGAAAATGATTAATCAAAATATGGACATTTTTTAATAAATTATAAATCGAAAGGGCAATTCCTCTGATACATATTTGTTAACTTAATTCTTTATTCTTACTTTCATATTAGACTAATTTTCTGAATATACATGTTTAGCAGTTATTCACAGTCTGTTGTCCTTGGTTCACTTATCGAACATTTGTGAATACATAGCTATAAAGTACCGGTACTAAGATTATCAGATCACACAACATTTTAAAAGTCAAAACATGTTTGCACCCTGCAGTGGTGGTTTGAAATACGACAAAACTAGAAATCAATCTATTTTTTAAATATTTTGGAAAGTTCAAGCCCAGATTTCATTAATGTTATTAAAAGCGTTAAAGTTTGAGTACCACAAAAGGAATTAAGTAGATTTCTTTCAATACATTATGGTAAGGCGGCATGGCCTATAGTGCAAACTAACATATCTTTTTTCATTCTTCTCCACAGGTGGAACTGAAGTGTATGAAAATATTCATCTTCAAATCATCAGGCGCGAAAGACCTCCGATTATCACTTAACACATTATTGTAAGAACAGAAGCTCCTTTCTATGGCACAAGATTATTGGTGCAAATTGAAATCATGTAAAAGGAGCAGTGAAGCCTATGGCCTTCATTCTATACAAATGGTATTCCACTTGTATTAACTGCAGATGTGATGCCGAGAAGCAGTATTGTGAACACTAGTTCGCATTCGATAAGTTGAAGATGATTTTGCACAGCTGCATCTGTCGACAGACTGCCGAAATATGACGTTTCTACGAAAATGGGTCAAAATATGACCTTATGACAAAAAATAGCCAAAATATGCATTTATATAACAAATAAAAATCACTTAATTGTGATGATTTTCATCTGAGTTGCACCAAAATCCAATCAGGCAAGAAAATTGAGACAAGGAAGAAATATGACTTTTCCTAAACATCCGGGCCCTAGTAATAAGTAATGAAATAAACAGTTCAAAATGCAAATTCTCACACATGTTTATAATGGTCGATTATCGATATTTCTTAAATAATCTATATACAGTAGAACCTTGATAATTCGAAATCGGTTAATTCAAAATCTCGCCTAATTCGAAGAAGCACTCGTTCCCGGAAACATGAGGTACAGTTGTGCATGTTATTTAAATTGTTCAGTTTGAAATACGGATAATTCATAATATGCAGAACAATGTCGGTCCCATTACCAAAATTCAGACTTTTAATTCAAAATTGCCTTTACATTTTACAAAAATTGTATTTTACAGAGTATTTGAAATTAAAAATTTCTACGCATCATTGAATGAATGCATCTTCCAGAATGTCCGCAATTCCACTCACTTCGGTGTGTCTACAGTGTGCTTCATATGTGCTAAGTTCAAGTGAAATTGTAGTTCTTTTGTATTCAGCGTTTGAAGGAATGCCACTATATCACGTAGCAGGCAGTGTGTGGAGAAATATAATCCACGAACACTGACGATACTTGGAGGATGCTAATTAATTCAGTATTTAACCACCTATTCAATACAATAAATTTTTTTATACAATTAGGAATTGATTATTGTTACCTTATGAATGTGAGACATGTTTCGCCTTTCATAGAAGGCATCATCAGTCACTGTACCTCCTCAAGGTTAAATCAGGCACCTGATTTAAAATTAAAGTATAATTACTAACCCCCTCCCCCATGGCACTACAGCCCTTGAAGGGCCTTGGCCTACCAAGCGACCGCTGCTCAGCCCGAAGATCTGCAGATATTACGAGGTGTAGTGTGGTCAGCACAACGAATCCTCTCTGCCGTTATTCTTGGCATTCTAGACCGGGGCCGCTCTCTCACCGTCAGATAGCTTCTCAATTCTAATCATGTAGGCTGAGTGGACCTCGAACCAGCCCTCAGGTCCAGGTAAAAATCCCTGACCTGGCAGGGAATCGAATCCGGGGCTTCCGGATAAGAGGCAGGCACGCTATCCCTACACCACAGGGCCGGCATAATTACCAAGATCTATTATTAACATTTTTACAATAGGAGCAGTCTAAGGAAAATAATTCAATTTGGTATTAATGTGTACAACAATAATATCAGTCATTAGCTGTTGATTACTAGTTGTGTAAGGAACATATACAGTGCTTAGTAGCAGTGGTCTGTTTTGAAAATTTAAATATTACATTATTTGGAATGTTAGGAAAAATATTCCAGCGATTTGAGAGAATATTAAATGAGACCTTGTTCATAAGTAAAGTCGTAATAATTGGATAAAGTATCTGGTTGAAGTCTTAGGTTCGAGAATTAAGGCCTGCAATAATTGGTGATTTAATTTGGCGTAAAAGGAAAAAAAAATACAATATTGGGCATTACTGTGTATAACAACATTATCAGCCATTGGCTGTAGATTATTAGTTGTTACAAAGGTACATATGCAATGCTTAGTAGCAGTGGTCTGATTTGAAAATTGCGTGAGGTTATGTTTGCCGGTGAGTTATCCAAGTACATTATTTGAATATTGTAAATTCACCTTATTAGATGGATACATTTTAAATTTTTTTCCCCTTTTTTCTTCCATGGCATTTGAAAGGTTTAAGCTGTTAATCAAGGTTAATTGCATGCAGTAACGGGTCTTAGAATACTTGGTGACGCCGCAAGGGTTGGCATTTCTGAGTTACGATTTGGCGGTTAATTCGAAATCACGAAATTCGAAGTCTGATTTTTGCGTCCCAACGACTTTGAATTAACGAGGTTTTACTGTACTTGACTGATGCAGTGTACTTGTGTTTTAGAAGATTGTCCATTCCTGTATGCCAGCTGCTGTTTCTTCTCACTGTCATATCTGTTTACAACCTAAGCTGTTCCCAATATCCCCAGTGTTCTCCCCAGAAATTTTCATCAGCCAGGTGGCACGAATGAGTAGCCGGGTGGAGAAAACTATGTAAAAAAACATTAACATGATGACATTTCAATTTATTCCCCTCAGGATATTAACAGTACTATCAGACAGGTAAACATTAACTACAAAACTGAACTACTTTAGTGTCATTATCACAAACAGGACATAACACAATATTCTGAACTTATAGTTTTCTACAGCTCGTTCGTAATCGTGGAACACTACGGCTTACCACTCTGTTGCTGTGGAGGGCCATACAGGTTTGTGACGTCATGTGGAATCGAGCACTCGCATGCGATTCCAGGGTAATCCAGGCACCACTAGTGCACACTATGTGATAGTTAAACTCAATATTTAAACTCCCATGTAATTGATGCAAACATGCTGATAATAAAGATTTATCATGTAAATAAACAGTTTAACAGTATTTAAATTTTAATTTGGAACACCCAATGACTCAAATATGTATTAATATTATCTAACTAGCACATATATCTAGGTTCTGGTAGCCATTAAGAAGGTCCTAAGGAGAACACTGATTCCCCTTCTTCATCAGTTTAGATAACTGTTCCAGAACATTCTTATCCACACACCACACCATAAATTTCTCGCAACTCAACAACTGCATCAAAAATACAATCCCCTTAAAAGTATCTGTCTGTTATCAGCACAGAGGTTGGTTATATTCTCAAATAGCAACTACCAGAGGTTAAGTGGTTATGGGAAACCAAAGTTGGCGCTAAAATGAGGCAAAGTAGGCAAGATAATGAGTGAGGTAGTTCGCCATTGCTTTCCTTACTGTATTAGCCTGGCAGTGGTCGAGTGGTTGTTGGCAAATATTATATTTTTCTAATAAGTAGTTAACTTAAATGCATCTGTCAATGGTATGGAAGTGTTCATGGACATGTTCCTTATCACATAATATGAACACAAATACAGTAGTTATTACAGCATTATTTTCTGGCATAATATCCAAGTCTGAGAATTATGATGTGTCATTCTGGAACAAAAGTGGTTGCGTCATGAGCATTTTGCTAACTTGTTCAATTGCAAGCTGTCCAAGTATTGACTAGGCGGTAATTTAATCTCATAAGTAGAATTTGTTCAATTACGTTAGTGGTTGTGTGCCAAACATTTCACTCTCTCCACAACCAATGCTAATACTGGTTTGGTTTGTTGTTTGTTTTGTTGTTTTATTCCTTTCTTTTGTTTTATATTTGCCAAAATGAAGTGGACTTAAAATGTATTTTTTTCCCAAACATGTAATGCATAAATATAATATAAAGGATAAATGTAAGGATTTGTTTATAAATAACACACTGTAAAATTATTAATATAAATACCCCATGGAAATTAGACAAATTGTAACTCACAACAACAAAAATATTACAGATTTTAGTTACCATTTTATTCCTACCGGAACAGTTCATTTATCATAGTCGTCTCCGGCCTGCTCGATGTCACAGTTGTTACAAACATGTAGGGTGTGTTCCTTATAAATTGGCATGAACAGAAGACAAAAACGCCTCAGGGGCATAGTGTCACGGAGAAGTTCAGGTACAGTGCCGTCTGTTGCCCAAAAATTCTCTGCATTTGTACACGAGGCATTCAAAATTGCAGTCAAGTAAGGAAGACCAAAATGAGCCAAGAGATCTTCCTTAGGTGCCCTAGGCAACTCTTTCTTTTTTGTATTCACCCTTTATCTGTGCCATTTTAATGTTTGTCTCAGGTTGATGTGTCTTGTCTTCGATGTGTTCGGCGAACAATGGATGTTCCACACTGTGCAGTTGCCCTTTTCAATATAACGCGGCACTGGTGCACATTGCTCCTCTTCCAGCTCTTCTCACAATACCTCTGAAACAGCAACATGATCACTGTTTTCTACATGATCTCTCTCGCCCTAACTTTCACTGTTATAGGCAACACCAAATTGTGCCAAATCAATTCCACCAACTGTATTTCCTACTTGCTTTACTTCATCCATCCATTGAAGGATTTGCTGTCCTTGTGGATAAGCCATTGAATAACTATTTATTTACATTTTGCTTTATGTTGCACCGACACAGATAGGTCTTATGGCGACGTTAGAACAGGACCTAGGAGCGGGAAGAAAGCGGCCGAGGCCTTAATTAAGGTACAGCTCCAGCATTTGCCTGGTGTGAAAATGGGAAACCATGGAAAACCATCTTCAGGGCTGCCGACAGTGGGGTTCGAACCTACCATCTTCCAGATGCAAGCTCACAGCTGCGCGCCCCTAACCACGTGGCCAACTCGCCCGGTCACTGAACATACATTATCATTATAGACCATTATGCCTTTCAGCGTTCAGTCTGCAAGCCTCTGTGAATTTACTAAATGTAGCCACCATCCTCTATTTGCAAATAGTGCTGTGGCCTCATTCAATCCTATATCTCTTATCTTTAAACCGTTAGAAACCAAATCTAACCATCATTGTCTTGGCCCCCCTCTACTTCTCTTACCCTCCATAACAGTCTATTATTTTCCTAGGAAACCTATCCTCCTCCATTCACCTCACATGACCCCACCACTGAAGCCGGTTTATGCGTACAGCTTCATCCATCGAGTTCATTCCTAACGTAGCCTTTATCTCCAGATTCCAAGTGCCCTCCTGCCTTTGTTTCCACGTGTTTGTACCAGCAATCATTCTCGCTACTTTCATGTCTGTTACTTCTAACTTATGAATAAGATATCCTGAGTCCACCCAGCTTAAGTTCCCGTAAAGCAAAGTTGGTCTGAAAACAGACCAATGAAAAAGTTTCGTCCGGGAGCTGACTCTTTCTTACAGAATACTGTTGATCGTAACTGGGAGCTCACTGCATTAGCTTTACTGAATCTTAATTCAATCTCACTATATTACCATCCTGGGAGAACACACATCCTAAATACTTAAAATTATCTACCTGTTCCATCTTTGTATCCCCAATCTGACATTCTGTTGAATTTTTTACCTACTGACATCAATTTAGTCTTCGAAAGGCTAATTTTCATATGGAAGCTTGGTAAAGGAAGTGACTGGAGGGAAAATACTAGGCAAGGGCCCAAAGGGTGGACTGCAAAGCTATGAAGAGACCAAGTGCACTGCTCAAGACCTGAGCAAAACAGAGACGGCTAATCACAGACAAAATAGTTGCTGAAAGAAAGAAAGAAAGAAATAGGATAGAATCACACGTATACTGCAACACATTTCAGATATCTAGGTGTTACATTTCAAACACCAGGAAATTTGTTTTCTTTGAATATTAAGGATAGAGTTAACACCACCATGAAATCTATAAATCATTACATATCATTTAACAACTTGTTGCTCACAACAGCTATTGAAATTTTTCATCTAAAGATCAAACCAGAAGTAGTTTATGGCCTTGAAAATGTATGGAAACATCTTGGAAAGAGGCTACTATATAGTACAGAAAAGGTGAAAATGTCCTATTTGAAGAGAGTGCTTTGTTGATCAAAATACACTCCATCTTTTCTACTCATATATCAGCTGTCTAGGGAACTATTTTTCATTGAAGAGTTGCTGATGAATCTCCTACTAGTTGAATCCTATCAAAATTCTGTATTGACTGTTTGTGAGAACCTATTTATGCATATTTGTGTGAAATCAATAATTTATCATTAAATATAAAGGAGTATCATCACCATCACAACATTCTTTTCCTTCAGGAACATTAACTAGTGAACAGTTGAATGTGATCACAATGACAAAAGGGTGGGATGACAGAAACTTCAATTCAAAGATTCCACAACACAACTTGAGGAATAGTAAGCAAGCAATCCATATTTGACCTAAACCTTGAATGATGATGTACAAAAGACTACATCTTTCTGGATACAGTCACAAGTTGAGAGAGATGCTTAAATCCTCTGTATCTAATATGGCTTGGATCTGTGCAATGTGTCTGCATAAGTATAACTTGAATTTAAGTTCTTGGAGTGTTGTCTATTGTGAGGGTGAAGTCTAGGATGTTTAGAATGTTTATGACCTATTGGACCCATATTTTGCTATATGTAAGATTTTGGAGTGTTCAATATGCTGGAAAAATATGTTGGCAAGTATGCTTGAAAGAAGTGAGGCCATGTGACGTAGAATATAGAGTTTGTTGTCAAACATGATGCAGAGGTGCCAATCTTTGGAGTGCGTTATCAGTAATCTCCTCAATCTAAAAATTTTGATTCAAATCCATACTCTTCTTCTCTCAATAATGGCACGTCTTTTGCCCTTCTCGACGGCAGTGTGTTCTAAAATATATCATATTACACAATAAAATGTGTACACCACCTTCTAGTACTGTGAAAAAAAAACTTTGTAGCTTATTCGCACGCAGCAGCTGCTTTTCAGTGTAGGTCTTCTTGAAGTTTCCTTCCCCACTGTGATGTTTTCGCCTTCTGGACTAATAGCGATTCCAATGTAGATATGCTTAATGTTAGGCCTGAATTCTATCTGATTTTTCCTATCAACACTGAAAACTTCTGTGAGAAAGTTACTGTGAGGTACACAGTACTGCAAATACAACATTACTAAGGTTCCACAGTGTAAAGGAGAAGAGCTCCTTCATTCAAAATGAGTTTCACAATGCTCATGGGTTACAAAAGTAACAGACAATCAAATAAGTTTAGTTGCTGACTCACAAGCATGGAAAACAGGAGGGTTGAGCAGTATACTCGAAATAATAAAATGTTTTTCATTCCTTCTTTTTGCAGAAATGGTTTTTCTTAATAATGTCGCTTTTCCATAATTTTTTTGCCTTTGACCGTAATCGTGAGGTGAAATCCGTAATAATTACTGACAATCCGTAATTGTTGGCACCTCTGCATGATGCAAGTTCACCTTGTGCTGATGTTTAGAAATTTTATTATTTTTGTTGTGCTTCTTTTAGTGTGTTCTTCAGTTATACCTAATGTTTCTACAACAGATGTGATGGTATACATTACATTTGTTTCAAATAGTTCTCACTGTGGATCAGAGGTAGAAGTAGTATATTATTATCTGATGGCGCAAAATCTTACCTGCACATAAAACGATATGTGGGCAAGTCCATGTACTGCAGTGCGAGTGAGAGGGGAGGAATGTTCACTTCGTTAGTTGCTAAGGAAGTATTCGAGCTGGCTCCTCATAACTTTAAGTGTATTGCAGGTTAAGATCTCCAGTGAGCAGCACAGTAGTAATTAACTCCTTCACTACCTTCCTCCCTCTCCAAGCTCATGGCTCCACGCAGGTTTGAGCCATCAGGTAGTCATCTACCTCTACAGTAAGATCTTAAAATGCCAGAATGTGGGTTTAAACCTGGCAGATGCAGTACAATACCACTCACCGAACGCAAAAGTATGGAAGTTCAGGATAGATGATGCAATAACAGAAGGTTCAGCAAGTAGAGACTAATCAACTGGTACAATTTATATTGGAGACAATATGGCTATGACTGAAGACAAAATTTTACTGTCTTTCAAAGGTTTTCATTCAACAAATGCAACCACAGGTTAACAAAATAAAGAACAAATTCTAGCATTTGATTTATTTAAACCTATGCTGTATTTAAATAGTAATAATAATAATAATAATAATAATAATAATAATAATAATAATAATAATAATAATAATAATAATAATTGTACCAGGCGGTACACCTCCACGCCGCTAGTTCAAATATTGCGCCAACTGAAACTCCTCTACAGGAGTTGTCTGAACTTTAAAAAATTGTATCAACTCACTGTTTCTCCAAAGATGGCTCTGTGTAAATTTTGATGTGTTTTTGTTTGTCATTTATCAAGAAGTGTGGATGTTCCCTACCAGATGTCTCTACAAAAACTATGGTAATACACTCTGGTGCAATGGAATGAACTTTCTTGAAGAAATTTTGTTTTCAAAAGTTTTGTCTTTACTAAATTTACTAAATTTTGTTCTGTCATTTGTGGGTTGGCAATATAAATCCTTTCTTTCCGCCTGTTTTGAATGTAGCCAATCAGGAATTTCTGTAATTAATGTTCCACCAATAAGGTGTTTCTTCCTCGTCTTGTGTATTAGTTTTTGCTGTTATCCAATAAAAGTCTGTGGGCGGGTTGTTATCATTCATGAAAGGTCTCGAACTTTCCACGAGGGTATAAAAACTGCTGATTTTCTTGTCTCCTGGCCACTTCAGTAACATCTTTCTTAGTGTGTGGATATGTAGCAGGGTGCGGAAAGCGCCTCTTTCTTCGGGCAACAGATTTCCAACAAGGTAATGGCCTTTTAACATCTGTTTTTCTTGCTAGCTCAGCAGTTTAACTCTCGGGGAGGGTTCGAAACCTTTAATATGTAACCAATTCCTTTAAAATGTAAGTTACTTTTCAGTATATATAAAAACTTCAAATCCCTTTTCTATAAAGCAGTGATAGAGAGTCCTCAGACTTACTCAAAATTCTACATTTAAACCTCCAAATGTAGAAATTTTCATTAAATAAGAGGTTGAAACCTTCCCCTCACACTATCCACAGGAGCTGTCACATATTTATCAAAATTCTGCCATTACCTTGAGGTGCTGGGCCTTCTTCACACAGGCCACGTCCCTGCCTCTCTTAGGACACACCACACTCAAAACACTGGAGCAATCGAGACAATACAGCCCTAAAGCACCCTGCTTTTATAGTATTTTTAAGGGGAAGCTTCCAGAATTATGTACTGATAGGCTGGATTCCTGTACACACTCCCAATTTTAATTGGCTAGAGGAAATATTTACAAGTTTCTTATAGGTGGATTACAATTGAAGAAGGAACCAGCTGAAGTGTTGACAACTTCAGTACAAAAACAAAACAATCCTCAAAACCTAAGGTTTGCCAACTGCCAAAATAAACATTCCTTTATGAAATAATTAGAGTTCATCCCACTAGAGGGAGCTGTTGTGTGGAAAGCAATTTGCAGCAAGTCTAAGACCATCAGTGGTAATGTGGATATATACGATGATCATTAGACCGTTGATGGCCTATGCTGCAATCATCTGGTGGCAGAAAGTAAGTCAAGGAAAAGTCAGTAGTAGATTGGATAGCCTACATAGAATGGCATGCATAGCCATAACTGTGGCCATGAGAACTACGCCAACAGAAGCCTTGAATACTTTACTAGATCTCCCATCACTATGCAATTTCATAAAAGGACAGGCTAGAATGAGTTCATATAGACTGGCACAATCAGAGTGCTGGAATGCGGAGAGACCCAATCTAGGACACTGTAAAATTAACAGAGTAATAACAGAGGAAGTTCTGTACATGCCTTCTGATCATATGATACCAAAGTACAACTTTGAAAATACGTTTGAGACCCAGATAATAAAAAAAAGAAGACTGGGATATCAACAAATGGAATAATGAAAAAGAAGATATAGTGTGGTGGACTGATGGCTCAAAGACTGGGGATGGCACAGGAGGAGGGATCAATGGGGGAAGACCTGAGAGATCAATCCAGATGAGCTTGGGCAAACACACTACAGTCTTTCAAGCAGAAGTGATAGCTATCACAACATGTCTTGAAGAAAATCTGAAAATGAACTATAAGTTCAAATATTGCGCCAATTGAAACTCCTCTACAGGAGAAAGCCTGAACTTTAAAAAACTGTATTAACTCAACAGTTTCTCCGAAGATGGCTCTGTGTGAATTTTGATGTGTTTTTGTTTGTAATTGATCAAGAAGTGTGGACGTTCTCTACCAGATGTCTCTACAAAAAAAACTATGATCAATGAACCTTCTTGAAGAAATTTTGTATTCAAAAGTTGTTGTCTTAACTAAATTTTTGTTCTTTTATTTTTGGGTTGGCAATATTAATCCTTCCTTCCGCCAGGTTTGAACTTAGCCAATCCCGAATTTATTCTCAGCCAATCATGTATGTCTTCTTCGATATGGATATGTAGCTCTAAGCTATCCAATAAAGTTGAGGGGGTGTGTCTACTCCTTCTTGAAAGGTCTCGAATTTTCCACGAGGGTATAAAAACTGCTGATTTTCTTGTCTCCGGGCCGCTAGTATAACATCTAACTCAGTGTGTGGATATGTAGCAGGGGGCGGGAAGCGCCCCGTTCTTCATCAAGGTAATGGCCTCTTAACATCTTTATCTCTTGCTAGTTCAGCAGTTTAACTCTTGGGGAAGGTTCGAAACCTTTAATATGTAACCTACCACTTTAAAATGTAAATTCCTTTTTAGTCTATGTAAAAACTATAAATCTCTTTTACTGTAAAGCGGGGATAGAGAGTGCTTTACCCTCTCGAACTCCCCTTCATCTTGAAATTGAGGTGACTACGTTTTCATAACCGTTTCTATGCTTCCTAAATGTGTTAAGTTTCCTCATACGAGTCACCTCCATAGATTGGGATTAGCCCCTGTATTATCGGCCTAGTGCCTCTTAGGTTTTAATAACTTTTGTGTAGGAGTGCATGTATTCGCCTCCATTCAATTTTGTATTTTGGGCCATTTAATTAACCCAATGTTTTGTTTTCTTCATGTGAAGGCCCTGTAGGTTGGGTATTAAATGCCCCTGCTTCTTTGTGTGCCTTGAGAGCAGTTAGTAGTAAGGGTTGTTGTGGCCTTTGATAGGCTTGTAAAAATCGAGAGCAGGTCAGCTCTTTCTGGTATTTTGGAAGGTGCCTCTAGGAGGCCTGACATTATTAAGCGGGAGCAAGAGCTCCATGTAATGAAGGGGTTTTCTGCCCTTTGTTAAATTGTGGGTGTGAGCTGAGAGCTCAGACTTTGGGGCTTGTAGCCCAGAATTTGTAACGTTGCTATGTACCTGATTTAACTGTTGTTATTTGTTGTACGCTCAAAATTCTATGTTACCATTGTTAAGTTTTGAAAATATAACCTTGTTGAAATTTTAATTCATCTTTCGAACTTTTGTAGTTGAGACCTATTCCAGCCCGCACCTTCTTTCACCTCTAACTACCACGGATATCTCCGTAACAAAATTCATTAATAATCAACACAGAAGTCGACTTCAGATTCTTACTTGCTGTTATCTTTTGAGATTAGCAACAACAGAGCTGGAGGTAGACATTCGTTCATTGGTAGATGCAGCTGATCAACCGCTAAATGGTCCTTCTTTAAGTTTTGTTTTGACTACATTATTAATTTCAGTTATTCTTAAGGTATTTTTTTGTCATTCGTCAAATATTAATAATTCAAAAGAACTGTCATTGTTGGGTTATCTTCTTCTGAATTCAATTATACTGGGTATAATAGTGTTAAATTTTTTTTTTCACTCTTTTATGCTGATGTACAATAATGTCTTAACACATTGCGGACCGGTCCCGAGAAAACTCGTGTTTGCCTAGCCGAGCGTTGCGGACCGGTCCCGAGTTATCTCGTGTTAGCAGCAGACCCAGCAGGCTGAACTTTAGTGCTATCTTTTGAGATATACGGGAACTATTTGGAGGTCATGGGTGATAGAACTCGGTTATGTATGGTTCTACACAATCGATAGTCGCAATTATTTTCGAGTATTCTTCATATCATAGATTTTCTTTGCATTTCCTGACAACATGTTTACAAAGTTCGAAGAGCCATGCAAGATGGCAGCGCCCAGGGATCGCACGTGTTTAGACAAAGATGAAATTATTCGCAAATTATGTGCTGATACAGGCTCCGAATATCTGAGTGATGCTGAATATTTAGAGTTCGATGATGAAATATCTTCTAACGGAAATGTTTCAAGTGATGACGAGGATATAGTCTTATCTTCAAGGTGTGAAACACTCGTAGCGCAGAACGAGTCTGATAATTGTATTGCGGGTGTAAATATTATAAATATTGTAAATAATGTAGTGTTTTCTGACAACTGGGTTATGGGCAACAGTGAACCTAGGCTATAGGATTTTGAAGGTGCTGCTGGTATAAAGGTATGGTCTAATGAATCTGGAAACATAGGACAAGTAGCAGGACTTATATTTGGTGAGGAATATTTTTAGTATGTAGCTGAAAAGACAAACTTATACTATGAGCAGAATTCACATTCTCATAACGTATCCCCTAAAACACTAAAGTGCGACTAATGTCACTAGCAGGCAAATTAAAAAAATATTGCTGTGTGTATATTGACAGGGCAGGTGAAGAAATCATGTCTGGAAGATTACTGGCCAACCGATCCCTCAATTAAAAAAACCCATATTTCCGAAAACTATGAGCCGAAATAGATTTCAAGAAATACCCTGCATTTCAACATCTATTCAGGAAGGCCACTAGAAAAATACGCAGTAGTCCTTCAAAAGCTAGTGAAGTTCTGACAGTTTATTTGAATGCATGCACTCCATCTTAGAGGTAGTTAGAAAGTGGCCGAGAACAGGGCTGTGCATGGGGTGAAGTGCACCCGGTCCGCAATGTGTTAAGCAATTAAAATTATCAAACCTTCATTTCAATTGAACTATGAACATTATTTCATACTGGCACCTCTGTTCTATTCTTAGAATTTTACAAATATTGGCCTATTGTTAAAGTGCGGCCCGCGATCATACCTAAGGTTTCCAATGTGGCCCTCAAGCTCTTACTAATTGGAAACCCCTACTTTATAGGATGAAACGTATTGATTACCCATTTTACATGGTTATGTTTTATTATTTTGTTGGCACAGTTCCAGTCTGCTCTTCGAGCTCCAGTCTCTTTTCCAACCGTTTCTTCTTCTGTCATCTCCTCAGCCTCAGGAAAGTGAAACACCATTAGTACCTCCAGAGTGTCCCTCCCTGCCTGAGTAAATGACCCATCTGGTTTTTTCAGTGTCCCCACTTGATTTATATGGGTTGCTATCAAAACCTTCTGGAGCCTTGCCGTTTCAGTGTGTAATTCCACTTTCTCAGAGAACAGTCTCCAAGATTTTCCTTTTGCTTTCCATATCTCTAGATTATACTCAGTGAGTTTCCTATGATATACGTCGCACATACCATTTCTAGATGATATTCTATACAACATCTTAACCTCTTTTTTTCATTTTGGCTAGTTTGTTGTTCTACCACTTTACTTTTTTTGTGTTTTTCTTTTCTTTGAGAGGACAGTTTTCATGGAATGAGTCTACAATGGCCTCTTCTACTAGTTCCACTGCCTCATCCAATTCTTTCTGTCCTCTCACGTTAGTTGGAATTTTTTGTACAGCCTTCCCTAGAACTTCTATGTATCTGTCCCAGTTTGTTCTTTTTTGGGTCTCTGTACATCTCAATCCCAAATAGCCTCGCATTTATTGCAAATTGGTTGCAAATTGGATGTGCTGGTGGTCTGCTAATGATGGTTCCTCCAGCACCTTCCAGTCTTTAATAAAGTCTGCAATACACGTAGCGCTTAGTGTAATATCTATTACTTCCCTATGATTTTTATTTATACGTGTAGGCTTGTTTCCTAGGTTTAGTATCGTCAACTCAGTTTCCAATAATAAACTCTAGTAAACACTCACCTCTTGCATTGCAATTTGTGCTGCCCCATGCCGTGTGGTATGAATTTGCATCTGCTCCATGTACAGTCTCCAAGATTTTCCTTTTGCTTTCCATATCTCTAGGTTATACTCAGTGAGTTTCCTCTTTTCATTACAATTTAGGTTCCCAACTTCTTCTGATGGGGGCAGATTAGTTGAGTTATATGGGAGGTCTGCAGAGCCTATGGTTATTTCTCTGGGTCCCTCCCAATTTCCAAGTTTAATCTTGGCCATGGTTAAGTCCCGTGAACAGTGTTCCTGCAACATAAGACATTTTAATTTCCTGTTCACAAGACATGTTCTGGGTATTTCCGATGTTGTATCGTACATCAGCTTACTTTCAGATTCCGCCAGTCCTGCTATTCTGCCCTTGACTACCCATGGCTCTTGAATAAGGGCCACGTCAATAGCCTCGGACTTCCTGGCGAAATTGGCTACAGCTGCATTTTTGTGCTGAAGTTGGCCTGAAGGACCTTCATCTCCATCTTTATCAACATCGGGTTTCGTTTTTTCCCCGATGACTTGAAACTTGATCTGCCCAAGTCGGAGCTTAGCCTTAAGGCTTCTCTTTTTGAGCTCTTCAAAGTCTCTTTCACCAAGGCCTAAAACGACTGTCCTTCCTGTCTTGTCGATTGAAGTGGCATTCAGCACTCTCCACTCTTGTGCTAGAAGTTTGGTATCGTGCTGATTGATTCTGATAGCAGTCTGCTCTACTGGAGCTTCTGTTGCCATTTCTTGTTTTGAGTCGGCAACAGCCTGTCCACTTGGGACTTCTGTCTCCATTTTTTTATCTTGGGCTTGTTCCCGGATCTGCTCTACTGGAGCTTCCTTGGCTTCCCTTGATGTCAAAATTTTTGAAATTGGTTCTTTATAAGCATCCACATTTCAATCAATCATAGGGATTTTGCCCCTTCTAGGGTAATGAGCGTCGTTCTCACAATCCGTGGTGAGGCATACAGCCAGACATTGTCCTCCTGCGACTCAGGCTCTCCGTAGCAGAGACCACGCCCATCAGTCGTCCATCCAGCGGTCCGCCCCTGGCCCGAACCTAGCCAGGTTTGTTCCCCCTTCAGTAGGCCTATTCACGTGGTCTCCACTTGGCATTATCATGACTGAGTTCACAGCCATGACTTTCCCCCTCAGTTGGGATCGCCCCTTTCCCAACCTGCGGCTCATCCAGGCTACATAGAGCAAAGTGATGTGTTGGTTCCAGCACCCCACAGTAAGCCTTCACCTCAATCACCAGCCCCACTTCACCTGAATCACCGTGTCACCCATGTGGAGGAACCATGGATGCTTCTCTAGCATGTGTGGGCGAGGCCTCCACCTCCAAACTTTGACTTGGGCTAGTAACAAAACGTTTCTCATTTAGTCACCCCGGTGTAGTATAGGACTAGCCTCTTTATCTTTGGACTATAAGCCCACTTAGGGTTTTAACTATTTCTAGAAGGAGTGCAGGTGTTTCACCTACTTGCATTTTGTTTATGGACAGTTACCACCAACCTCTTTTTTTGTCATTAAGGCCATTTAGTATGGGCAACCATGCCCCTGTTTAGTCAGTAAGTGTTTCTGATGTTAGTTCCCTTTGGGAACAATGAATTATATAACTGTTGAGCAATAGACAAACCCACATCAGGGCAACTGTATGTAAATACTTTAATTGAGGACAACTGATAGGCTGTGAGGTGGAACTTGTGTGCACTGTATGAAACTGATGCCTCTGCGAGGCTGGACTATATTTGGAGCGCAGACTCCTCTGTAGTATAAATGATAGAAGCAAATCATGCTCTTTGTAAATTTTGTACCTGCCAAGAGCAATAAGGCTCTTTTCTATGTAACCGCCTACTAATTATTACAAATTTTGTACCTGATGTTCGGACTTCTAAGTTCCCTATATTGTTAGAGCTGACAAGCTCATTAATAATCTGTTCTATTGGTTTGTTGTTCTTTTGGATTCTTTATCTATCAATTTTAAAGTAATTAAAAAAGGATGGAAATACAATTTTAAAATTTGTTGTGTTAAGTTCTGCTCTAGTTAATTCCATGTCCAGCCATTCAAACCCCAAGCTTCTTATCCCTCTGTGATCCATGATATAACCTTAACAAAAATAATTCAACTGAGAGAGCAGACAGCTGGCAACTCTGCACAATTCACTTATAAACATTAACACGTAATCATGATGAGAGTAGAGATTCTCATATTCCATTAACCGCTGATTTCGGTGCCTCCAATCACTGAAGCCAGTTGTTGCAAATTCGGATGTCCCTCCAAAAAGTTTACAAGGAGCACAAAAACCGATCGTTGGCTGCAGGAATAAACCAGAGCCTCATGTTTCATAATGCCTCCATTGAAGAGCTTTCTTTCAAATAGTACTTTTGTCAGAAATCGCTAATTGTCTGAATATATCCGTACAAAATTACATAAATTGTCCTGATCATGTTTCACTCCACTTTTAGCATAGAAATCTCTGGTAATATACTCATAAGCCAAAAATAAGGGTAGTCGTTAGGTTTTAAAATATCTTCTCTTGGTACTACATAATCTTCACGATTTTCATTTATAGTTCCAACAAGAGACCAATGGAAACAGCTAAAACTAGGCGTACACTCCTGAAAGTTTTCTGTTTTTATTTTCGTCATTGCATTTAAGGGAGTTATTTGAGTTATAGCTTGGATCCTATGGAAAAACAAGTCTAATTTTGGTGTATGAGACACAATTCACTTTCCTTCCTCCTCTTCTCTTCTGCTATAGCTCATTCCACGTTAAGAAAACAGTATTGCTCTTATGGACCTACAAGGAGTGAACATACCCCCTCCGAGACACCCATAATTCCTCGTGATTAAGGGATATTATCCTGTACTTTGTAATGTATTGTGAAAGACAGATAAAAAGGATGAGGCATTTTTGACTGTGAGTTATTAAAATAACTACATAATATTTCCTTTTTCATAAATATATTTCTTAGAAAGCACAATGGCAGGAACAGCCACCGCTTCGTTGCCTTCCTTCATTTTCCTTCTTCTGTGTACAAGCATTGTGTAGTCCATCACTCTGCGAACCGCCGGCAGCTCACGTGTGTAGTGAAGTTATCTACAGTATTTATTTGTTGCGTGTGTGTTTTAGGCTTTAAATCAGTGCATAGTTGTTTTGTGTTGAGTGAAAGTTGGCTGTATATTGCATAGTATTTGTGTGCATTCTATCATTTTTGTACTGTACAGAAGTTGTTACTGAAGAGTTTGGTATTGTGGTGTGCAGCGACACATCATGGCATAACTTGTGCTTGATTCTGTTATTTAGCTGTTCATTCTTGAGCGCATTTTAATTTTACCACTCTTTTTTTTACAAGCGCATTTAATTTTTACTATTGTTTTTTGTGAGCGATACGACAGCACAGTAGTATCCCGCATTACCTGGGGAAATTTATTAAAAGCAATTAAATACATCCCTCACCCCTCGATTCCATAAAAAATATTATTTTTCTATTTTCTCCCTGTAAACACTCTGTACCGTTTAGTTCATAAAAATAATTTTCAGTTTAGTTTCTTCTGCTTTTTATCTTGAACTTAAATACCGAATTTCACAAATTTATGTGCCGCCGTTTTCCTGTGATGGTGTTGAGCGGAGCCGTTCAAAATGGCAACCCTGTTGCAATAAGAGCAATACTGTTTTCTTAACATGGAATGAACTATAATCTGCCACAATTTGCGCCACTTACTGTAATCATTTTTGACCATCAATGTTGTGTATGTAACACAAAACACACTTAAAAAACTCACAAAATTAATTAAAATTATTTTCACTTTCACGGACTTCTCCAGAGCTCTTGGTATTATGGGAAATTAGCGGCCTTCCCGATTCACTCAACACTACATGGTTGTCTCTAGGCGGGCGTTGATTCGCTGCCCGCTTGAATAAGTTGGAGCCTGAAGTCATCTTGACATACATAGACAGCACCAAGGGAGGTGTGTTTCAACACTGTGGTGGTATTTATAATATTATTACCGACAGCATTCACATAAGCGGAACTAAAATTCTGTTATTCATGTCGGGTGCTTTCGCTTTTGAATACTATGAAAGGGCGCGCATTCTAAAAACTTGTTTTCAAACTGTTAAGAATTTTTTATTTTTGCCACGCCATAAATTTGCTCATAAGGCCCATGTCAAAATATGGCTCTGAATGTATCAGATGTGCCGTACATTCTAATCTTGATAATAGGCCAGCAGCAGAGACGTAAGGCATGAATTAACATTATCTGCCTGCCACAAACACATCTGTATGGGCAAACTCTAGATGTTCACTACATACCTAGTCGTCAGCTGCTACAGGCCCATGTTGGAAAGCTGCCACCCAACATGCAACAGTTCGATATGACAACATCCTAACACCCACAGCTTCTCTTAGCTCCATGATACTGACTGCCATTTCTGTAATTTTCACATATGACCACTGTTCCACTTTACTTACATCCCTTGGAACATAGCTGGACAAACACTGACTGAGAGCTGGTTCTACTATCTGCTGTAAACTGGATGGCAGCTACGCAGTAGATAAACTACCCGGAGGTGTAAATCAGCTGGTACTTTGGCTTGCGTGCTACCACCTCCGCGTAAGCACTAGGCAGCTACCCAGAGCTAGACACCGATATACGGGATTGGCTAGACTGATTTTCAGTGACTTCTCGCTTTTGACTGAGGTACTATCTACAGTTAAATGTATGAAGCTCATTTCGATTGTCTTATTTTCTCGTGCTTGCACCTGCTGATTATCACCAACAAGCCTAAAAAGAGGAGTCTTCGAGTTATGGACAACGATTTATATCAAGCTTTTGTAAGGTTAATCTATGAGGTTCCAAACCAATACCTAATTGGGATTAAAATATTAAGATTTTAAATCCTATATTTTCTCACTCCAGTTATAAGCTGTCATGTAAGGCAGCATTTTCTAAAGTATTCTCGACGCAGATTGGTCAAGGGATCGCTCCAAAATAGAAGGTACGCACGTTCTCCTTATCTTTTTAATTTAATTTCAAATTATTTTCATTCCCTACTGCTGTTCTTAACTCTCTTTTACGTGCTTCTGTATATGTATATACAGTACACACATCTCCCTTATGTACTTATTGCCTCTGAACATTCTATCAGTAAGCTTCTGTGAATTGATGAAGTATCTCCACGACCCTCTATTTGCAACTAGCTCCGTGAACTCATTTAGTTCCACATGCTTCTATTTATTGAGAATTTCCATTCTAATGTTTATGAAGATAATGCTGGAAGATAAAACTAAAGAACAAATTAGGAAGCGAAATTTGGGAATGGAACAGATTCCAATTTCTTTGAAATCATTAACGAGAATACTAGGTAAACAATAATTGATAGGGAATCTGGCACCTGGGAGACAGCCCTAAATGAAGATCAATGATGATGGGAATTAATCATAACATCACCTTCTATAAGTAACACACAGATAAAGCATTTTCCTAGTAGACATAATATTGTGATTAAACATTTCATCAAAATATATTATTAACAAAAGAACGTATGAAAAAAGGCATACAGATGACAACAGCTAAATATGAAAATAAAAATATTCCGCATAATGCACACTCAAACCTGCGTATCTCATAATATGAACTGAGCATGTTAGCTACGAGAACATTTGCAGTAACTGAGATACATATACTGACTTACACCTGGTATCTGAAAATTGAAAAATTAAAATTAGAAAATTAAAGCCCATTTGAGATGATTTCCAAATAGGTTTTGATTCTGTATCCCTGTTGAGTTTACTCGAGAAAGCTTGACATATACCACATTTATTCATGTATTAGACCCCCCCTGGCTTTTTGGGACAAAGAAAATGAAAATAATAAATCTCGCATACAAGACCCCCCCAATGTAATTCGTCAGAGAAGAACGACGACTCTGCTTCTAAGCGGGTACAAGCCTTACTGCAGCTCAGATGACATCACAGAAATTTGTGAATAGTTTCATCCATACAACCTGCGCAATGAAAACACTTGTCAAAGTGAAAATGAAAATGTCGCCTACGTAGCGTGGGCTTACTGCAGCTCTGATGACATCGTACAAATAGATGAATAGTTTCGTGTCCGACCTACGCAATGAAAGCATGCATCAGTCAAGCTATATGTCTGTGTTTTGTAGTTATGAACATCCGCCAGCGTAATGGTTAGCACAGTTAGCTGCCGTTCTCGGAGACCTGAGTTCGACTCCCGGTACTGTATTGCCAGAAATTTAAGAATGGCAGGAAAGTAGATATGCAGTAAAAATGGTACATTCAGCTCCCCTCCATTGGGGGCTGCACCATCCAAGGATGAGGAAACGACTTTACCTTAGTTAAGAAATATTCATGGCTGTTGCTATTAATATAGCAGGGGAGATCATTAAAAAAGTGATTGTTTAATATCTCATAACTCGGGCCAATATAGCCTACGTAATCTTTGGAGAGAAGTGGGTTTAAAACGCGATAAAAACAATCCAATCATAATGATTGTTTTACTTGCCAACGTACTTAAATAATAATATTTATTTTACGTCCCCAATAACTATGTTTACGATATACGAAGACGCCAACAGAACTTCTTATGCGTATGGAGGCAACGAACGTGCAAAATTAAATGTTATGATAATAGAATGCATTACCGCCACACCTTATATATCCATAAATGTGACAAGCTTTTCTGTTATTTATGTTTATTCTTTCCGTGTGGAACTTCGATACTAGCGGGCACTTACTGATAGTAGCATACATAACCTACACAATGCACTCTCTCTTATCTCAATTACAGCTGTTTAGGTAAATCCTGATGTGATAAATGTAGAAAACAAGCATGAAATATACTTGGAAATAAAGGTCTGGCTTTCAATAGCTGCATTTATCCAAAGAATGAGTAGCCTCTGTGGCTCAGGCGGTAGCGCGCCGGCCTCTCACCGCTGGATACCGTGGTTCAAATCCCGGTCACTCCATGTGAGATTTGTGCTGGACAAAGCAGAGGTGGGACAAGTTTTTCTCTGGGTACTCCGGTTTTGCCTGTCATCTTTCCTTCCAGCAACACACTCCATTAATGTTGCCATTAATGTTTTCACGGCCCATACTTATAGACATGATATTGCATAGGCTTTTGGGCTTGTGCTGTTTCAAGAAAATAAGGTGAAATTCTTAATGTTTTGCAGAAAACTGTGCTCCGCATCCTCAGAAGAATTCTCGACTGCCCACGAAAAAGGCTTCTTAAACAATGACACTTTTGAATTTGGAACGTTATAATAAAAGTAGAAGTGAAAATGGTATATTCATTCACTACCAGATGGGCCCCAGGACGTGGCACAATGCTAGTATTCGAAGCGGAAGCTGACCGAACTATCACAATCAGACTAAGCGGTTCACATAACGTGTTTGCGTAACATGACAGGTGTACGACATAGACATAAGCCTGGACTCACAAGGTCCGCTGTTGTACCTGCGCCCAATTTAACAAGAGGCGAAAGGAGAGCTCTGAAGGAACTTAGAGATGATTCTGAACTGACCATTCTCTCAGCTGATAGAGGTAATGCGACAGTGGTTATGGACACTAACGAGTATAAGAATAAGATATCATCTATATTGTCAAAGCCTGTCTACAGATTGGGCTCACGTGACCCTACCACTTGTGTGTCCAACGCCACCGCGAAGCTCTTAAGGCAATCGTCAATTCCAAAAGAGGAGACTAAATATCTGCCCTGGGGGATGCAGTGCCACCTAGATTATATGGACTGCCTAAGATCCATAAAAAAGATGTTCCCCTCAGACCTACTGTTAGTGCGATAGGTTCTCCTAAGTACTGTATGCTCTGGCTAAATACCTAAGCAAATTGCTTCAGCCACACATAGGACGTACTGAATCATATGTCAGGGACTCTTGGTATTTCGTCAACAAGCTGTCAACCATAACCCTTCAACCTAATGCACTTTTGGTGAGTTTCGATGTGGAGTCCTTGTTCACTAAAGTGCTGGTTGACTCGGTCATGTCTCTCATTGAACACCTTTTCCCAGAGGACATTACTAAACTATTTTACCACTGCATGACGTCCAGCTATTTCTTGTGGGGTGGGAATTTTTACAAACAGACGGACGGAGTGGCTATGGGAAGTCCACTTTCGCCCATAGTAGCTAATTTCTTTATGAGTATTTTGAGGAGGAGGCTATTGCTTCGGCTCCCGTCAAGCCTATGATATGGTGGAGGTATGTTGATGATGTATTTGTGATCTGGACAGAAGGTCCTGAGAAACTTCATCTATTTCCAGACCACCTAAATCAGCAACATCCATCAATAAAATTCACTATGGAGATGGAGTCGGAGGGATGCCTTCCTTTCTTGGATGTTCTAGTAAGAAAGAAACCAGACCGTTCCTTAGAACATACCATCTATCGTAAGCCTACCCACACAAATTGCTATCTTCATGCAGATTCTCACCACCATCCAGCACAAAAACATGGCATCCTCACGACACTCGCCAAGAGGGCGAGACGAATATGTGAACCATCACATATCCAGATGGAGATGGACACGCTCAAAGTCGCGTTTAAGGGTAATGGTTAGAGCGATCTGCAAATTCATAGAGCCCTGCATCCCAGAGAAACGACCAAGCAAATCTCACAGAAGGAATAAGTGAAGGGAACTGCCTACTTGCCTTACATTCACAACACGACAGATTGAATTGCCAAGGTCCTCCACAAACACAATATAAAAACCGTGTTTGGCAAAGTATACATCGGCCAAACATGCCGGTTCATTGGTACCCGTATCAAAGAACATGAACGTAATATTCGTCTCAACCAACCTGACAAATCAGCAATAGCTGAGCATGCTCTATCATCGGGTCATGATGTCATGTTCCAAGATGCTCAAGCTCTTACCCACACTAGACACTACAGGTCCTTGATTATACGGGAAGCTGTGGAAATACGTAGAAATCCTAGCAATTTCAACAGGGACACCGGCTATCAATTACGTAACAACTGGTTGCCAGCCATTAAGAATTTACGTAGGTAGTTCCCTTCCCTACCCCTTCACTATTGTTATTTCGTCTCGGTATTTTTTCCAAATTCGTACGTTCCTCGTCGCTAGATGTTTCATTCCAGGCTTATGTCTATGTTACACAAACACGTTATGTAAACCGCTTAGTCTGACTGTGATAGTTCGGTCAGCTTCCGCTTCAAACACTAGCGTTGTGCCACGTCCTGAGGGCCATCTGGTGGTGAATGAACGTACCATTTCACCTTCTACTTCTATTATAACATTCCAAATTCAAAAGTGTCATTGTTTAAGAAGCCTTTCTCGTGGACAGTCAAGAATTTTTCTGAGGATGCAGAGCACAGTTTTCTGCAAACTTTAAGAATTTCACCTTATTTTCTTGACACGGCACAAGCCCAAAAGCCTATGCAATATCATGTCTACTCTCCATTAATATTTCATTTCATCTGTCAGTCATTTATCATTGCCCCAGAGGAGTGCGACAGGCTTCAGCAGCTGGCACATTTCCTATCCTCGTTGCTAGATGGGGGCTTCATTCATTCCATTCCTGACCTGGTCCAACGACTGGAAACAGGCTGTGGATTTTCATTTTCATCCAAAGAATGCTTCCAGTCACTATGTATTACATTCAGAAGTACAACTCGTAGCATACTTTAGTTATCAGCTGGTGGGTTGGCACGCTTTTTACAGCATGGCTTTATTCACAAGGGTGGCTTCTGCTACACATACACCAACTGGGAATAACAGAGACCATCTCCAGAAACCATTTGTGAATAGATTCTCACTGTTTGGACTCTATAGTCGGGATCAAAACTAATTTTTAAGTTGCAAAAAGACGGGATCTCGAATTCTCGTGATTGCCGTGAAGATGACGTCATTTGGAATGATGACATGCTGGTAGAAAGGAAGTTAGCGGCACAAGACGGCAATAATTCAAATGAAAGCAATGATCAGGTTTACTGTGTGGTAGGCCTACTGCTTAACTGACAAGACACAAATGACTGCCATTACATTCTTTTGTATTAATATTGCATAATACGATACCCATATCCCTTTTCTCTACGGGGTGAAGTATGAAGTGAGACGCATTTTCTTAGCGCGTTTTTACGACCACATGGCCTTCCTGACGTCAACCTTATCAGGATGTTAATGAGATGAAACGGATGACGTGATATAAGAGTAACTAAAATTGACTATATTTACTTTATATATATTCTTTTTAAACTTAGAAATATTGCCTTCCAACAAAAATAGCCAGTAAAACTCAGAATACATTCGTAAGTTTGTTAAAGAATAGTGTTGGATGTTAACATGTACAATTTATAGCTCTTTATAGCCTAGACGTCATGTGTTCACTGCACAAAATTTGAGGTTGTCGCATACTGGACACCCCCGCACTTTTCTTGGCTATAAATGTGAAGGAAACAAAGGGTGTAATATGCGAGTAAATACGGTAGTATGTGTCCCCAACGCTGTCTGCGAGAGACTGGTGTGACCACTGCAACTCAAGGGAAGCATTAATGTTCAAAGTCCTGATCACTGTTAAGGTATCATGCTTTTATCAACACTCTAAGCTAATTTAAGCTATATGTCACTAAAAATACAGCTAATAATATTCAGCTCTCAAACCTTGCCCAGCACCTCGGTCCATCGAAGTGGCCAATAAATTACGTGCCGGGTAACTACGATTTATGCTGCCGATAGCGCTACCCGGGAGGGGTCGAACGGAAATATCCTTTTATGCAGAGGGCAAGTTACGTGCTACTTTACCTGTAGGTGGTAGAACCGGCCCTGAGACGAGCAAAGTACCTAGCCACCAGTGTCCATAGATGTGATATGGTAGCCTTTGGTAGCATGTGTCACATGGTTTCCCAACATAACACTGGCCTACCTGTGCTGCCACATGTTCGAACAAAATAAGACCGCCGCCGTGTCTTATGAAACAACCTACGTATCAATAGAAACCCATAGCCATCAATTAACAAAAGCTTACCTGGATGAAACCGAACATATTCATGTTGGATGTGGAGATTTGGGGGCAGCTCCACAGTCTTCATCGCATCTAGTGGTAATGTAACATCCACTGGAGTGGTGTAGAACTTGATAATATCATCTGTAAAACATAACAGCTAAGTGTGATTGGGTTGAAGATCATTTTTCACAGTTCTTGAATAATTAATCATTTAAACAAATATCTATTGCAGAAAAAATGTCAACAAAGAAGGAGATGATAGAAAATGTTTAATACACAAACTTCACGGTCACGAGCCTGATAGAAGAAAAGCATCGTAATGAAGATCCCATCCACATAGGGAAGAATGTATAAACCATAGAACAAAATATTTAAGACTATGAAAGACACCAAAATTCATGAGTCTATCAGTGCAAAGTGATGAACTTTCAACTTCAATTACAACCACTTTGGTCGCCATTTATAGTTTTACCAATTCTATCTCACTTGAATAAAATAAAATAATTATAATCCAAAATGTCCATATTTAGGCTTCCAAGTTCACCAAAATAGACCCCTCGAATTTAAACAGAGCATGATCATTTTCTCTTCTATCCCAGGGCACGAACATGAAGTTGTTCCCTAGTACATCCGCTATGGAAATTAGGCCCCACCTAACCCTCTGAATACAAATAAGTGTGTGGGAATTGCACCACAGTTATCTACCTCAAATAAAACCTCTACAATGACGTGGAATAAACTTGTAATATTCTATCATGGCATAATCCATGGAGATCTGCTTCATCAAACAACAATCTTACAAATAACCCTTCCAAATATACAAACAGATGACAATAACATAAAACTAAAATCTCAAAGTGAAATAAATACATGATAAAAAATAGTTACTATGATTATCATTTGCAGTAATTGTATAAACTATAGTGAACATTGAAACCAGCAACATACGTCAATCTCTCCAATATTTTGCACAATATACACAGGTTGTTCAACCAACACATGGTACCCCGATTCTTTGTTATCCTGTACCGTTTTAGCCACTCACTAATAATAATGGCGTATGGCTTTTAGTGCCGGGAGATCCTAGGACGGGTTTGGCTCGCCAGGTGCAGGTCTTTTAATTTAACACCCGTAGGCGACCTGCGCGTCGTGATGAGGATGAAATGATGATGAAGACAACACATATACCCAGCCCCCGAGCCAGGGAAATTAACTAAGGATGGTTAAAATTCCTGACCCTGCCAGGAATCGAACCCCGGAAACCATGTCTTTTTCATAAGACTTAATGCCTTAAAAAAACCAGGCCGTAGACTGTAGCAGTTCACCAACGCATATCAGCCATCAGCCAATACCTGGACCTCAGGCAGCCCATGAACACTGTACAACAGACAACAAATGATACATCACAGACAATTCACTGATGGACCCTTGATTGCTGTCACTGGGCTGGACCACACATAAGCTTTTTACAGCTGTTGAGCAATGGACTAGCATTTTAATTGAAACTTCGACGAAGTTTTCATGACATTATAGAACAGTGCATATAGTTCTCCAAAGTATCATCAAATCACTCACCCTATAAGGCTTTTTAATAAAAACTGATTATAATTTACATATTTAACTTTAGTTGTAGTTTTTTTTTTTTTTTTTACTCTTTCCAGTATATTTTAAATCACCAAAAAGTACAGTATGTTAATAACTTTATAACATCAATGTTAATACTGTACATGTTGTTACCTGTATGTCAAAAACATAGAGGGACTAAAATTCCCATCTTCATTTTGTAGATTAAGGTTAATTTTAATCATATATCAATTAGTCCCACATCGTATGCAGCTGAAGACATCCCAAATTAGGGGACGAAACATATATTACACTTTTTTAACATGTTTAATGTTTTAGTGATCTAATATTCACTCAGTGTATGAAAAAAAGTGGACAATTACATCTCTCAATTAATTGAATACGGTACTCTCTTGGATTACGTCAATGCACATAAGTTGAAGTTAAGATTATGGATTAGTCAGCTACACAAAATGAAAACAGAACATTTTCCAAATTGATATTGTTACCAGTGTAAATGTGGAAAAGTATATTTTGAGTGCTTCATTTCCAAATGAGTGAAAAGTTCTAAACGAAACATACAATTTCTTGTACTCTATTTTCGCTCTCAATTTCTGTCAAAGACATTCCTACAGAAGCACAGTGTGAATTCATAGAACTAAAGTGCAATCTTGAACTGAACGATAAAAATGAACGTTGCAGAAGTTTGTCTCTTGTACAAAGATTTTCCACGCAACCATTTTCCTAAACTTCACACACTATACTCCGCATGGCTTTACCCTTAAATTGACAGTTTACAAAACACGTGAGCATGGCCTTACCTGTGTGCCAGCATCCTGCTGCTGGGAGAACACCTGATGCAATATGACTGCGGCACACAGCCCTCATAAAAGTAATACCATTACCCAGAACAACTAATGAATCACGGGTGAAAACAAATTCACAAAAACTACACTTACCAACAACATCCGACACTAAAATCAGAATATATTATTAAGAATAAAAGTGAGTGAGGAAATAAATTACTCACAGCTAAGGGATCGCACAAGAAGGAGTTTATGGCCTACAAAGGAAACACACCGCTGATCTCAGAGTTACTTTCGTTATGACAAATAGAATACGTTGTCTGATCACTCCACTTTCTCAACATAGTCGTTGGTGGCCCCGCTGGAGTGTGGCACTACAGTCGCAACGCACCAGCTGCAACAACACGTGCCAAATTGTCGATGAAAGTAATAGAGTGCGTGTGTAAAGCCATGCTGATAATTCTAACGCTTATTGAAGGAATTAACTTGTTTTAATATTTTCCGAAAGTCCGTATTAGTATCTGTGCAGCGCTTTGTGTGTGCAATCAACTAGTTTACTTGTATTTCCAGAAAAAGTCGTACTGTTCCGTTTCTGGTTGTAAATCGGGTTACGGAAGAAAGCTTGACAGTAGATGATTTTTTTACACCGCCAAAAGAAAATAATGTTTGCGAAGTGGGCGAGAGTTATTCTGCGGAAAGATAAGCAATTGTCAGCCAAAAGCAGAATGTGTGATCTGCATTTTTCTGCAAACTTTATTATAAAGATGGAGTGTTTCCTTGTGAAAGGTGAAAACGTTGAACGTCTTCGTTATTCAAGGCTATTTAAATATTGAAGATTGGGAAAGTGCTGTGCCGGAGTTGAGGTCCTTCCCTGATCCTTTGATATAAAACTGTTTAGTTTATCATGTGGCCGGGTATGTTGTTAGGTAATCCTCAAAATTTATCAAGTGTATATCCTGTGTCTGTTCTCTCAGTCATGCAAGTGAGTCATTTTTCAGTTTTTAGGAAAATTAAAGATTACGGATCCAGCAATGGCACAAGGTTTCTAACACATCCATCTGTAAGTGAGTGTGACATTCTTTCCCAGACTGAAAGGAAAATTAATGAAAAACTGAGCTCGCCTAGGTCGATATGGGGCGATTTCAGTTGTGCCGTCAGGAGCTGGCTGTTGTATTGAACACACTTTGGATATTACTCCTAAACTGGTCTACCACTATTTAAAGTGCCAATTCCTCTTCAGAGCGAGAGAAAACCGCAGAGATCTTCACGCTCGACAATCTGTTACGTCTACTCGTAAACTATCAAAAGTGGCCTCAAACTAGTTTTGGTCGGTAAATTAAGTCATTTAATTCATTTGAGGAACCTGTGAGTGTTATTTGCAAATTGGTGTATGTTTAATGTTTTATGTGCTCTGTTTTAAAAGTCTAAAAAAATGTATGTAAAGCACAATGTTGCTCTCGCTTTTCGTAATGTTCTATTTTATCTCGTGTGTTATCTTATTAATATCCAAAGATATTTCTTCATGGGGACTTAGTATTTACAACTCTCTGACAATACTGTTCATAAGTCTAAGGAATTGGGTGTTTTATTTGGTTTATTGTGTATTACTTTAACAGCCGACCGTGTAGCGTTTGTGTTAGGCTCCACTAGCGCCGCTCTGCGGGAGCACGCTTGAACTCAGTGAGTGATCTCACTAGGTATTTTATTCGTCATGCTATCGTGCCACTTGTCTTTCCTGAACTACACTTAGACATGTTATACATAGACGAACTAAAGACACTCACCAACACCCGGATGTAAATAAAACTATAGCTACAATGAACTATTAAACCAATAAATAACTATAGGCTATTGCACTAACTTATGCTAGCTAAACTGTAAACCACGCTACAGTAGAAAGATAAAGGCTAGATATAACAATATGAAAAACACAAATTGCAAAAGATCGTGAATTGTACTGAATACCATACACGCCGAGTGAGATTGCTTAACCATGTGATGAATGCACACAATAAAGTTGGCAATTAGGTTTTGAGATTGTGTTTCAGCGTGCCATCACCAGATAGAGCCAAAATTGTCCTAAACATCAATGAAGAAGCTATAATATTCAGAGTGTAGCCAGAAACATTTTGTGCATGTCTGGTTCGACCTACAAGTGAACAACGTTTTTCAATAATGAAAGTAATGAAATCTTGTCAAATAAGAATTCAACCTCATTGCTCTACCTTAAGACTACTAAAACCAATATCACCTTGATTCCAAAATTTGACTCACAGGTAAACAAATTATTTTGTATACGCTTGTGTAAGGAAGCTGCAGCAAGTATATGAACTAGATTAATTTGTGATAAAAAACTGCATCGAAAACATATATTATAAATGTACAGAGTGAGTTGCCCGTGCCAGGAGGGCTCATTCCAGACCCCTGCGCTTTTCTTCCCGCGTAACATCGCCTCATGCTGACGTCACATGGAGGGCTCCTGTCGGCAGTTGGTGCGGTGAACGATAAGGAACTCTTTAACCCTCCAAGTGCTGATGGTTTCACTCTTAAGTGCTGAGCATTCTTAAGGCAGCATGCAGATACATTTAAAAAATTATAATAAATACAAATTCGTAACTACATGTGGCATGTTATGTATCCATTTGTTCAGGAAGAATTAGAAAATAAGATAATAGTATTATGGATGATTAATCATAATTTTTAATTTTTTTTTTAATATTCCCATTTTTGAGGTTGGTAACAAGCAGTACATTATCTGAAATTAAATTCCAAGATATACAAAATGTCACAAATTTCATTACACGCACAATGATATATAATAATAGAAACTTCAATGAATAATAAAGAAGTCACAGGTAAAAAGACTCGGAGAGAGTCTGTTGTGGGGGCCATTAGGTCTAGATGTGCCTGGTAGGGTTCGCATGTTTGTATTGTCTACATCACTACTTGACGCATCACTATAGTCACGGGTATCTAAACTAGGGTCAAATTCTTCCCCACTTCCAGAAGAAAAGTCGTCTAGCGACAAATCATCATGAAAATCTTCTAGATTACCACTGTCGTCTTCACTTTCATCACTCCCAAGCTCCTCCAATGCTTCTCTACTTGCACTAGAACCACATAGTTCACTCATGTTTATATTATAATAATCACTAAATAAAATAAACCAATTAAAACAGAGTAAATCAGCCACACAATAATCACAAATCGGCTAGCAAACAATAACCTTCAAACGCGCGAAGCAACAGTGCAGTTTGAGCAGACGTAAACAAAGGCCAGTTCACAGCTGACAAGATTGCCGCTTACTTCTTTATTTCCCCAACCAAAGACCAACTTGCACTTCCTACCAGATAGAGAATTTCATTTCGCAGTGAGAATATTTCTAAAATCAATTGTTATACCGATTTTAGGAGTTGTATCGATTTTACGATTCGTCTCGTTGCGAGACAATAGCACTTCGAGGGTTAATATTGCAATATGCAGAGTCTAAAAATATTTTCCTTATTTTATCGATTGTTGAGTTAAAACATGAATAATTCTAAATATGAATTGTGAGAATGGCTGCGCAGTTATTTCCCAGGCACACAGTTCTAGCAGTGTGGCATACTTTAAACAAGTTGAAAGCAACTTCATCGAGCTAGTCAATGACACCTTCGACGTGTTGAACGCCAGGGTGCCTAAATATGAAAATACTCCGTTAAAAGTGGATATGGCTTAAATTTAAGGAGCCAGGAAAATACCTTCATGTGCTTTCTGGAGGTGATTACGCAAGTGAGAGTTCGTAAACGGAAAACTTTACTTTGTTTCAGAAGTGGTTCGTAATTTCTATAAACTCTCTCTCGTGACTTCTTGAAGACATGAAAAATCCAAGTAAGACTTATATTATGCTTCAAGTATGCTTGAAGAATTTGTTATCATAGCCCTCCTTGTGCTCAGGCGGTTAGGACTATACAATCCACTGGTGGTCCCCAACCCGTTAGAGGACATATCATCACTTGGACTATGTGTAAGTAGGGTAGCATCCTGCTTCACGAATTTATCGAGCTCAGAACATTTTAAGCAAGCCTCGGACCTATGGGAGTAATGGAGTCCCACTCTCATTTGACAAGCGAGGGACTCATTGGAAACAACTTGGTGAACGAAATGGAATTCGATGGGGAACTATCAATATTAATGGGGCTTATTGGAGAAAAGAAAGTAGAATTTGCAGAGTCAGCAAAGAGGAGGCATATGGATGTGCTAGGAGTAAGTTATATTCGGCGATGGGAAGATAACAAGGAAGATATAGGAGATTATAAAATGTACTTGACGAGTGTTAACCCTTTATAGGTTACTGGTAAGTATACTTACCACTTGCTCTCTACGTAAATATTATACACAAGAACCTACGTGCATTAAACATTGTAGCTGATCACTACAGCTCCAAACGGTCTCTGATATAAATACGCACCATATTTGGAAATGCGCGCTCCACTGCCACATTGATCACACAATAACTAAAAGTGGTAAGTATGTATACCAGCGTGCTCTACCGGCTGTGTATTGGCGCATGTTGTGTAAAAACGTGCTTGTATGAAGATATCTGCGACAACTTTTTCTTATAAAGGTAAGAATATCATTCAATATATATTGTAGCATATTTAGTGAAGTAATGTACACATTATTGAACATACAGACAACAATATATTTGAAAAAACGCAGTATCCATGGATATCGAAAAAATCATGAAGTTTTCTGCCGTTTTTCTTACTTGATTTATATTTCCTACCAGTGTATTTTTGGTAATGCATGCTCTGATTTGTATTTTATGAAGGTTCTAGTTCCTTGTTAGCATTGCGAATTTATTCACAACAGTCCCGTTAAGATGTTATATTGATGTAATGAATAAGGTGTTCCGGAAAACTGAGGTTATGTACGATAACTTCTGAAATGAACGCTAGTAATGTTTCGCGTATAACTTCAAAAACACTCGGAAAGCATTCCAGTGTGTATTTATAACTTAATTTGATAGTTCTGAGTATGATTTTATCCCTTCTTGTCTTTTTTACAGGCATGGCACACTCTAGAAGATGGTTGGCAGAAGATGAGTTAGAGGCGGAACTCAACAGGGTTACGGATGAAATGGCTGTAGATTCAGATGTAGGCGGCGATGAAGATGCAGAAGACTGTCTACCTGTAAATTTGAGCAATTCCTTCGGTTCCCAGAGTGCAGAGGCAGTCCCATTTGATACTAATAACGTGCCAACTGTTGATGCAGACGATGAGGAAGTTCAAGAAGAAGCAGAAGATAAGGGGGGTGAAAGTGATCCTTCAGGTGATAGGCCTGATGAATTACCGTGGTCAAAGCATTGTAAAGTACCGCAGCAATTTTCTTCTACAGCCTTTTCTCAGCCATTTGGTTTATCGCATAAAGCTCAAGTAGATATAAACAGTCCGTTGAAAATTTTCATGTTGCTCCTACCTACAACATTCCTGCAGCTCATTGTTCTTCAGTCTAACTTGTATGCTTCACAACATCATTATGAGCTAGGCTTATCGGTTGATGAACTAAAGGCTTTTCTTGGGCTACTAATTATAATGGGGTTCAATACCTTACCTAGTTTCAGACTTTACTGGAGCAATGACAGCAACTTCCACAATAATGGAATTTCAGCAGTAATGTTAGTGAAGCGGTTCCTCAAGATTTTGAGATTCCTGCACCTGAATGATAACTCAAAAATGCCAAAGAAAGGAGAACAAAATTATGACAGAATGTACAAACTGCGACCATTGTTGAACCATTTGAATGTTGTTTTCAAGGACGTATTCCATCCCTCACGTTTCCTTTCGATAGACGAATCTATGGTTGGCTTCAAAGGGAGAAGTTCTCTCAAGCAGTTTATGCCAATGAAACCTATAAAGAGGGGATTCAAGATATGGGTAATAGCTTGTGCAGTGACAGGCTATTGTTTAGGTATATCAGTATACGAAGGCAAGCGTGAAGGGGAAAGCACTGAATTGTCATTAGGTGAACGTGTAATAAGCAAACTTTGCCATGCATTTGAGGGATTAGGGTACTGCTTCTTCTTTGATAATTTCTTTTCCAACATCGTTATGATGAAGAGACTCCTAACCAAAAGTTTCTTCGCTTGTGCGACAATCAGACAAACAAGGAAATTTTTCCCCAAAGACAACCTTCTTCCTGACAGAATGTTGAAAATGGGTGAAAGTGATGCAGTTATGGCTGGTGATGTTGGTATTTCGAAATGGAAGGACAGAGGTAAGAAGTGTGTAACTGTTATCAGTACAATGCATAATGCTCAATCCAAAGGACAGGTACTGAGGACTAACAAAGAAGGAAAAAGAGATCTTGTTTCTTGTCCGGAATCTGTGAAGGATTATAATGCTTACATGGGTGGAGTTGATCATTTTGATCAACTACATTCCACTTACAACATATCCTGGAAATCTCGCAGATGGTGGATGAAAATCTTCTATTATTGCATTGAAGCGTGCATTGTCAACAGTTTTATATTGTATAAAATCACCTTGAAGGAATGCAGTCCGAACACAATACCACTCACACACCTAAAATACAGATCATTGCTGGCAACGGAACTCATTGGGTCATACTGCGGACGTGTGAAGAAAGGTCCAGTGGCAACGGTCGGCAGAGGGAAGAAAAGAAACCATACAGACGGGCGACAAACAATCCCAAATGCTACAAGACTTACAAATGTAGGAAATCATCTTCCAAGAAAGGGTCCCACTTTTCGAAGATGTGCTCACTGTAGCACTTCAAAGAAACAAAAACGTTCGACAACAGTGTGTGTTCAGTGTGATGTAGCTCTTTGTTTGGAATGTTTTATGCCATTCCACAAACCTAGCATATAAAGTGTGAAGTTCATTCTGTGTTCAGTGTCCGATACTTTGTAAGGCAAATTTTTGCTATCCACTGTGTCATCTTATCCATTTTTTGTTTTTTGTGCTTTTGTAATTTATATTCTACTCACGAATTGTTCAGATATCCCCACTTACGTTAATTTTCAGTTATGATAGTAAAATAAATATTTAGAACACTAGATTTCTTACCATTTCATTGTATCGAAGAAGTGGTAAGTATTCTTACCAGAGACCACTGGCTGTAATGCAGTACTATAAGCGGTCTCTGGTAAGTATACTTACCATGCCTTATCAGTCACGTAATAACAAAATTAGGCAAAATATCTTTAAAATCATTAT
This sequence comes from Anabrus simplex, assembly GCF_040414725.1. Classification (NCBI taxonomy): domain Eukaryota; kingdom Metazoa; phylum Arthropoda; class Insecta; order Orthoptera; family Tettigoniidae; genus Anabrus; species Anabrus simplex. Next base: position 42,622,220 of record NC_090269.1, on the reverse strand, counting down.
TTTACTTCCCTTAAGAGATGATTTTTCCATTTTTCAAATTTTAGTTTTGTTCCCCAGAGTACTGCCCTATAAAGGGTTAAAAAGGGAAGGGCAGGGTATGGGATAGGACTGTTCGTCAGGAATACTATTTCAGGCAACATAGTTTTTGTTAGGCACATAAATGAGTGACTGATGTGGGTAGATTAGGCAGCTGGAGGAATTAGGACGAGAATTGTCTCAGTGTATTCACCCTGTGAGGATGCAGATGAGGATGAAGTTGACAAGTTTTATGAAGCATTGAGTGACATCGCAGCAAGGGTCAACAGCAAGAATAGGATAGTGCTAATGGGCAATTTCAATGCGAGAGTTGGAAAAAGAACTGAAGGGTGATTGGTAGATGTGGGGAAGATATGGAAGTTAATGGGAATTGGAAGCGTTTGCTGGACTTCTGTGCTAGTATAGGTTTAGCATTTATGAAAACACTCTTCAAGCATAAGGCTATTCATCACTATACATGGGAGGCTAGGGGTACCAGATGCTTAACAGACTATATCTTAACCGAGTTCAAATTCAGGAAGTCTGTTGAAAATGCACGGGTTTTTCAGGGATTTTTCGATGATACAGGCCACTATCTGATCTGCAGTGAACTAAGTACCTCTAGGCCTAAGATAGGGAAAGTGAAATATGCCTGCAAACGAATAAGGGTACAAAATCTTCAGGACGAGGAAATTAGAAGTACATGGATATTATTAGTGAGAAGTTTCGAACAGTGGACAGTAAGCAGGTTCAGGATATAGAAAGAGAATGGGTGGCATACAGGGATGCTGTAGTAGAAACAGCAAGGGAATGCCTAGGAACAACTGTGTGTAAAGATGAGAAAAAGCGAACATCTTGGTGGAATGATGAAGTGAGAGCAGCTTGAAAACGTAAAAAGAAGGCTTATCAGAAATGGCTCCACACAAGGGCCGAGGCAGACAGGGAATTGTACGTAGATGAAAGAAACAGAGCGAAAAAAATAGCTGTTGAATCCAAGAAGTCGTGGGAAGATTTTGGTAATAACCTGGAAAGGCTACGTCAAGCAGCAGGGAAACCTTTCTGGCAGTAATAAAGAATCCTAGGAAGAGGAAAAAAAGGAATAACAGTGTTTTGGGTGATTCATGTGAAGTCATAATAGATCCCAGGGAATCACTGGACAGGTGGAGGGAATATTTTGAAAAACTTCTTATCGTAAAATGAAATCTTCCTGGTGGTGTCGCGAACAACCAAGCTCATGGGAAGGAGGAAAATAATGTTGGTGAAATTACGCTTGAGGAAGTGGAGAGGATGGTAAATAAACTCCATTGTCATAAAGCAGCAGGAATAGATGAAATTAGAACTGAAATGGTGAAATATAGTGGGAAGACAGGGATGAAATGGCTTCACAGAAAAATGAGATTAGCATAAAGTGTTGATAAGGTACCTTCAGATTGGACAAAAGCAGTAACTGCACGTATCTACACGCAAGGGAACAGGAAGGACTGCAGCAATTATAAAGGTATCTCATTTATTAGTATACCGGGCAAAGTATTCACTGCATCTTGGAAGGGAGGCTGCAATCAGTGGTTGAGAGGAAGTTGGATGAAAACCAGTATGGTTTCAGACCACAGAGGGGCTGTCAGGATCAGATTTTCAGTATGCGCCAGGTAATTGAAAAATGTTACAAGAGGAATAGATGGTTGTATCTATATTTCGTAGATCTAGGGAAAGCATATGACCGAGGGAAAAGATGTTCACCATACTTGGGGACTATGGAATTAAGGGTAGATTACTAAAATCAATCAAAGGCATTTATGTTCACATTTGGGCTGCAGTGAAAATTGATGGTAGAATGAGTTCTTGGTTCAGGGTACTTGCAGGGGTTAGACAAGGCTGTAATCTTTCACCTTTGCTGTTCGTAGTTTACATGGATCATCTGCTGAAAGGTATAAAATGGCAGGGAGGGATTCAGTTAGGTGGAAATGTAGTAAGCAGTCTGGCCTATGCTGACGACTTGGTCTTAATGGCAGATTGTGCTGAAAGCCTGTAGTCTAATATCCTGGAACTTGAAAATAGGTGCAATGAGTATGGTATGAAAATTAGCCTTTCGAAGACTAAAATGGGGTCAGTAGGTAAGAAAATCATCAGAACTGAATGTCATATTGGTGATACAAAGCTGGAACAGGTAGATAATTTTAAGCATTTAGGTAGTGTGTTCTCCGAGGATGGTCATATAGTAAGTGAGATTGAATCAAGGTGCAGTAAAGCTAATGCAGTAAGCTTGCAGTTGCGATCAACAGTGTTCTGTAAGAAGGAAGTCAGCTCCCGGACGAAACTATCTTTACATCGGTCTGTTTTCAGACCAACTCTGCTTTACGGGAGCGAAAGCTGATTGGACTCAGGATATCCTGTTCATAAGTTAGAAGTAACAAACATGAAAGTAGCGAGAATGATTGCTGAGGAAAACAGGTGGGAACAATAGCAGGAGGGTACTCGGAATGAGGAGATAAAAGTTAAGTTAGGAATGAACTCTATGGATGAATCTGTACGCAAAAATCGGCTTGGGTGGTGGGGTCATGTGAGGCAAATGGAGGAGGATAGGTTACCTAGGAGAATAATGGTCTCCGTTATGGAGGGTAAGAGAAGTAGAGGGAGACTATGACGATGGTTAGACTCAGTTTCTAACAATGTAAAGATAAGAGATATAGAACTAAATGAGGCCACAGCACTAGTTGCAAACAGAGGATTGTGGCAACATTTAGTAAATTCATAGAGGCTTGCAGACTGAATGCTGAAAGCCATAACGGTCTATACTGATAATGTATGTATCTGTACGTAGTTAATCAGCAAGTAAGAGTATATGAAAACTTACAACTACTCTGCTTTGTTAACAAGTTGATGACTAGCCCCCAAACGGAGGCTACTACCCCATACTTATCCGATAGTTCAAGCCTCCAAGAACAAAATTACACTGCTGCACTCAAACTACTGTAACTCAAAAAGTATTCAAGATATTGACCTCAAACTTTTTTTTTTTTTTTTTTTATTTATTGGTGATAAAAGGTCCCATGAGCCTCTGGCTCGTGATAGGGACAATACAGTACATACTTTTTTAAGGCAACACAATAATTACATTTCATATACAATGGCTTTTCTGTAAAGTGACAAGTACTTTTTTTTTTTTTTACATGTTAGGATCATAATTTTTCAGAAGTATATTCAGATATTGCATGGCTGTAATATACTAAATATGGACAATATATATATTATTGTATTAATTAAAGCAAGTTATATAGAGATTATATTAAGATATCTGTAAAAGAGTAATATTCCTTCAGTTTTTTCTTAAAACATATAATCGATTTAGAGTTCTTTATAACAGGAGGCAAACTTGGAACATGTATTTGTCAAGTTGCTTAGTAGTCTGTATAGTGTGCTACCTTTCAAAGCAGTACCCTTTGTGGCACCTTTTGATAGTCTTTTTCAGCATGGTACCTTTCATGTGCTTATTGTATTCAAGTATGCAAGGACTTTTCTTTATGATTACTCCCTGTTTAGTGTTAGCCGTTGATCATTAGAAATATCCAATTCACTGTCACTCGGTACATCTGATAACTGGTCTGCACATAATTACTCACAAATATCAGTATCCATCAGCAACTGAATGCGGTGTGCCATGCTGATTTCCCCACTGAAGCTCCAAAATTTGACTCACATGTAAACAAATCATTATTTTGTATAAGCTTGTGTAAGGTAGCTGCAGCAAGTATTTGAATTAGATTGATTTGTGATAAAAACTGCATTTAAAACATATTATAAATGTACAGAGTGAAATGGCCGTGTGGTTAGGGTTGCGCAGCTGTGGGCTTACATTCGGGAGATGGTGGGTTTAAACCCCACTGTCGGCAGCCCTGATATTACTTTGTTAACTACATGAAAGAAAGAAAGAAAGAAAGAAAGATACAGTGACAGCTATCTTGCACTCTTGTATTACACGGTTACACCATTCTGAACTTATAACCTAGCTACCAAATTGTAGCAATGTTCATGGAAATAAGAGGTGAATAAGAACAGGAATTCTCGTAGCTTCTCATAACCCATCACTTACTGTTGGCTTTGCCTAATGTCAACTGAGAAATTACGAGAATTCTCAGGGCCTGTCGCCCATGTGGCACGTCAGGTAATGAATCTGATTACACATTTTGAAATAATGTACTTTGCTGTCACTTAAAGCATGTTGCCATCTTGTACACTGACTAGTGGAACGTAAGAACACAGATATATATATAGCTTTCATCGCTACAAAGAGCGTGCAAGTGGAAAAATATATCGGCACTAACGTCTACAATCCCATTACTTCACGACATGCTTGCAAACAGTTCAATGGCTAACTAACTAACTAACTAACTAACTATTATCCATCGCAGCTACCTACATGCACCCAAAATCATTGCCTAATATCCATCTGTTTCACCCGCACTACATCTCTGCCTACACCACACTGCGTCGAGTTGCTAGGTTTGCGCTATGCCGAAGGACAGAGGAGCTCTAAAGAGCACTCTCGTGCTCATTACTGGCGTATAAAATGATCTTAGTTACTGGCATCATCATGTAAGTTGTAAAGGCCTAATAAGCACTCAGAAAAGGATAGCTCAATCATCTCCAAAAGTTAGAAAATTTAACTTACCCACATTCTGGATTCTGCATAATAAGGAGTTAGGAACACTGTGTTTAAACTCCTGGTAACAGGCATCTAAGATCTTAAACTTCACATCAGGTTCTGAGCAGCTATTATTGCCAGTGTCTCCTAGTACTTCCTCACATATTCTATGAATTGTTTCAGGCACATCGCTCCTGGGAACATAGGCTTTCTGAGGACGCAAGTACCTGTAAATAACATAACTAAATCAAAACAAAAAGAGCCCAAGGGGAATTTTCTCTCCAATCCCTATAACAGAGAAAAAGATAAAGCTATTCAGATGTGCAATGCATAGATACAATTTACTGATATGAAGAAAAAGAAAGATATGAAAGAAAACCAAACAGAAAACAAAGGCAAACACACAAAAAAATGGATGCTAAAGAAAGGTACAATTTGCATATCGTTACCCAGTACACACATACACATCTATTATTCACTGATATGACTTTCAGCATTTATAGTTCAATTCTTATGAGCTTCGACTGGACATTTGCGCGCTGCCTTTTGGCGGAGGCTAAATGAATTAATAAACAGCCAATCATAGACAGATGATCGCTCCGATAGAGCGTGTTAGACTTAAGTTCCGGTTACCAGTGTTGTCGATCTGTTGTTTACTGTAACCATGTGCTATCAGCTGTGTGTTGTATTGTGCTCAGTCCTTTTCATGGTCTTTGTCAGTTCACTCGGTCATTCTTGACAATTACAAGTAACAACTCTCATTATTGTTCCGTATTGAAGATGACGTTAGGCATAGATATCAAGGATAATTTAATTTTAAAAAACCACCTAATTCAATACTTTCCACGTTTAATGTGGTTATTATCTACATGATTTTATGTAGACTTATTTGGTCAGGTACATGTTTCACTCATTAATTTGGGCATCTTCAGCCTGTCCTAGTACCTAGGTATTTTGATAAATAGAATTGTGTTTACCTTCTGATGTTAGCAAAGTCTTGATCTTGAGATTAAGCATCATTCAATTAGTTTTCAAAATACTCCAAGTGCTGCAGTTCATTAAGATAGATATCTTTTATACTCAATCTGGAGAACCTGGATAAAGTAATGTTATCCACATATAATGACATACAACTCCATAGTTATAGCAGCTCCCTACTTCTGTGGATAAGTGGTAGACTATCGACCCTTGGACCCCAGATCATGCGTTCAAGCCCGGCAGAGATAGTCCGATTATTGATGGGTAAAAAAAGTTCCAATCGATACTCCATGTTGTATGATGCGAGCATGTAAAAGATCTCTGGTGACACATCTGGTATTTACCCAATAAAATGGGTGAGAAATCAAGCATATGTCACCCAAGAGAGATCTGGTTTACTCTGCCATCTGGTACAGTAAAACAAAACATTGAAATTGACACAAAGGCAGCCTAGGTGGCATCAGATCAAAATGAAAAGTAATTGCACCTCTCTTTCAAACTGAGAATGTTCCTGCTAAATAAGAAATATATTTTAATTCAACTGACTTTTCAGTCACAGTTTCTGCTATATTGCTGAAAAGCAATTTCTCAGAAATAATGTTGGCAAGTCGCTCCTGTCTGAATGTGTCACAAAACTGGCACTGTATATGTGGACATCTAGCTAACAAAGGGACAATGTGAGAATAGGCAATTTTCAACACATTATTGATCGGAAGTTACGGCACTGCTTTTTGTAACCCCACCCCAAAAAAAATTGAACAGATAACACTGTTGCAAATGTAGGTTTGGGATAACTCAGGCTTCCTAAGTCTCTATTTGAAATAAGACTCTTTAGAGTTCTGGGAAAAATTAACTCTTTCTTCTGCCATCCACACTACGAATATACGGTAAATATAACCTAGACTAGAAGTGTTCATGATTGGCAGTGGGAATGCTGAAAGAAAAACAAATAGCAAAGCTATCAGGGAAAGGCTAATAAATGAGGCGGAACAAATGTGATACGGACGCGCCTGCAAAAAAAAGAAAAATTTTGGGCTCCCTCAAATAAAATATAAAACCTATTAATAACTAACATAAAATATAATTACAGCAGGTAGAACTAATGCAATATAATGTCAAATTATATAAACAAAGGGATTATTTAATACTGTAAGATTATTAAAAAATAATGTTTAAGAGGTCTTTTTTGACTGCCTGCATATTTTTTTATTTTTTTTTTGCTAGGGGCTTAACGTCGCACCGACACAGATAGGTCTTATGGCGACGATGGGATACGAAAGGCCTAGGAGTTGGAAGGAAGCGGCCGTGGCCTTAATTAAGGTACAGCCCCAGCATTTGCCTGGTGTGAAAATGGGAAACCACGGAAAACCATCTTCAGGGCTGCCGATAGTGGGATTCGAACCTACTATCTCCCGGATGCAAGCTCACAGCCGCGCGCCTCTACGCGCACGACCAACTCGCCCGGTCCTGCATAGTTTAACGGCTAAGTTGCTGAAATGCCGACCGTACATCACTTAGCTGTTCGTACTTGAAATTGGTTTCATTTTTTTAGTAACTACAGTACTATAATATGTAACTGATATTGAAGTTCACTTATAACAATGTATTCTATTACAACACAGCAAAATACAAGAATACAATTAAATAAAAAATCTGTTAAAATCAAATTTGAAAAATATCAAACCACACAACTGATAAGCTTGTTATTACCTGCGTTCAAAGAGAGCTTGTTCGAAACTGAGTTGAACAATTGTTACTACACCAACTTATTGGCATTATATATTGTCGTTGAATAAATGTAGGGCAAACTTTAAATGTTCAGCAAAATTTGTGCATAATAAGATTTCAAGTGTAGTACACATCAAGAAAGTATTGTTTTCTACATAAAATATGATATTTTAGTATCAATGTTCATTGCTGTAATTACTTTTAAATAATTTGGTGCAGGTCTTTCGTGAGGAGCATATCACGGTGTTGCGACACACAGCAAAGGCAAGCATTGTTTACAGCTATACTGTGTTACACTCAACACAATTATAATACAGTTGCTAGAAGTAACCAAATGGCAATTCATCTACGTATAAATTGTAAAACAAACTATTTTGACTGATTCTACAAAACCGCCCTCACCATTTCCGTGCAGAGAGACATTATGCTAGATATTATTTTTATTTTTTTGCAAGGAGTCTGTGGGGGCCCTTAAAGGCCCTGCAGACCCTCAAGTTACGCTCCTGTCTTTTCCAAAAAAAAGGCATAGCACCCACAAGGAAATAAGTGGTTCGCAGAAAAGGTGGATCTTTCAACATCAGAGTGGACTGAAAGCATCAAAATGATGGCAGACGTGGCTCCAGTAAGAAGATTGTATGGTAGAAGCCAGGAAAACAACCAATGTTGGCGTGCCTGCGGTGAGATTGGGACTTTGAGACATGTTCTCGGTTACTGTTCATTCAGCTCACTGCTTAGGACTACTCACCATCACACAATTTGAGGTCTTATTGTTAAAGCCTTCCGTGATAACGGGTGGGAAGTATGTGAAGAAGTGAACTGCTCAGCTGAAAATGGTAGCACGAAAAGAGTAGATATTCTAGTCATCGATAAACAGAGAGATCGTTCTGTAATACCGGACCAAGCAGTACGTCTAGAATCACGCGCAAAACAGCCGCACGATGTGCATTCTGAGAAGCAAGCGATCTATGTTCCAGTATCCAATTACATCATGGAGAAATATCATGTGAACTCCGTCACCGTCTACAGTTGTCAGTGGGTGCAAGAGGTACCATACCGGGGATGATGGCCGAGATATGGAAGAGGTTTACCCTCAAGGAAAGCCACCTAGCCATGATTGCCGAAGCGGCTGTGCGTGGGTCCGCGCTTATTTTAAGGAACCTTTACAGTATATTCAAAAACAAAAAATTTACAATACTGTGTCTTATGGCAAACCCAATGAGGGTCAGTTTCCTAAATAAAGGATTATATATACACAAAACTTTCTAAAATAATGTACACCGGTAAGTATGATTAAAGTCATTATAACATAATATTACATAGTTCTTGCAATATACAAAGATTTTCATCTACCAGTTACTGCTGTAATTGAAACTTGAATTTTTATTTTATACTTAGGAGACAAGCACTTGCCTGGCTCCTGTATCCTTTGTAGTCAGCACCATAGTGGCGTTAAGGAGAAACTTTCCAATTAGAGTTTTATAACAGACTACACAAGCGATTGTCTAGGTTGGTACAAAGAGCATAGCTAGATCCAGTTGGCTGTTATTCTAGATATACCAATATATCCATTGCATTATTTTAAAGATAATTATCCTTATTCTCAGAGCAGTTACTGGCAATGTAAGACTTTCAGACCTCTTTTTTCTCAGAAGTAAGATTTTTGACTTGTGTTTTGCTTGTGAATCCATGATATATAGTTTGTGGTCCTCTTCTGGTAAGTATTCCAGATAGGTGGACACAGATAGGGTTGAGTTTGAATATAGAGAGACTGGAGAGGATCTAACGTCCAGACATCAGATATACATTCACGATCAGAAACAGACGTCAAGATGACTCACAAGATCTTTATACACAATCACTCCTCTGATTATGCCAAATATGCCTCAATTCTTATTTGAATACTGTCCAAATACGGTTCACTTTTCTTTCTTAAGAAACCGCAAATCAGCATCAGGTATTTCTCCTCTGTGAACTGTAGAAGTAAAGTTGAAAGGCAGCGGCCGTGGCCTTAATTAAGGTACAGCCCCAGCATTTGCCTGGTGTGAAAATGGCAAACCATGGAAAACCATCTTCAGGGCATACAGCCGCGCGCCCCTAAACGCACGGCCAACTCGCCCGGTCACAAACAGTTCAAAGCGCCGCTAAACGACGAGGGCGACCAAGAATTCATTCACCTCAATAAAAGGCAAGCATAAAGGGGATGGCTTCGTTATTCGTGGTCAAGCTCACTATATGGTGTGTGCCTTATAGGAATATTTTGAGGCTGAAAAGGAAGAAAGAGGCCTACTGATAGATGTTAATTAAGCTGTAGAACGAACAGCAGCAGCTTTAAAGATAGTCAAGCTACAGTAATTAGAATAGGAAAGGAAAAAAAAAAAATAGGAGGTAAGCGAGGGAGAGAATATACCAGGACCATCACTTGACGGGTTATCAACACTAGGAAAAACTCAGCACTATGCTTCAGATTTCAGTAAAAAGATACCCTATGACTTATGACCACAAGATTAAAAGCCATGCAAAATGACAAGCCGAAGGACAGACTTATACCGATCACAACTCTCATCTTAAATTTTGCTAACACCTATGGCAGGGTCTGACTGATTTTACTTTTTTATCCAAAGAAAAGCATGCTCTTAGATACTTCTCCCATCCTCACTTGGATTTAAACCCAGAATACTGTGCAGGCCAGTCTATTATTGGCGATGATGTCAATGGATATTTAAAATATAACATAAATATAAAGACAGGTCGTACTTTTAAATGTGCCTTTCTACTGCTAAAATCTACCTAAAAATGGAAACCAATTGTCTGGAGATAGATAGATAAAAGTCTAAGAGAAAGGGGAAAGAGGAGTATGTCATACGATATTTGAGCCGATAAAATTACTGCTGAACCACCTTGGAATAACAGTAACAATATTTAATACTGTATTTCGCTAACGCTCTCATGACTCCCATACAGTACCTAGCACAGAGTGAGACGGGTTGTTTGTGACGGTAGTAACACCATTCAGAACATGTGGCAAAACCGTACTCCTGCATCTTTCCTCGGTGCCACATGCTGCTAGCCGTCAGAATACACACGCTGTTTTAATAGGCTATAGCACGTTCCCATGCTGAAGTAGAGTTTTGTTGAAATTAGAACACATAATGAAATACAGACAGGTACTCTGCATGCTATGTGGCAGTGGTTTCACATCATACTTTCAAGGTCCTGAATCCAACCAACATACAGAGGGCTGTTGATGAACCAAGCAACTAGTATAAAAAAGTCAACAAGCTGTAAATCTTTCTCCACAAATCACAATGCCATACCATGCTTAAAGTATGTGGCAAAAAACAAACACCAAAGTTTGAAAAGGGATGAATGATTGGCCTGCATGAAGGTGATTTTTGTACTGCGACACTGCTGCTTATTTGGGATATAATGCCACAACAGTGATATAAATCTGGACGTATTAGCACATTGATGGAGCTTTTATCAGGTGTGTCGTCTTCTGCTTCTGCTGTTCGGTATTATCTGCTTCAGAGAGGACTGACTGACTGACTGTGCAGCAGATTCCCTTGATCCCAGATTGTCAATGTCTCAGGCTACAATGGGCTAGTGAATACACACAGTACCGAGAATTATTTTTTTCCATTTGTTTTACGTCTCACCGGCCCAGACATGTTTTATGCTAGCAATGGTTTAGGACAGGCCTAATATATCATATACGCATTAAACAATATCCTGATGAACGGCATAATCCAGCATGCATTTTCAAGTCACTCTGGCCAAAATAGTGATGGTTTGTGATACCACAAACTCGCCTTCTTCGAAGCACAGCAGATACAGCTTCTTTCATGGCCTGCCTGTTTTCTAGAGAAGTCTCCCACTGAACATGCATGGGATGAGGCTGGTCGACACTAATATTAAAAGAAGCGTTCCGGCAAATAGGGCTGTAGGGAGAAGCACTGGATGTGCTACTGCAAGGTGCTGCCATATTTCTGCATTCCTTTCTACTAAACCTTCGGCTCACTAGCTCGTTCACGCAGACTGCTGTGTTCTGTTGTATGTAACTAAGAAGTGAGAGGTTTGGCAACTCCCAGCAACAAAAGCCGGCCTGCAGGCTTATTTCCGTGACAACCACAGTGGGTTTACACGTTTCCATGCAAACCATACCCCCTACTCCCTTCTCCCCACCCAGGCAGGCAGTAAATAGACCTCCCGCTAAGAACTGCCAGAACGCATCCTTCAATATTATGACTATAGCCTGACAGGCAATTCTCCACAAAGACATCCAAATCTCTTTGATTCATTTCCACAATGAATCACATCACTCAGAGGTTTTACAAAATGAGCTACTGGTGTTTTCATGTGTGTAGTAATTTACTCATTCTTGTATATAAGTAATAGTAATAAGTTATGTTAGTAATTTTGTTCTCAAGTCACCTTCATAGCGGTGTAATTTTTCAATGACATGAGTGTGTATTAAAATGCACACACTGACCCAATCACCACACAAACAAATACAGGTGACACAGTCACATAAACCACTATGAAAAACATTGACTGTCAGGCGAGGTTAATCTACCACCAGTACTAGAACTCCTAACTGCACCTATGCCGGGGAATCGGATGACATGAAATCATAGTGAGCGCAACAAAATTCATTCATACTCTAATGCGGCTCATATTATGACCTAGGCCTATCGACTTCCACCACTTCCTTAAATATTATTACCGGTAACAGAAAACTTTGAAAGTAAAACACTAACCCTTTAGCTGTGAGAGAATCACCCGCAGATAAGAAAGTTTTCCCTCGTAGTTCCTTTTTCTGCTTGTTTTTTGGGAAGTTGGACTTGTGACACACGACCTGAAGAAAATTTCCATAAAAAATATGACATAACCTCAAAAGTACTTCAAAACCTACTATGATCGCATCTATGTATACAACAGCAAACTTCATAAATCGAATTTCATTTTTTATAAAACTTTAGAAGAATTATTACCATACTTGTAGGGGCCCATTTCTTCCCAAGAGATATACAACAAGAAACTCGTTTTAGCAGTACGGCCATATTGATATTATTCTTCTTCTTATTATTATTATTATTCTTTTGTGTTGTTGGGCGCTGCACACACGCAATTTACCCAGTCACCAAATGTATACTCGCTTGAACACTGTAGTCTCTATTTTTTTATTATTATTATGAATGTTACATGTATGCGCATAGAACGATTGGTCATTATTATCAGGAGAATGTATGTTGAAATTACGAAGAACTAGATACATCACATTGAGTAATTTCAATTGTGTGAGAGTATTCAAAGACAAATGTTACATTGATTTAAGTAGTCCGTGATGGCCAGCACAATTTCCGGTGTGGGAGTGGATATTAGGCACGAGGCACATGTGGGAAAGGCAACTTGTTGTTCTAATAATCGTTGAAAGAGAAAGTTTCGTTGTGAGTTAAATGTTTTACATTGGAGAATAATGTGATTAGCATCCCCGATAGCGTTACCACAATTACATAGCGGTGAATCATTTAACTGAAATCTAAATTTATAGGCAGGTGTGAGTACATGGTTAAAACGAAGGCGAATGATAGTGGTGACATGCCGACGTGTGTATTTCCCTTTAGCAAACCATGGCCGTAAACAGATAGAAGGTTGCACATTAAAATAAAAACCACCCTTTAAAGTCGCAGATCCTTTCCAATCGTCCTGCCATTCCTGACAAAGTGCATGTTTTATGAGCTGTTGAATATCGGTAGCGGGAATAGCGATGTTACAGTTGAACCCATTTCCTAAAGCAGCGTCTTTGGCAAGTAAATCAGCTTTAAGATTGCCATTAATATTAGAATGGCCTGGAATCCAAACCAACGTTATATCCTGATGGTTTTAATATTGAGGACATACCACGAACTTGGACTTTGAGTTGATTGTATGCATTTTAGAACACTCTCTGTGAATCAGAAAATATGATGGCTTTGGGTATAGCATGAAGTTTGACATATAATAGGGCCTGCCGAGTGGCGAATGCTTCAGCGGTTGATGAGATACAAATAACATCGAAAATAGTGTCGAACCCATACTTTTCTGGTTCGCTGAGATGAATAGTGACACTCCGGAATTTTGAAAGTCCATGTTTAGCCACCTCTGTGGTGGGGGGCGAGGGGGGAATGATATATTCAAATGACCGAAAATAGTGTCGAATTCATACTTTTTGGGGTCGCTGAGATGAGTAGTGACACTCCGCATTTCTTCTGACAAACCGCGTGGGGGTAGACACCCCATATACATATTTGGGCGGGTGGGGGCGAGGCGTGACTTATAAAATGTTCGAAAATAGTGTCAAATCCATACTATTCGTCGTCGCTGAGATGAATAGTGACAATCTGAATATTTTTTAAGTCCAAGTTCGGCCCCTTTGGGCTGAGGGCGGAGGGAGTGATATATGAAATGAATCGAAAATAATGTCAATGTTTTCGGGATCGACAAGGTGAATTTTAGCACTCCGGATTTTTTAGTATCAGGAGAAAAACCGCGTGGGTTTAGGGCACCCCAGGAACCGTTATGGGTGGGGGGGGGGGCGAGAGGGTGAGAGATAAATATCATCAAAAATAGTGTGGAATCCACACATTTAGGGGTCGCTGAGATGAATAGTGACACTCCAGAATTTTGTAATTGCCCTTCGGGTGGGGGCGATGGGGGAGTGATATAAAAAATAATCGAAAATAGTGTCGAATCCATAGTTTTCGGGGTCGCTGAAATGAATAGTGAGACTCCGAAATTATACGTCCAAATTCAGCTCCTTTAGGGTGGAGACGAGGGGGGAGTGATACATAAAAATTGTCGAAAATAATGTCGAATCAACATTGTTCGGGGTCACCGAGATGAATAGTGGCACTCCGAATTTTTAGTATCATGAGACAAACCACGTGGGGGTTACCCTTAGGAGTAGGGGGCGAGGGGTGAGATATAAAAATCATCGAAAGTAGTGTTGAATCCATACTTTTCGCGGTCGCTGAGATGAACAGTGTCACTCCGGAAATTTTTAATGTCCAATTTTAGCCTCCTTCGTGGTGGGGGAACGATGGGGGAATGATATATAAAAATAATCGAAAATTGTGTCATGTTAAGAGGAAAATTGTCCAGCTTTTAAATGTTAATTCATTGCATCATGTGTGCAAGTAATGTGCCGATATTTTTATTGACAAGTGTCTTAATGTGATCATACAATGTTTTTTAAATGAGAAAAAAGACAAATCCAACTGTAAAAGTTCAGGCAGGAATGCTAAAGCTAAAAAAGTAATGCATAAATGAAAGATCAAGCCATTTCACAGCAGCCCATTTCATATCTTGTTTATGTGTCTAATTTCAGTTTTTTAATAATAACCTTTTAAATAATTATTCATTCATTTATCCAAAATTGCTTTAGCAACTTCGAAGTTAATATCTCAATACCACTTTCTTTCTAGACGTTATTTATTTATCCATTTCCGTATATACATTTCCATTGATATTTGAAATTAGCGCGATTTGTTCAGGTCAAGTCACTAGGAGCGCCACCGTCGAATTGTCTCCCATTTTAGCAAGGCGAAATCCGTAAGTGTCGCGTATTGTCTCTACTGTCTCTACTGTATTTGCCCAAGTACTCGACACTATTCTCGATTATTTCTACATCTCACAAATATTCGAGTACAGTCCATACTTTTCGAGGTCGCTAAGGTGAATAATGATACTCCGGTTGTCGTTGTTCAACCCCTATCGGCATGGATATTAGATGGGGTGCAAAGGAAAACGTTCGAAATGACCAAAAATACGGATGTATTTTTCGTCCAGCATAGCCCTCATATAAAATTGATACACGTATGACTTACTATCTGAAAAAAAATACTGTTGGGGTAAAACACCCCTAGCACTCCTAGGGGAGATGGTGAAATATAAAAATTAACGATTTTTTACTGATATTGATGTCGAATACGTTCTTTACGAGGTCACAGAGTGTGACACTCTGGATGGTTAAGTCATACTTCAGCCGCAATCAGTTGAGACGGGGGGAAAATTAATGTAAATATAACGGATATTTTGGATGTACTGTATGTGGGTATGTTCCAGAATTGCTCTCAACGAAATTTGGTACACATATGAATTACCATCTAAGAAAAAATACTATGGAGATGAAAAATAACAGTCTCCGCTGGGGGTGGGGAATGAGAGGGTCTGACGTGCAAAAATGATGGAAAATAACCGATATTAATGTCGAAATCCATTGTTTATGTGTCTCTTATACGAACTGTGATGATCTGATACCGTTGAAGTCCACGTTCAGTATCCATTGATACAGGAGCTGAGAAGGGCTTAAAAGCATATAGTATAAAATGACCGAGATTAGTGTTGAATACACTGCTTTTGGGGTCACTAGGCAGATTGTGACAGTCTCAATGACTGCCGAAATCGTGTACATCATTATGTACGGTGCGACTGGTAAATACATAAAATTATTACTTTATTTTTTTAGAAAGTATCAAATAATTCCCAGTCATTTCTAGCTTCAACAAGGAAAAGGTTTTACTCGAAAATTAAATAATCTAAAACTTGGAATCAGATACATACATCTAAATAACTCTAAAACTACATAAGAGGTCGTAACATCAATATCTCAAAAATAAATCAATAAGCATCCACCTCACACTTAACTAACTGGTAATACAAATACTAAAGATAAACATTCAAAAGCTACCCGGACAACGCCGGGTACGGCAGCTAGTATATATATAACTGGAAAGTGATCGGCAAATATGTGTGTCAGGTAAAGTATGCCATGTGTTTACTGGTGCCATGGTGGGTCGACATAGGTCAAATCTACCGCGCTGGGAGAAGTTCCGTTGGTGGTGGTGGGGGGGGGGGGGGGCGGTAAGCGAGTGGGAAAGCCGTCCTTTAAGATAACAAAATTGTGTTGTTGTATGGTGGCAAGGAGATGAGCTCCTTTAGTGGTATCAGAGTTACATTCCCATACAGTATTGTGACTAACAAAGTCTCCTAAGATAAGAATCTTTGCCGAAGTATCAAACTGATGGAAAAGTCGGGTCAACTGATGTTCCGTGATGTATAAACACGGCGGGCAATAAAGATTAATAATATTGAGGTCACTCTAGGTGATACCTAGAACAAATGTATGAGTAAGGCGATATTGTATATGCAGAAGTTTATACGGCAGCTTATAATTTATAAGCATGGCCACACCACAGGACCATCACAAAGTTCTATGTTAAATCCTTTAAGATGAAAAACGGTATGTGGCGAAAACCAAGCCTCCTGTTTTGCTATAATCTGTGGGGTAGTTTCTGCACGCATTTAATTCAAACTGCTTATTGCGTATAGTTCTGGCATTCCACTGGAGTAAGTTTACTATAGAAGGATAAGATGTTATGTAAACTATCACGTATTTGGTATATGACAGCGGAGACTTGCGGTTTGTCCCCTAATAGGTGAAGTAGTTGTAACAATAATTGATGAATGCCATTCTGTAAGTGAGCCCTTTGACGTTGCACATTAGAATTGGAAGTATTGAAGGGGGCCGTTCGAGAGATATCTTGTGATCTAGATGTAGAAAGAAGGGGTAAAATAGGAGATGTAGAATATGTGGGAAAGAAAACTGGTGTGATTGGAGGCCGGACTAGATTAAGATAGTCCACCCGATTGTATGCAGGAGGGGGAATTGGCCTTGGAGCTTGCAAAACAACTTGCGTAAATTTACGCTTATGCGGGCTTTCAAAGGTGGGAGAACCAGATATCTTAAAACCAACTTATATTTCATTACAAATTTGTTATCCTTGATAATAATATTACATTAACCAACATAACAAATTAGCTCTTTTTAATTCGGGAAAAGTACATCTCTATTCCAATTTTAATAAACCCTTCGGTAGTAAGAGGGGGGAAAGATGTGCATTTTGATCGAGATTAAATACTGGAGGTTGAAGTCTTGAAGGAGCTTCTGAAAATGAAATAATTTTCAGTTTTCATAAGTTTCTTGATTAATGTCTGTTGTTTATGCGCTGGGCAATCTAATGAGCGGTGGAATTTGCCTTTTGACAATGTATGCATTTTCTAGTAGTTTTTGAACACTCGGCTGTGATATGTTGGAGAGAGCAATGACCGCATCGAGGCACCTTAGCTTGACAGTTTTTGTTAGTGTGTCCGTATCTTTGACATTTGGAACAGACGATCGGAGCAAACATGAACGGTTTAACTTCTAAATGAACCTGGTATAAAGATGCATGCTGTTGGAAATGTTGTGACCGGAATACTACCTTAATTGACCATGTAGAAACATACTCCACACCCCTCTGCTGAATTACCTTACTCTTGAGCCATTGGGTCATTTGACAGGGGCCTTAGATTTTATGTGTTTAAGGATGACATCGTCGGATAAATCCTTATCTACGCCTCGAATGATACCTACTCTGAAGATATTAGAGATGGGAATATATAGTTTCACATCAATAGTGGAGAAGAGAGAATG
Source organism: Anabrus simplex (assembly GCF_040414725.1). Taxonomy (NCBI): domain Eukaryota; kingdom Metazoa; phylum Arthropoda; class Insecta; order Orthoptera; family Tettigoniidae; genus Anabrus; species Anabrus simplex. The sequence continues at coordinate 42,604,347 of NC_090269.1, read as the reverse complement.
TCGTAAAAAAGCATTGGCTTGTACAGCAGATTGAAATTACACCTGCAAGCGATTACTACCTTTTCGTGCGATGCCTTTAACATAAATATCATTATCGTAGAAAATACGGCCCAAGGCCAAAGGATGCAACTGTCCGATGTTTTTGGTACCATTGGATTCTACAAAGACAATAAACGTGCCGTATTGGGCTTGTGGATAATATTGCGGTTCTACTGGAGTGTGAGGCGGTAGACGAACACCGTCGTTCAAATTAGGTGGTTGCACTTGCTGAGGAGCCCCTGGAGGATACATAATGAGTGAATCAGCGTTCATACATACTTTTTCTAAATGATCGACGTCTAAAGGAGGGCTGGTACTTCCTCACCTCTACTATCAGTTTCCATTATGACTCTTTACACTGCGTGGAGATGAAAGAAATACCCACGAGTTATGTGTCACGACTCACAACACTATATCAAACACTCAACACGAAGAACATTGCCTACTGCACAGACACCGCCTCCTTGATCCGATAGCAAGCAGAGACTGATAGGTACTAAATCCTGACTTATAGTGAATACACTCGCGATACGGCAAAACAACAACCTACACAACACCTATTCTTCATCTTCTTCTTCTTCTTCTTCTTCCTCCTCCTCTTCTTCTTCTTCTCGATGGTTGTGGGCTCCTTTCATAATTTTTCCCAGTCCAAAATCCCTAATTGTATTACGAACACTCGCAAGACCTCAAAACACCAATCTATAGAACACTTATTAACTGATGCATTCACACATCTATAGCACTGTAATATAGGATTGTAGATGAATCAACGCGCATACAATATAACACCAATGGAACGAGGAGTATAATAGAAGAAGCTATTATTAGGACAGCACATTGTATTATAATGCAATGTTTGCATCATCAAGGAACTTATTTATCGCATCAATCATATCAGCAGTAGGATTGTGTAACAGACAGGAAAAACTGGTTGGGAGGGGATGTTTGAGACGTACAATACTGCGAAGAAGCGTCTGAAGTGCAATCACAGTTAAAGGACATAGAACAGCTTTTATACCCAAGAGGAAGGTTCGAGAAGGCTCTGGACTAAGACCAGACACACCCTCTCATTTTTATTGGGCAGTCGAAAAGTTACAAGAAGCCTATGATTGGTAGAAAAATAAATACACAACATTTTTAATTGGCCAGATTCCAAAGCTGGTGGGATGAGTAAGAAGTGTTGAAAACCTAGAAGTATCAAAAACAAAGAAAGTCAATTCAGTTCAGAAAACCTATAAACACAAAATTTCCTTAAATTTCTAGTTGTTCCATTTTGCACCAGAGTGCATGACAACAGTTTTTTTTAAAATAGAGACATCTATGGAGAAAAATTCCAAATTCTTGAAATAGCTGTTGCAACATTATGTGTTAGATAGCGTTCTTCAAGGCGCTTCATTTAAATGCACGGGGTTGAGGTGTACCTTCCTGTATTTATTTATTTATTTATTTATTTATTTATTTATTTATTTATTTATTTATTTATTTATTTATATTTATTTATTTATTTATTTATTTATTTATTTATTTATTTATTTATTTATTTATTTATTTATTTATTTACAATTTTATTACGGTACATTATTTAGAGGAAACATATAGGCCCTGAATGCAGGCCAGCAACAGTCAAGCACGAAAAAGCTCTTCATGTCATGGAGATGTGCATCTAGAAATAGGAAACGTGATCGCCTGAAGAAAAGCTGTCTTAACGCCTTCAAGAAGACATGCGCGCTATGTTTATTTTGTTTCAAACGATGCGCTTTAATAGAACCAGTGGAGATTGGCTTGCAAAACAGCTGACCCTGCTCCATTGCAAAACAAACGCTGAGAAGGAGAAGAAGAAGAACAAGAAGACGGTGATGATATAGAACATAAGATAATAATAATAATAATAATAATAATAATAATAATAATAATAATAATAATAATAATAATAATAATAATAATAATAATAATTGTTCCCGGATTACCCGTGGAACGCAGAGGTGAAAGAAGGTGCCGGGGTGAAAGGGTCTAACAACAATGTCAAGAAAAGAATTTAAAACTTAACTGAAGGTTATATTTTTGAAAAACAAGAAATTTAACAACTTTTCACTTAGTAGTGAGATAACAATGACATAGCAATTTAGAAACAAGACTTAGGAAAATCCAATATTTCAGAACTTTAACTCTCTTGGGCTACAAGCCCCTAGTTTTAAAATTTTTGAGTTTCCAGCTCAAATTTACAAAGAGCACAAATTTGTTCAAAGGGCAGAAATCTCCTAAATTCATGGATCACTTGCTCCCAATATACAATATCAGGCCTCCCAGAGGCACTTTTACAACACTTGAAAAAGAGCTAACGTGCTCTCAGTTCTCAAGCCTATTCAAGGCAACACCAAAAATATCTTACACCTTTCGGCCTTCCATGGCCTAATTTACGAATTGAAACAGGGGTATCTCGTACCCAACCTATAGGGCCTTCGTGTAAAAAGAAATAACAGTTAAATAAATGGCCCGAACACAAAATGAAAGGAGGCGAATGCTTGCGCTCCTAGCTTTGAATTATTAAAACCTAAAGGGCACTAAGCCGATGAAACAAGGGCTATTCCCAAACTATGGAGGTGACCCGTACAAGAATAAATTAAGACTTTACTTTACGGAAAGGAAGAAAACCAGTTACCAAAACGTAGTCACCTAAACCAATATGAAGGGGAGATCGAGAGGGTAAATCACTCTCTATCCCCGATTTACAGTTAAAGATTTTATGAAGTTATTACATAAGCCGGCCGAAGTTACATTTTCAGAAAGGTAGGTTCCACTCCGATTCCACTCCTTTACTCATATCATTTATATGTATAAGTGGAATCGGAGGTAAGGCTTTTTGCGGATGATGTTATTCTCTATAGAGTGATAAATAAGTTACAAGATTGTGAGCAACTGCAACGTGACCTCGAAAATGTTGTGAGATGGACAGCAGGCAATGGTATGTTGATAAACGAGGTTAAAAGTCAGGTTGTGAGTTTCACAAATAGGAAAAGTCCTCTCAGTTTTAATTACTGCGTTGATGGGGTGAAAGTTCCTTTTGGGAATCATTGTAAGTATCTAGGTGTTAATATAAGGAAAGATCTTCATTGGGGTAATCACATAAATGGGATTGTAAATAAAGGGTACAGATCTCTGCACATGGTCATGAGGGTGTTTAGGGGTTGTAGTAAGGATGTAAAGGAGAGTGCATATAAGTCTCTGGTAAGACCCCAACTAGAGTATGGTTCCAGTGTATGGGACCCTCACCAGGATTGCCTGATTCAAGAACTGGAAAAAATCCAAAGAAAAGCAGCTCGATTTGTTCTGGGTGATTTCCGACAAAAGAGTAGCGTTACAAAAATGTTGCAGTGTTTGGGTTGGGAAGAATTGAGAGAAAGAAGAAGAGCTGCTCGACTAAGTGGTATGTTCCGAGCTGTCAGCTGAGAGATGGCGTGGAATGACATTAGTAGACGAATAAGTTTGAATGGCGTTTATAAAAGTAGGAAAGATCACAATATGAAGATAAAGTTGGAATTCAAGAGGACAAACTGGGGCAAATATTCATTTATAGGAAGGGGAGTTAGGGATTGGAATAACTTACCAAGGGAGATGTTCAATAAATTTCCAATTTCTTTGAAATCATTTACGAAAAGGCTAGGAAAGCAACAGATAGGAAATCTGCCACCTGGGCGACTGCCCTAAATGCAGATCAGTATTGATTGATTGATTGATTGATTGATTGATTGATTGATTGATTGATTGATTGATTGATTGATTGATTGATTGATTGATTGATTGATTGATTGGTTGATTGATAGTTAACGTTTCGGACCTCTCCCTCGGGTTAAACTGCAGAGCTAGCAAGAAATAAAGATGTTAAGTGGCCATTACCTTGTCGGTGTACTGCTGCCTGATGAAAGAGGCGCCTCCCGCGTCCTGCTTGACACACACGCTAGTTCAGATGACTAGTTCAGATCAATTGGCCATGAGACGAGAAAATCCGCAGTTTATAAACCTTCGGAGGAAGTTCGAGACCTTTCACGAATAAACCAGCCACACCCTCCCAATTTTATTGGTGAATTTAAAAGTTACGCTCAAAATAGAAGAAGAAGGCTGTGATAGGTTGAAAATTAATTACAGAAATTCTTAATTGGTTGGATTCAAAACTAGCGGAAAGAGAAGATCAATATTGCCAACCCAAAAATAAATGAACAATTAGTAAAAAACTTATGAATACAAAACTTCTTCAAATAAAGGTTCTTTCACTCGCACCAGGGTGCATGATCATAGTTTTTTAGCAGTGACATCAATGGAAGAATGTCCAAACTTCTTGATGAATGGTTAACCAAATACACTAGAGACAATACGCGACACTGAGCGAGATATCGAGGGACAGCTATTGGAACTCACTCTAGCGGGTAGACCTGAACAGTACTGATTCTCTCATAAGAGCACGTGTATTTTTGTGTGAAGTTTTTGGTGTTATTTATGCGTTTTCAGTGAGATGACATAATTAAATAGTAGCGTGTGTCATTCCTTGATATCTCCTCTCAACATGATGGAAAAGGTATGTGCTGTGTTTGGCTGCAGTAATTACGAAGTAGAGAAAAATGCGCGGTCGTTCTTCAGGTTCCCTCGTGACAAGAACATGTAACTAATATTGTGTTTGCATATATATTCTTCCAGTGACAGAGATTTTTATAGTACTTCATAATCTTCTGACCTACCCGACCCATATTTTAACTGGCATAAAATGTAATACGCATATTTTATTGTATAGTGCAGCAGTTAACCTTCAATACCAATGTGTTGTTGTAGGTGTGATCTGTGGGTTTTGAAATGTCACAGAAGTGATTTTGATAAGATGTACAAGAAAGAAGGGACGTTACGCTTGTATAAGAATTATAAGATCTGTTCAGATCATTTCCAAGCCAGCGACAGCCTCGAATATACAGCCAAGGGTATATTACATTTTTACTCTAATTGTACATAAATATTCCTCAAACCATCACTATCGACAACATTTTCATACTTTTCTTTCTTTAATCCCTCTTCTCAGACTAAAGAAGGAATTTTATAGATTTTCTTTCTGTTAGTAGGCTTCATGTTAAGAGGAAAATTGTCCAGCTTTTAAATGTTAATTCATTGCATCATGTGTGCAAGTAATGAGCCGATATTTTTATTGAAAAGTGTCTTGATGTGATGGTAAAATATTTTTTAAATGAGAAAAAAAGGCAAATTCAACCGTAAAAGTTCAGGCAGGAATGCTAAAGCAAAAAAACTAATGCATAAATTAAAGATCAAGCCATTTCACAGCAGCCCATTTCATATCTTGTTTATGTGTCTAATTTCAGTCTTTGAATAATAACCTTTTAAATAATTCTTCATTCATTTATCCAGAATTGCTTTAGCAACTTCGAAGTTAATATCTCAATGACACTTTCTTTCTAGACGTAATTTATTTATCCATTTCCGTATATACATTTCCATTGATATTTGAATTTAGCGCGATTTGTTCAGGTCAAGTCACTAGGAGCACCACCGTCGAATTGTCTCCCATTTTAGCAAGGCGAAATCCGTAAGTGTCGCGTATTGTCTCTACTGCTTCTTAACATGAAGCCTACTAACAGAAAGAAAATCTATAAAATTCCTTCTTTAGTCTGAGAAGAGGGATTAAAGAAAGAAAAGTATGAAAATGTTGTCGATAGTGATGGTTTGAGGAATATTTATGTACAATTAGAGTAAAAATGTAATATACCCTTGGCTGTATATTCGAGGATTTTTAAAGTCGCTGGCTTGGAAATGCTTTTTTTTGCTAGTTGCTTTTACGTCGCACCGACACAGATAGGTCTTATGGCGACGATGGGACAGGAAAGGCCTAGGAGTTGGAAGGAAGCGGCCGTGGCCTTAATTAAGGTACAGCTCCAGCATTTGCCTGGTGTGAAAATGGGAAACCACGGAAAACCATCTTCAGGGCTGCCGACAGTGGGGCTCGAACCCACGATCTGAACAGATCTTATAATTCTTATACAAGCGTAACGTCCCTTCTTTCTTGTACATCTTATCAAAATCACTTCTGTGACATTTCAAAACCCACAGATCACACCTACAACAACACATTGGTATTGAAGGTTAACTGCTGCACTATACAATAAAATATGCGTATTACATTTTATGCCAGTTAAAATATGGGTCGGGTAGGTCAGAAGATTATGAAGTACTATAAAAATCTCTGTCACTGGAAGAATATATATGCAAACACAATATTAGTTACATGTTCTTGTCACGAGGGAACCTGAAGAACGACCGCGCATTTTTCTCTACTTCGTAATTACTGCAGCCAAACACAGCACATACCTTTTCCATCATGTTGAGAGGAGATATCAAGGAATGACACACGCTACTATTTAATTATGCCATCTCACTGAAAACGCATAAATAACACCAAAAACTTCACACAAAAATACACGTGCTCTTATGAGAGAATCAGTACTGTTCAGGTCTACCCGCTAGAGTGAGTTCCAATAGCTGTCCCTCGATATCTCGCTCAGTGTCGCGTATTGTCTCTACTATATTTGATTTGGGTTAACAAAACAAGTAGAAATACAGTCAGTTCAGGAAACTTCAAATAACAAAATTTCATCAGATTTCTGTAGTGACATCTTCTGAGTAAAGGATTAAGTAGGTCTAGTTTCAAGTTCACGGTTCCTAAAGAAGACGGTTATTATATAGAAGATAATAATAATAATAATAATAATAATAATAATAATAATAATAATAATAATAATAATAATAATAATAATAATAATAATAATAATAATAATAATAATAATAATAATAATGCATATGTCAGTCAAGATGCCATTTTAATTCCATGGTATACGAAACCATTTTCTGTCCCCGACACGAAGAACTATGTTCAGTCCGTGTTATCCGTATCTGGAAGTGTTTGTCTGTATGTGTGGGATGCCCAGCCAAATCTACGGCACGCAGAGATATGAAAATTTTAACATAGCCTATCTGTATGTACGCACAGCATTTCACCGATCACGTAGGGCTGTGTCAAGGAGCTATTCTTGTTCAAGAAGTGAAGCTATCACCGTCATCAACAAACAACTGTTACCGGTACTCATGTAGTTTATGTAAGAACGATGTGCGTTAGTAAATAGTCCACCCCCTGTGGATGGGGGACGCAGATGAAGAATAACCCACGTGTGCCCTGCCTGTCATAAGAGTCGACTAAAAGGGGCCCAAGGGGCTCTCAACTTGGGAGTGTGGTTTGGCGACCACGGGGCCCTTAGCTGAGTCCTGGCATTGCTTGCACTTACTTGTGCCAGGGTCCTCACTTTCGTCTATCCTGGTCGACCTCCCTTGGTCAACTCTTGTTCTTTTCCGACCCCGGCTGTATTAGAGGATTCGAGGTCTGGGGAGTCTTTCATTTTCACGCCCTTCGTGGCCCTTGCCTTTCTTCGTCCGTTACTTCATTTTTCAAAGTGACAGCTCCCTTCTTTTCTTTTTCTCTCTGTCTATCCCCTGTGGGTGGGGGATGCAAATGAAAAATACATCCACGGTATCCCCTGCCTGTCGTGAGAGGCGACTAAAAGGGGCGACCAAGGGATGATTGTATTATTAGCATAAAACGACTTTTGATTAGTACCATCTCGCGGTGAACACCAAGGCTCGTCTTTACTTGCAGGTAGTACCAATATATTAGGTACACCAGAGGTTTGTGGTTAGTAGTAGCAGAGAGTGGTTCACTGTGGGTTTCTAGTACCCGTGATTAGTATCATTGTGAGAAACACCACGGGTCTGGGCGCTGCCTGTGATTAGTACCACTATATGAGCGACACCGTTGCTCTGCGTTGCCTGTGATTAGTACTCACTATATGAGGAACACCACGGGAATACCGGCGTCCGTGATTCGTACACGTAGGTGAGGAACACCATCGGTTTGCGTCGCCTACGAGTGGCGCGGTTATGTGAGAAACACCATAGGTCTGCGTTACCTGTGCGACGTACAATACTTGTGAGTTGTGCCATCATGTGTGGAATACCGTGAGTCTACGCTACTTTTAATTAGTACCCCAACATTTCAAATACCGTGGTTCTACTTTACTAGCGATAAGTACTATTATGAGGGGCCGTTGACCTGGATTTTGGGCCCCTTTAGCCAATAAGCCTCCTCGATTCAGGATTGTGAATTAGAAGTGGTCCCTTGGTCAAAAATACTATTTTTATGTTAGTTTTTGGGTCGGATCCACTGATTGTTTTAAATCCATATCCCTCCCTTCATTCTTCATGGCATTTTTATTTTAGTCAATGGATGATTTCGAACTTTTAATTTGTCATTACATTTCGTGCCATTAGGGGCCGATGACCTAGATGTTAGGCCCCTTTAAACAACAAGCATCATCATCATCATCATCATCATCATCAATAAACAGTCCTATAATGTTTTTTTTTTACTTTTTTTAAATAAATGGTTTTAAAACATCTAACGTTTGAATGAATAAACACGGCGAAGTCGCGGGTAGCGTACATACTAGTTATTAATAATTAAAGGAATGGATAAGACAGCGGAGTTTGTGCAACTCTTTAAAAATGTAATTCCTATAATTGCTACTTTCAGGCTGTTAAAATGGAATAAAAACGTAATGTTTTCTCCACAAAGGGTATTTGTGTGTGTGGGGGGAGGGGGGAGGGCGACTGCCGCTGGGTAAAACAAAAATTAGCAACAGAAAGAACACCCACTGATGACGATGAGGGCAGGATTAAGGTGATATTGTGAGAGCTGCCACAATTTTCAGTTGCCTTCAAATGCACTAAAAAAAGTATATTGTCTCACTAAATACTTTTCGATCAGGGTGCCGGAATTTTGTCCCGCAGTAATTCTTTTACTGCAAGTGAATCTAACGACACGAGGCTGACGTATTTGAGCACCTTCAAATGCAGTTCCACCGAACTGGGCTACTATCGAACCTGCCAAGTTGGGCTCAGAAGGCCAGCGCTCTACGGTCGGAGCTAGCCTACTCAGCCCGATACCACTTAAAAAAAAAAAAAAAAAAAAAAAAAAAAAGGGACACTGAGTGTGTTTGCTTCAACCTCAACAGCCCATGAAAAGTGAAGAAGCTATATTATGTACGATCGCTCATCTCCTAACTCAGGTAAGTACTTTTATGGATATTTCCACTGTGATAACTATTTGGGTTGGTATTATTTCTTGTAGTCCGCCTCTGGGGTGTATTGGTTGGTGTGATTAGCTGCCATTCCCGGAGGCCGGGGTTCGATTCCCGACTCTGCCACGAAATTTCAAAAGTTTTGTTATGCGGATTGGAACGGTGTCCACTCAGCCTCGAAGATCCACTGAATAGAGGGGGTTCGATTCCCACCTCAGCCATCCTCGAAGTGGTTTTTCATGCTTTCCCACTTCTTAAGGCCACGGCCGCTTCCTTGCCTATCCTCAACAAGGACCCTGTACAACATAGCAGGTGAGGCCGCCTGGGCGAGGTACTGGTCCTCCTTTCCAGTTGTATCTCCGCTCCAGGAAACTGCCCTTGAGGTGGTAGAGGTGGGATCCCTCGCTGAGTCCGTGGGAGAAACCAAACCTGCGCGGTAAACTGATTAAAGAATTATAATTAAATAATCGATAATTAATTAATTAATAATTACATAATAATTATTATTATTATTTGTATAATAATTATTATTTGTAGACAAATCTAGTGCTTTCATGCTAAATTTGATGAATGCTACTGTTGTTTTGGAAATCGATGGTTTTTCTTACAATAAATGGATATGAATGCAGATATTACTGTCCCTCCCAATACATTGCTGTATAGAAATAAATAATACATTTTATGAATTTTACTACGGTACATAATCCTGTAAAGGACTGTTCCCACTTAATGAACGGTGAAGAATTACATTTCAGCCTGTCGTGCTCGAAGTAGGCGTTACGTATATGTTTTGCTGAAGTAACTTACTCCGTGTTATACTACCCTAAGTTACTTGAATTACAACGTACTGTTTTTGATCATTCAAATATTGTACCTTTTCAAAAATTATATCCATGGTTCGTCACTTCACTAATCAAAAAATCAGGTTTACAGGTTATTCCTGTAGGCCATTTCCATACAGTATGGTTCGCGTAGTGAAATGAAGTTCGTGAAGAATATTTGAATGCTCCCGTCTTTGAGCTGAAGTGCAACAGGTGAAAATTTCTACTTTCTTTTTATGAGCTCGCTTTTATAAATATGTTTGATGGTAGTTGTAACCAAATACGTGTTGTAAGCACTTCCCTTTGATCTCTTCGATACAATTCTTTACTTCCATAATTTCTATCTGGCTAGAATCTGAGGGATTCTACGGAGATTTATGGTTTAAAGTAGGATGTATACTTAGTAGGATTACTAGTAGGACCAGCGGATGGTGTTATTTATGAGACTTTGTCAACCAAGGGACTAGTCCATTTTTAAACCCGCGGTGTGCTGAAAAGTTGATTGAAGTTCTGTATCGAAGTAGGTGATACGACAACGTGAGAGACCCAATGCATAATGCGAGTCAAATTGAAAAAAAAAAAAAAAAAATATATATATATATATATATATATTTACTTTTTGCAATGTTTCTTAATTAATTATGGATATCACACACTGTTCATACACGAAGTGTTTAGAGCGTAATTCTGCTGAAGACAAGAGGACAGATCGGATCACATATTCATTTATATTCATTTAGGGTCTGGAAACATTTATTTATTTATTTATTTATTTTTGCTAGGGGCTTTACGTCGCACCGACACAGATATGTCTTATGGCGACGATGGGATAGGAAAGGCCTAGGAGTTGGAAGGAAGTGGCCGTGGCCTTAATTAAGGTACAGCCCCAGCATTTGCCTGGTGTGAAAATGGGAAACCACGGAAAACCATCTTCAGGGCTGCCGATAGTGGGATTCGAACCTACTATCTCCCGGATGCGAAACATTTATTAAGGGAAATGTTGAATAAATTTTGATCTTTGAACTTATTTAAGAAAATACTATGTAAACGATTGACATACAATCTTCCAACTGCGCGACTGCACTAAATGCGCTAAATGTTAATGATTGATGATTTTTTCCCAACATTTATTTTTTACTAACATACTGGCAACATGGCAAAACTTTCGCCCGTTCGGGGACAGTCAATACCATAAAGTATCGAGACAGCAACCTTTCTGTATGTATGTAGGGTATTCAGCCCGAAGGCTGGTTTGATCCTCTGCAGCTCTGCCAACAGCTGTCATAAATAGCCTAGGCGTCACTGAAGAGGCGTACTAGGGAAATGAGGAGTGAGGTAGTTTCCCGTTGCTTTCTCACCGAGCCAGCAGTTGCTATTACATATCTGTCTGCCAAGCCCACTGAAATGCATGCACCAACCGACCCTATGAGCGATATTTTCACACCATTCATAACAGGGACTGGTTGCATAAGGAATGGTATTACTAGCATCACTCATACCTCTGTCACTTTCATATTGTCAAAGCCAAGGATGATACTGAGACAGGTCAATGAAAGTAACAAATTTGATATAGCCCATACCAGAAGACATAGTGCACTGTAAACACTACTTCTCACCAGCAAAGGCAAGCAACCTTTCTACTACAATAAAAATATATGGGACATTGAAGATCAAAATTTACTAATCTTCCTCTTCTGCAATGGATTCTTGGGTAAATTAATATTAACAACACAAAGACGCAAGAAATAAATATAAAAGATCTTCATTTCTGTCATTATTCATTGTAGGATCAATTTGTACTGCAAAAAAGGTATGTTATGCAACTCTTGTTTCCTACTAATGGTGAGCAGTGCCTTCTGCAACAGGGTAGGCTGTTCATGTTCTCTTGCTACTTAGGGACCGTTCAGGTATTACCTAAGCATATTTGTAGTGCTTTAGATCCTCCCTCCCCTGTAAGCAAGAATAAACCTAGGCCTATGCTCGCCTGATCCTTTTGTGTTTACAGAAGATGTATCTCATTTCTTTATGTTACATCACCAGCTAAACTGTTGGTTTTGTTATTTAAATTCATAGTTCAGTTTGAAATAGATGTGTATATGTATTATAATAATGACAGTTAAGTACCATTAAAAACTAAATGAAAACAACTAAAATGATATCAATGATAACAATATTATCCATTCTTTATTCAATAATTGAGGCGACCAATTGCAAAACTCATTTTGTCCATTTTTTTTTTTGAAAGTGAGTTAAGTCTGTAAATTGATTCTTCATTCACAGCAGCACACTTTGGTGTGAAATATTCATTGCAAAGTCTGTTTAATCCCATTGAAAATAGGCTTCAAATTATTGGTTCTGTTCCAGAACTCATTTCGTCCATTGCCTATATTGTTTCATATTCCGTTTTCTCCATCTTAAGCAAACTGGTGCAAAACTCGTTTTGTCCTATAACAATCTTTCTCACGCTTGAATATTTTACATAGCATTCTAAAAAATGTGGCCTCCATGGCTCAAGTGGCAGCACGTTGGCCTCTCACCACTGGGTTTTGTGGTTCAAATTCTGGTCACTCCATGTGAGATTTGTGCTGGACAAAGAGGAGGCGGGACAGGATTTTCTCAGGGTACTCCAGTTTTCCCTGTCATCTTTCATTCCAGCAACACTCTCCATTATCATTTCATTTCATCTGTCAGTCATTAATCATTGCCCCAGAGGAGTGCGACAGGCTTCGGCAGCCGGTACTATTCCTATCCTCACCGCAAGATGGGGGGCTTCATTCATTCCATTCCTGACCTGGTCAATAACTGGAAAACAGGTTGTAGGTTTTCATTTTCATTTCTAAAAAATGTAATACATAAAACTCACATTTAGGCGAGTGATTCTAAACCCCACAACAAGTTCTCAAGATACAACTATTATCAACAAATAACGGCTGCCTTTGTTGTCATTCACAATCCGCCTATGTACTTATTTGACCTTTCTTATTAACTACAACTAAATTAAGCCTGAACAATTTAAGATACTCCAATCAAGTTTCCTTTTACACCAGTTAAATTCACCATTTGCTTATTGAGAGCTAAATTCTCGAACCTGGGACTTCAGCCAGATAGCTTTTTCAGTTCACGACTATGCTCCTGAATGGGGCCTTATTTGGTATCTCTCAAAGTGCTGGAATGTTTTTCCTAGCATTCCAAATAATGTAATATTTGAATTCGGAAGTCAGACCACTGCTGCTAGACACTGTGTACTTACCTTGTCACAACTGGTGATCATCAGCCAATGGCAGAAATATAGTTATACGCATTGGTGCCGGACATTTGTATTCTTTTTTCTGTGACTGCTCCCATGTAAATATGTTAATATAAATCTTTGTAATTACATTTCCTAACATATCAAATGTCGGACCTCTGCTGATGGACACTGTTATATGCCTTGCTCCTACTGAAAATATGTTAATATTAATTCTTCGAAATTATATATAATTTAAATATAAAACAGGTACCTGATTTAACCTTGAGTAGGTACAACAGTGACTGATGATGCCTTCTGTGAAAGGCAAAACATGTCTGACATTCTTATGTTAAAAATTTTGATGTATTGAATGGGTGATATTATTAATAAACTAATCAGCATCCTACAGTGTCAACACAAATTCGTGGAAGCTTTTCGATGCAATGAAGTCGCACTACCAGGATGTAAGGCGCATGCTTCAGAAATGTTATGCCAATCCAGACAGACAATCTCAACACAATTTCATATTAAGACATGTTACAGTTTCTACCCCACAACATAACAGATCAAGAAGCGGAAATAGTGATTATTGCAGAAATAAGGTAATGCCTAAATATTTCATGCCATGCTTGAAAAGTGATCGATTTGAAAATATACCAGTTTGCAAACAGCTGTTTATAAAAACGTTGTGCATATCACAGTCACTTTGCCACCAAAAGCACTTCCAGTATTTCATGGCAAGCTGGTACATACATAAATCACAGTGCATACGCCAGCCTATGTAATGTACTGGCTATGAAGGAGAACACTATGCTTGTTTCGGGGCCCATATGCACCACACACAGTACCAAAGAGGAAGCAGCACAACTCACAGCTTCATAGACGAGCAGGAGGGACTGTATGGATGACGACACCAGCTGCCTATTCTGCAGACCACGCTGTTGAAAACACCCATGCGAAATCAGCATATAGCACTAGCCAAAACAAAACACATTAAAATATCAACATCCATTGAAACTGATAAAAATATGTTTGAGGAATTTAGTAAGTAATATTACTTTACATACAAATTTAATTAAGTTCAATTTATTCCTTTACTAGGTAGGTGCCGAATACCTAGACTACCCACATTGCTCACCATTGTTACCTAGCATTTATCACTAGAACCAGTATTAATGTTGATATTTAAGAATTAATATTTTGACCTTCCCTTAGAAGTATTTGACCCAGCATGAATAAAATTATTTATTGTTTAGATTGTAATATCTTCTCTCCTGGCCTTAAATACTGATTTTCATTAAATTTGATTGAGCTGTATACTTTTGATACACGTACATACATTATGGACATTTAAAAATTGCTTTTCCTTCTTATTCTGGACATTAGTGGCAAACAAATACCAAGTTTTTAAACTTCTGACCAAAGTACAGACAAAACTCTTGTTATATATAGGTAAGGTGCATATTTTTTACCTTGAAAAAATCATCCATTCTTTCTGTAACAATGACTGTGGCCTCTTTTTTAAAACTATGTTACTAATACCAGTATCTAAAAATTGTGCATTAAATTTTATGACCTATATTATTTTTTACTAGTATGGAGCAAAATCATGTCACCAAGGTCGAGCTAGAATTTGTGGATGGATCTGAAGAGCCTTCATCTGAAGTAAGTATCTCTATATTACGATGCTGGAGTTCGGTGCATATTAATTATAAGCTCACCAGATAAAAAATTAGTCACCCTACTGCCTACACACAGATGGATTGTTAAGCCTGTACAGATGGTGCAGCAAACGAGTCACGTGCTCAACTAGACACAGACTGCCTCTATGTGAGCATAAGGCAGTAGCGATCAGTGAGACATGAATGTTTCAAACAGCTCACTGGGACATTCTATAACCAATAAATAAATAAATAAATAAATAAATATGGGTAGATATAAGGATGTGACCGAGTGGTAAAATGGGACAGTTTTGTTTGGCTGTGCCCATGGCCATACGGAGGCGTGAAGTTGCTGGATTTGTTGGTTTTTCGCAGCGGACTGTTCAGTGTATCTGCAAGCAGTGGTGTACTACACGCCACCACGAAACACGATGTCCGAATTGTGGTTGGAAAAAGATCTGAGAGGGACTGGAGACGCGTTTCATGGCTTATGAATCAAAACTGCTTCCAAACCTGAGAAAAATTGCAGCAGTCAGTGACTGAAGGTTCATTCCAACCTGTTGGCAAGAGATCATTGCAACAGCAATTGCATGCAGTGGACATTTGGAGTCAGTCACCTCGCTAGAGGCTATTGCTCACACAGGCACATAAAGCTGTGCATCTTCAGTGGGCTAGAAATAATTGAAAGTGGACAGTAACTGACTGGCGGAACGTGATGTGGCCTGAGGAATCACGTTTTTGCCTGCATTCCAATGATGCATGTCGTCAAGTTCACCAAAGGCCAAATGAAGCATTTCATCCCGGATGTGTGCAATGTTAGGTTCATGCTGAAGGTGGGTCTGTGATGTTTTGGGGTGTTTTTTCGTATCATGGATTGGGCCCGCTCACTGACATGACCGTTAACATGAACCAGCATGTTTATTTTAACATTCTGGATGATCAGGTGTTGCCTTTCAGTCAACATGTGCACGATGTATATACAATTGATACCCCGATTTTTCAAGATGACAACTGCAAAGTTCATTGGGCTGGACGCATATGTGACTGGTTTCATGAACACTCCCTCACCCTATTACACCTCGATTGTCCTGCAAAATCACTTGACTTGAACCCCATTGAAAATTCGTGGGACATGTTGGAACAGTGGGTAAAACACCATCAGCATCCCCGCAATTTGGTGCAATAGCATGATCAGGTCATCAGCGAATGAGTTAACCAGTCTAAAGGCCTAGCAATGGGTTCGCCGGCTTCAGGTATTTTATCTAACATATTCATGGATTACAATGAATATAATAAAATAGTGGATAAAATAGATGGATTGATTACATGGTTGAGATACGTTGATGATATATTTGGTATTATCGATGAACAAAAGGTTAAACCTGATGGTATTTATTTATTTATTTATTTATTTATTTATTTATTTATTTATTTATTTATTTAGTCTGATCCAGGACACCCTAGATTTGCCATAAGACACAGAATAATACACAATAACAATTTTGAGGGAAGATAAAAAAGATTAATGTTTAAAAAAATGATAGGTTACAATTAACCATGTTAAATGGCATGAACTCCATATAAATGGTGACGAAGAATCAAAATACTTTGGATAAACAATATATTAGAGTATTTAAATACTTTGGATAAAAAATTGCATTTTACGATGGAATCTGAAAATGATAGGACTTTAAAGTATTTAGATTTAACAGTTACTAGAAATTCTGGTCATTTTTGATTTTCAAATTTTCAGAAAAGCTACTCAAACAGATACTATTATAAGAAATGACTCCAATCATCCTGGTCAACATAAAATGGCAACATTTTACAGTTTAATTAATAGAGCTATGAACATGCCTATGTCTAAGAAGAATCATAATAGAGAGATAAATATAATCCATCAAATCACCCATAGCAATGGATATTCCAATATATTTATTAATAGAATGATAAATAAAGTGAAAAATGAACCAAAAACAACTTTAATTAAAGAGCGAAAAGAGAAAAAGAAATTTGCAGTTCTAACTTTTCAAAATAAGCATTCTTATCAACTGGCTAAAATTTTCAGGAAAAAGAACATAACATCAATGTCACATATAAAACGGATAATAATACTAATAAGATAATTTTCAATTCAGAAAAGAGAGAGAATAAATGTATATTTAATAAATCAGGAATTTACAAATTAACTTGCCAAACATGTAAACAAGGATACATAGGACAGTCTGGTAGAAGTTTGGCTATAAGATACAAAGAACATGTTAATGCAGTTAAACATAAAAGATATTTGGCAATGGGAGAACATATGATTGAAATGAATCATAAATTTACAGACATTTCCAATGACATGAAATTATTACATTCGGCCAAAAAGGGAAAATTAATGAATGTTTTGGAAAATTTAGAAATTTACCTTACACAAAAAAATAAATTTGAATCAAATTTAAATGAGAAATGCAGAAGATAACCCACTGTACAGACTAGCATATGATCATTTAAGGAGCAAAAAGAAGAAAAGAAGAAAAACTTGAAGATCCTAAATGTATATAGTATTCTCATTCAGTTCAACCAAAATTTTATGTATTGATCATTTTTATAATATTTCTTTTTACTCTTTGATATGATGTATTAGGACAATACTTCTTTAAATTGTAAAACAAAAGATTGTGTGATAATGTTTTGTTCTTTGATCTGACCACTGAGGAAGGGAATGGTTGAGATTTCCCGAAACATGTTTGGTTTAATAAATAGTTTTTCTTTCATTTAATGAGTGTATTGATCAAGGCAGATTCAAATAAACTATTTTAAATAGTTACATTATACAATGAGTTAACCTGGATGTGATTTACCTGCACAACCTAACCGAATCCAGGTGGCTGTAAAGTCCAGAGGTGGAGTTACATGGTATTAAATGATGCTTGCATTCTTCAGGGGTGACTCATTTTTTGTCCGGTGAACTTTCTATACTAGTTGAGGAATATACAGCCTTGTTAGTACGTTTTTGAAGGACTGAAAAATTTGGATGTCAAAAGTGAGAAAACGTACTACCAAATAAAATGCTACACTATATTTACAACGTGTAAAAAAAATAATGCAGTGTAGATGTGCGTGTTTAATTGCAGACCTTAATAATTTTGTATTGGATGATTCATGAGTTTAATTTGAAGAGTTTTTAAGTAATATATATGATATAAATGTGGACTACCAGTATATTTACAATATTTATCAAGTTCACTGATTTCATAACTGGCCAGTGCTACAGGAGGGTTTAGAAATAAAAATATTAAAGATCATTTTCTTTAATTTGAGAAGTAAAAGTAGAAAGAAAGAATGAAGTTCTAGAAATAACCTCTTCTCTTCTTTACTAGTATTTTATGCTGAGTGAAGTCTTTAAAATGCTTTTCTTACAGAAGTTGAACGACAAAATTATATTATTTAAAAAGAACAAATGTTACAATTTTTATAACATAGTTAAAATCTATATTGAAATGTACTGTCTTTCAGAGATGTATCATCTAAGAATGTCATCATATGCTTCAATTCACATGGTGGTGCTGTCTGTGAACCTCTAAATTGAAACTGTGCAAATGCTTGCCACTGTTACCTAGCATTTCATAACCTATTAACTTCATTTTCTGTATTGATAATTCCAGTGATCACAAGTATAAAGAATAGAACTCTCCACCTAATCAATACTATAATTTATTATAAGGTACTTAAAACATTTTTACAATGCAGTACCGGTTGGAAGAGAAATTAAAAAAAAAAAAAACATGGCACTACAGCCCTTGTAGGGCCTTGGCCTACCAAGCGACCGCTGCTCAGCACGAAGGCCTGCAGATTACGAGGTGTCATGTGATCAGAACAACGAATCCTCTCAGCCGTTATTCTTGGCTTTCTAGACAGGGGCCGCTATCTCACCGTCAGATAGCTCCTCAATTCTAATCACGTAGGTTGAGCGGACCTCGAACCAGCCCTCAGGTCCAGGTAAATATCCCTGACCTGGCTGGGAATTGAACCTGGGGCCTCCGGGTAAGAGGCAGGCACGCTACCCCTACACCACGGGGCCAGCAGAGAAATTTAAAAGTCTGAAAAATTGTTCTAGACTTTTAAATTTCTCTTCCAAGCATATTCTAATACTGCATTTAAGATGGCGTCGAGTGAAACGGTAGAGTAAAGTTGCTCTTGCTATACCCTGTTTGAATTGCAAGTTAATCAGCTGAAAGTGCTAATCCATGTTTAAAAAGTTATATATTTAAGTGTCTTCTTCTTTAAAAAGTAATCATCATGTCTGTAAAGGAAGTAGCTAAGAAGATATCGGCTTTTGAAGATAGCATGAAAGACTTTCAAGCTCGCCTAGACTCAGCAGTCAGTGCCGCCAACCTACTGAACGTGCTCCAAGCGCTTGGTGCTAAGTTCTAAGAATTCAAGAAACAGGCCAGCGAAGACATCTCCAAGCTTAAAGGGGAGTTGAAGGCTCTTGAAGATCGGCTCCAGAAACAAGACGACGCATTGGACGAGGCCGAGCAGTACAGTCACCGGAACTGCCTTTTATTGCATGGTGTCCCGGAACAGCCATCTGAGAACGTCTACATTAAAATGCTGGACACACTGAAAAATAAACTTTCGGCAGAACTTTCAGTTCTTGATGTGGATCACTGCCACAGGCTAGGCCGCTGAAACAGAACATCTGCTGAAGTGGTCTCACAGGGAAATCGGCCTGTCATTATAAAGTTCTTACAATACCATGATCGTGATCGAGTGTGGCGTGCGAAGCGAGCTTTGAAGGGCAGTGGGCTCATGCTAACTGAGTCCTTCGCAAGTGCGAGAAAACATATCCTTAATCAGGCAAGGGATTTATGGGGACTGCAGAAATGCTGGACTCAAGATGGACGCATATGTGTATTAAGAGAAGATGGAACTAAATCTCAAATATCCACAATGGCACAGTTAAAAAACATTGCAGGGAGTAGGATGAACTCGTGAAATTAAGAGAAAGAAATTGTGTGTGTAGTACCGGTAATTAATTTATATTTGTGTGTGTGTAAGCGTGTGCTTGTGAAAGTCAGTGGATCTGCTTACCAGGTTGCTGGGGTAAGCTTATTTTACATCGTACTTAATTTTTGTTTTTCATACTGCTTATTTTCATATGATTGTTGACCAGTACAATGATAATACTATTGTCCTGCATTCCTCTCCACAGCCCTCACCCTCCCCTTCCCTTTCGTCCCTCCCACCTTCAATAGGACTTGTGTTGCAAGGGCAGCTCAGTAGCCACCCGGGATCGTTACATTGTTGTCACCTAAATGGCCAGTCATTATTAGCTCATCTGGAAGAGGTTCAGGCTATTTTTGAAGTGAACAATATACATATTATTGGAATCAGTGAAAGCTGGATTCGTAAAGACATGCCGTCATCGACAGATAACCTTGACAGATACTCAATATTACGCCATGACCGCATTGACAAAATAGGCGGTGGACTTTTACTTTATTACAGAAATGACCTAAAATGTAAGATAATTTCTACTTCTGACCCACGACTTACACTGCGACCGGAATTTATGTTTGTAGAATTAGACTGCCGTAAAAAGATATAAATAGGGATTGTGTACAAGCCGCCTAAAATAAGACATACTGATGATTTTGAAGAGACATTAGCAAATCTTATCTCGGCATATGATGACATTATAATCATGGGCAACTTTAACACTGACCTTTTGAAGCAGACTAGTGACGCGAACAATCTACTGAATTTATTTCTCGCTACAAACATGACAATTTTACCCCTCTACGCTACTAATCATGTTCATTACTCTCACCGCACAAGTCATACCTTAATTGATCTTCTTGTGACAAATAAAGTAATCAAGCATGGACAGATCCCTGCTCCTGGCATCTCTTCACATGACCTATTGTACGTGTGTTATTCTACATGAATACCTAAGTATGAACCACGCTACATTACAATACGGGACTTACGACATATGGACCGGAATAAACTACGCTAAGGTGCATATAACCTGCCTTGGGATAGTATACGTAATTTTCAGAACATTAACTCTAAAGTAAACAAATTCAGTTTACTGGTACTGGAAATATTTGACAAGCACGCACCGAAGAAACTGGTAAGAAATACCCGCCATTCTTCCGCGTGGTTAACGGCCGAGGTAAGGTCTGCTATGGCCAGTCGTGACAAACTCTACAGGCAATACAGACAGACGCATGACACACATGATTTCCAGCGATACAAAATTCTGAGAAACAGAACCAAACAGTTAATTAGGAATGCTAAATATAAATACTTTCAGGAACTATGAACAATAACAGCCCGAGACAAAAATGGAGTAAATTACGCACGTTAGGTATAGGTAAAGCCGTAGAGCAACATGTACCAAGCATATCGCTAGAGGTTTTAAATGATCATTTCGCACTGCCAAGAATAGCCTCTACCTCCTTCCCAGAAAATTCACTACCCTTGTTACAAGAGCAGTCTGTGTATGAGAAATTCTCTTTTAGAAATGTCAGCTCGAATGAAGTTAAACGTGTGATATATGCTATAACGTCTAATGCCACAGGTAATGATGACATTCCTATATCGCTTATTAAGGATATATTAGGAGCTGTTCTGCCAATACTAACTCATATATTTAACTACTGCCTGACAAACGGAGTTTTCCCAGACGTTTGGAAAGATGCACTAATTAGACCCATCCCAAAGAGCTCCAAGTTAGATTCTCCTTCAGATTATCGTCCAGTATCCATTCTACCACCCTTATCCAAGGTGCTTGAACGTCTAGTTCATACACAAATTACTGAATACCTTACCAAGCATTCTCTCCTTAATCCCTTTCAATCCGGCTTCAGGAAAGGACATAGCACTGCGACAGCTTTACTATGAGTGACAGATGATATCAGACGTGGAATGGACCAATGGGACGTGACTATACTGACATTATTAGATCTCAGTAGTGTCTTCGACACTGTTAATCCTCAGTTACTACTGCAGAAACTGCGAGAGCTAAATTTTAATAGTGTATCACTTCGTTTCTTTTCATCTTACCTTGAAAATCGCTTTTTCTTACCTCTCGTCCTGTCATGATCACAATACAAGATCTGGCTCCTTTCTTGCCATACCCGTAAACCACACTGCTGTGTACAACCGCTCATTCATAATCTCTGTGTCTAGGTCATGGAATTCGCTACCTGCAAACATTAGAGAAAATCCTTCTCATCGCAAGTTTAAAGTTGCTTGCCGGGAGCATTTGCTGGGTAGATCCCGTTGACTTGCTGGATAATTGTTGACTGAATGAAGGAATGAATGACATGAATGAATGGATTACTGCAGTTACATAATTTAAGTGTATGTTATTTTGTGTACTTTAAAATTAAGGATTCTTTCATTATTATTATTATTATTATTATTATTATTATTATTATTATTATTATTATTCTGAGGTATCTGTGGAACAGCAGAGGTGAAAGAAGGTGTGGGGGTGAATGGGTCTAACTGCAAGGCTGAGATATGAATTAAAATTTCATTAAAGGTTATATTTTTGAAAATAGCAAAGCTTAACAATTTTCACATAGAATTTGAAAACTTAACAAGTAAGAACAAGTCAACAAGTAACCGACACTCAGGTACAAGACCAGGAAAAGCCAAGATTAGAGACAATTTAACAAGGTGGGCTTCAAGCCCCAAGTTTACAATTTCTGAGCTCTCCGCTCACAACCACATATTTACCAAAAGGCAGAAAAACCCCTAATAACATGGAGCACATGCTCCCACCTTCGAACATCAAGCCTCTCTGAGGCGCTTTTACCACAGATAAAAGAGCTGACCCGCTCTCAATTTTCTGAGCCTATCAAAGGCCACAACAAACTTTACCATTAACTGCCCCTCAAGGCACACTTGCAAAGAAACAGGGGTATCTTGTACCCAACCTACTGGGCCTTAGTAGAAAAATAACAGGATAAATTAATGGCCCAAAATGCAAAATGAATGGAGGCGTGAATTTGCACTCCTACATGAAACTTCTTAAAACCTAAGAGGCACTAGGCCGATGAAACAGGGGCTATTCCCAAGCTATGGAGGTGACTCGTATACAGAATATATTTAACACATTAAGGAAGAGTAGAAAAACAGTTACGAAAACGTAGTCACCTCAGATCAAAAAAGAAGGGGAGCTCGAGAGGATAAAGCACTCTCTATCCCCGATTTACAGTTAAAGATATGTGAAGTTCTTACAAAATTTTACATGTTTAAGAGATAGGTTACATGGTAAAGGTTTTGGACCTTCCCCGCAGGTTAAACTGCTGAGCTAGCAAGAAATAAAGATGTTAAGCGGTTATTACCTTACTGAAGAACTGCTGTCTGGAGAAAGAGGCGCTTCCCGCCTCCTGCTACACGTCCATACACTAAGCTAACTGTTGATGATGTGGCCGAGAGACAAGAAAATCAGCAGAGTTTATACCCTCGGGGAAGGTTCGAGACCTTTCATGAATAATTAAGACATACCCCCAGGCGTTTATTGGCTAGAGTACACAGTTACATACCAAATCGAAGAAGAAGAAAGACACGATTGGTCAAAAATTAATTACAGAAATGATTGATTGGCTAACTTCAAAACTGGCAGAAAGAAAAGATTAATATTGCCAACCCACAAATGAAAGAACGAAATTTAGTAATCAGAAAACTTATGAGTAAAAAATATCTTCAAGAAAGTTCCTTCACTTCGCACCAGGGTGCATGATCATAGTTTTTTTGTAGAGACATCTATGAGACAATGTCCAAACTTCTTGATAAATAGTAAACAAAAACACGATGAAATTAGCACAGTGACATCTTCAGAGCAAAGTTTAAGTAGATCCAGTTTTAAGTTCACAGTTTCTCCTGTAGAGGAGTACTTTCAGGTGGAAAATTCAAATGTGCGGCGTAGAGGTGTACCAGCCGGTATTATTATTATTATTATTATTATTATTATTATTATTATTATTATTATTATTATTATTATTATTATTGCTATTAGTATTATTTGTTTTATTTGTATTCGAAATTATAAGTTATGTATACTCATCTAGTGGTTAAGTGTAAGAGAGGGCCTTGAGCCCTAACTTCGCCACCAATAAAAGCATTATCTATCTATCTACAACGCATCAGTGTAATTTAGAATTAGTCATTTAAAATAGTACAAGTAGTGTTTTAATACTATATGTTATGTTTAATAAGATCAAGGTTCTTCAGCAGCTGAAGATGACCCACTCATAGGGTTGAAACCAAACTGCAATGTAAAAATGTTTGAAATACCTTATAATATATTATAGTATTGATTAGGTGGAAAGTTCCAATCTTTATACTTATGATCATACCTAGCATTTATCAGTAGAACCAATATTAATGAAGATATTTGAGAATTAACATTTAGACCTTACCTTAAAGTATTTCTCCCAGCATGCTCTACATCCTTAAGCTCTTTGCCTAACTTTGACTAAACCAACATTTAAATCCCATTTTTTACTTTTTTTATAATATTCATGGTTTTTCACAGGATTATCAGGTGAGTATTAGTTGAGATTCATATTTGCTTATGTAATTTGATTATAATATACTTTAACCGTACATAGAGACATTATTTTTAATCCGGCCATACACATGCATTAATAAAACCCTCGACTACTCAGTGGAAATGAAAATGCTACCTGCAAATGGGATCCTAGTTTCTAATTCCAAATGTAAAGCTTGTCAATAAATAATTGGGTGTGGTGGAATTTTCTCTTCTTTTCTTCTTGAGCTGACACTCTAATCTAATCTAATCCTAGAAGGAGTAGGTTTCTATCATGGTTAAGTACGACTGATGTCTAAGCATCCTGACAAAGTTGTCCCTATCTGAATAAGCATTAGATACCATGAAATCTCTTTTTTTTTTTTAAATAGTATTAATGTAGGCTAGGTCCATACCAAATACTGAATGATAACACAGGTGTAGAGATATTAAGCAAGATGCTTCTCTCATTTATTGCATTTCAAAAGATAAGAATACGTGGGTGGGCTATGGTTTTATTTTTCAACTAAAAGATTTAACAGTACAGTTGGCCTACAGCAACATTTGACTACACTTCTTAGACTATGAAACATCAGACCGATTGAATACATACATTATGAAGATAAAGTTGGAATTCAAGAGGACAAACTGGGGCAAATATTCATTTATAGGAAGGGGAGTTAGGGATTGGAATAACTTACCAAGGGAGATGTTCAATAAATTTCCAATTTCTTTGAAATCATTTAGGAAAAGGCTAGGAAAGCAACAGATAGGGAATCTGCCACCTGGGCGACTGCCCTAAATGCAGATCAGTATTGATTGATTGATTCCTCATTAAAAAATCTTATTAAAAGGAAACTGGTAATTTCCTGCATCAATTATATCATCGTATCAGTTATCAAAATACCAGAAAAATATGTATGTTATTTTAAACGTTATTCGTAATATTTTGTGGCTCGTAATTTATTCTCTCTCTCGCATGAATTAGCACATTAAGTATCCTTTATTTTCCTCAAAAGAAAATAGATTCCTTTGTGTCAATGTCACATCAAGACGATGTATAATTATATATAAAAATAATGAAAATAAAACTTATTTTGCAAGAAAATTTTCCCAATAAAAATTTTAACAAATGGCGGTGGCCATTCCAAGACATCAACAATGGACATATATAAATATAAGCATATCAGTGTCATTTCAAACCCTATAATGCAAATGTAAACAATAAAAAATCCACTACATAAAATACATACAGGGTCTCAGCAACTCCTGAAAATAAAGACGTAGAAGGTACACCTCAAATCATGAGCAACAAAATTACAGGACCTGCATTAGTTTTGAAAATTCCTTTCCATATTCATAAGTTGTCTGCTAAATGTGATTCAAAAACTGATTTAATCCTTCCAGATGATATTCCTTCGCTCAAATATGCAATTATCAGTAAGCTTATTCCTTTACTACAGAACCTTGTTATGCAAATTATACTATGTGAGATTGATTGATCAGCGCGGTGGAGACGTCCATCGACTTTATTGAAAAGAAATCAGCCGTCGAATACAACTGTCTAATAATCTCTGCGAATCCACAACTACAGAATGAAATAGAAATTGGAAATTAATTGGTAATGAGCTAGTCTGGATTTCTTCGCAACCCGCTCTGGACGCAGGAACGGCGCAATGCCAACAGCAGATGATGAAGAAATCCAAAGAATATATGAAGAGATAGAAGATTTAATACAATACCTAAAAGGTGACGAGAATTTAATTGTGATGGGAGACTGGAATGCAGTGGTAGCCCAAGGAAGAGAAAATAATACAGTAGGAGAATTCGGATTGGGACAAAGGAATGAAAGAGGAAGTTGGCTTGTTCAATTCTGCACCGATCATAATTTAGTCCTTGGTAATACTTGGTTCAAACACCACAAATGATGTCTGTGTACATGGATGAGACCTGGAGACACTGGAGGGTATCAAATAGACTTCATTATGAGAAGGCAGAGATTCAGAAACCAGGTGTTGGATTGCAAAACTTTCCCAGGAGCAGACGTGGACACTGACCACAACTTGTTAGCCATGAAATGCCATCTGAAGTTGAAGAAATTGAAGAAAGAAAGAAAGAAAGGAATGCAAGAAGATGGGCTCTAGACAGGTTGAAAGAAAATAGTGTAAGGAACTGTTTCAAGGAACATGTTGCAAAGGACTAAGTGAAAAGGCTGAAGGAAACACAATAGAGGAAGAATGGACAGTCGTGAAGAATGAGGTCTTTAGGGCTGCTGAAGAAATGCTAGGAAGAAAGATCAACCTAGAATCAGTGGATAACTCAGGATTTAGTGGACCTGATTGATGAACCATGAAAGTACAAGAATGCAGAATATGAAGAGGGCAGAAAAGAATAAGGCAATTAAAGAATGAAATGGATAGAAATTGCAGGACAGCTAAGGAAGAATGGCTAAAGGAGAAGTGCAAGGATGTTGAAGGTTGTATGGTCATAGGAAAGGTAGATGTTGCATACAGGAAAATCAAGGAAACCTTTGGAGAAAGAACATTTAGGTGTATGAATATTAAGAGCTCAGATGGGAAACCACTTCGAGAGAAAAAAGACAAGGCAGAAAGATGGCAGGAATGTATCCAACAGTTGTATCAAGGTAATGACGTAGATGATATGGCTCTGGAACAAGAGGCTGTTGATGCTGATGAAATGGGAGACCCAGTTTTGGGTCAGAATTTGACAGAGTTTTAAGAGACCTAAATAGGAACAAGGCAGCTGGAATTGATAACATTCCCTCTGAATTACTGACTGCGTTGGGAAAAACCAGCATGGCGAGGTTATTCCATTTAGTGTGTAAGATGTATGAGACAGGAGAAGTGCCATCCGATTTTTGGCAGAATGTCGTTATACCTATTCCGAAGAAAGCTGGTGCTGACAAGTGTGAAAACTATCGCACTATTAGTTTAGTATCTTATGCCTGCAAAATTTTAACACGTATTATTTACAGAAGAATGGAAAGACAAGTTGACATTGAGTTGGAAGAAGATCAGTTTGGCTTCAGGAGAAGGGAATATTATAAGTAAAAATATAATAGTTTATGATGGCAGATAAAATAAGGGTATGTAGAGACACGTGAAGCAATCCTGACTTTACGTCTGATCTTAACGGATCGAATAAAGAAAGACAAGCCCACGTACATGGTGTTTGTAGATCTAGAAAAGGCAATTGATAATCTTGATTGGACCAAGCTATTTGAGATTCTGAAGGTGATCGAGATCGTATACAGAGAATGAGGAATTGTCTACAATCTGTATAAAAATCAGTCTGCAGTGATAATAATCAAGGGCTTTGAGAAAGAAGCAGCAATCCAGAAAATAGTGAGGCAGGGTTGCAGTTTTTTGCCCCTCCTTTTTAGTGTATAAATAGAACAGGCAGTAAAAGAAATCAAAGCCAAATGTGGGAAGGGAATCACGATCCAAGGAGAGGAAATCAAAACCCTGAGATTTGCTGATAATATTGTTATTTTATCCAAGGCTGCAGAAGATCTGGAGAAATTGCTGAATGGTATGGACAGATTCTTGGGTAAGGAGTACTAGATGAAAAGTCCAAAACGAAAGTAATGGAGTGCAGTCGAATGAAGTCAGGTGATGCAGAAAACATTAGATTAGAAAATGAAGTCTTAAAGGAAGGAGATGAGTTTTGTTACTTGGGTAGTAAAATAACTAATGATGGCATAAGTAAGGACATAAAATGCAGACTAGCACAAGCGAGGAGGGCCTTTCCTAAGAAAATAAATTTGCTCACTTCGAACATTGATATGGGAATTAGATGTTTTCGAAGACTTTCTTCTGGAGTGTGGCATTGTATGGAAGTGAAACATGGACGATAACTAGCTCAGAAAGAAAGAAGCTTTTGAAATGTGGTGTTATAGAAGAATGCTGAAGGCGAGATGGATAGATCGAATCACGAATGAAGAGATACTGAATCAAATTGATGTAAGGAGATCGATTTGGCTAAATTTGATGAGAAGAAGGGATGGGATGATAGGGCACATCTTAAGACACCCAGGACTTGTGCAGTTGGTTTTTGAGGGAAGTGTAGACAGTAAGAACTGTAGGGGTAGGCCAAGGTATGAATATGATGGGTATATTAGAGGAGATGTATGATGCAGCACTTACATAGATATGAAAAGGTTAGCACAGGATAGGGTGGCATGGAGAGATGCATCAAACCAGTCTAAGGACTTATGACTCAAACAACAATAATAATTGTAGAGCTCCAGCAGATTTTATATAATTGTAAGTTCAACTCCTTGGTGACACAAGAATCTATAGGACCAATAACGAATGTGTTCAGAATGAGCTTGTTTCCCTTTGCATTACTCGGTGAGCTAGGTAATGCTATTACATGTCTTGTCTAGCCCACTGAAATTAATTCACCAAATGACTGTATAGTTGACACTTTCCTGCCATTCATCTCCTAGATTGGCAGCTTAAGGAATGCTTATAATACTGTCATTTATAACGTCATTATCAGATTGTCAAAGCCAGATAAGACAGAGTTTGATCAGTTATAGTATCTAACTAGCTATTATCAGAAAACATACTACACAGTAAGCATGATTACTAACTGGAGATAGATGTACAAATTGAAAGGGCATACTTTAGTTGAATGTGTGTGATTGGAAAACACAGTAATTTCTAGATCACATCACATGAAGGATTATGTGATGATAGTTGTTGCTGTATCAAGTCTTTGTTTTCAGGGCTTACATTATGATGATGCTCATGTTGATGATGATGGTGATGATGATAATCGAGAGCCTGATGCCTTTGCTGAGCAGGATTCGGACTCGTATCAAGACCTAGATGCAATTTACATTCTTACTCCAAAAGTTGAACTTCTGTGTCCTGATGATGATGATCCTATGGTAAACTTCATTTTTATTCCTTTTCTCACACTTTTTCTAATATTATTATAGACTTATTTTGTAAATCTGATATTTAATGGCTATTTTTTGTTGCTTATTAAGTATTGTTATTGATTTATTTGGACTGTAGATTTTGTTGACACTCACTGTTACTGTGTTTTCAATTTCAGGTTATTTTACAGTATTGTGTAGAAACTAAACTTCTTGTCTAATTACTTAAAGATTGTTGCTTAATTGTACTGTATATGAATTTTGTTTTCATATCCAAACTTTCCCTAACTGATGGATAAATTCCTAGGCTCTGACGACTAGAATTTCTTGGTTCTGTTTCTATCCTTGTCAGGTAGATTCTGCAACCTGGACCAGGGGGTAGGAGAAGATTACTAACCTCTGTCTCTTATCAGAATGCTGTTCATGGTGATTCCTTGATAAAAGTCTTGCTTAAACCATTGTTAGTGACACAGAGTGAAGCTCCAAATATCTGTTAAACGTACAGGTTGGAAGATAACTGATGCACCAAATTAATACAAGTAGTAGAACTTGGGAAGAGGATCATATTGTCGCAAATTTCAGGCCTGTAGCTTGCACCATTACTCTATATCACAATGAAATCAGTGATGTAAAGGATCAGTGGCTTGAATCTCAAGACAGTGGATTGTACAAGCACCTAGGAATAATGTTGGAGCAAATGCTAATTGGTTATTTGTCGTGAATCTCGATGCATGTAGTGGTAAAAAATTAACAAGTTATGACTTGAATTACACATAGTAAATCTCATGATGTTTCCATATTGATTTTCAAATCGTATGCTTCTAAAAGAAGAATTTATTTCATTCACCTTTCGAAACATCATTGGGATAAACACTTTACATTATGGAGTAGTGCATGTTTCGACACTTATAGGGTCATCCTCAACTCGTTCAGAGTCACATTGTTCAAAGACATTCCATAAAATTATTGAAAACAAATACTACCTAAAATAGATGGTGTATTCTGAGGAAAATATACATTAAAGTGTGGTGTTACAATATGAAAAACACTTGTGGTAATATGTCTTAATACTAAACACATTTTCACATGGTAAGTTATTATGAATTGTCAATCATAATATCCTCTGTTTTCAAGTTTAATATTTTTAATATACGCTCCTTTATTACTTCGTGGGGGATGGGCAGTGGTATGAAGTAGGGGATAGCCTGTAAGTGTGAAGTACGGTGGGGACCCTATGTGCCCCGGGACTGCTACTGTAGCTGTAAAGGGCTTACAGGAACCCTGAAAAGTAATGGCTAACGGGGCTCTGGTGACATCCTTAATGGCAACTGAGGTGGAGAAGGAGACCTTTGGTACGACAAAGTTGACAGAGGAGGCAACTCTCTCCATTGAGGTTAAATGAAGAGGAAAACCACTGCCTTGTAGTGAAGAGGATCTTCAAAGGCTAAGGGAGACAACCCCAACAGAAAACAGCATGCTTGGAGGCTTTAGCTGGCTTGGGTGCTGTTGGCTAATAACTCGCACAACCTTAAATTAAGCCATTACAGAAACATTAACAAAGAGAAACTGGACTGATTCAAAGGTGACAACTTTTGTCTTGGAAAAGGTAACAAAAATTGGATTAAGGAATGTGAGAACTCCATGTGAGAAAGTGGAAGACTACGACAGGCAGTGGCATGTATGAAGAGTTATGGCCTGAATATCTTAGAATTAAGTGAGGTAAGATGGAGCAAGTTTGGAGAATTAACCTCAATGATGGAGCTACATTTATATATTCTGGAAGACCTGAAGGCGATAGAGTGAGTTGTGAAGGTGTGGGTATATTGATGGACAAGGAGGCTAAGAGGAGCCTTATGGAGTGGTATCCACTGTCGGCAAGGATAATTGTGGCATGTTTCAAGACCGCTATTAGAATGTTGTGATGATAGTGTGCTATGCACCCACTGAGACAGCTAAATAACACGATTAAGAAACAGAAGAGGAAGGATATAATTATAGTTGGAGAAGATTTGAATGCAAAAGTGGGCCAGGATAGTGAAGGACTTGAGCACATCATGGGAAGGGATGGCCTAGGAGAATGGAAATGAGAATGGACAGCTCTTTGTGGACTTTGGTTGTTAGTGGTATGGTATTTCCACATAAAGATTGCCATAAAGTGACCGGGATATCTCTGGTTCATACGACAGAGAATCAGATAGATCATGTGGCAATTGGACGAAGGTGGAAGCGGTTTACTATTGGATGTGAGGAGTAATAGAGGTGCAGACTTCAGTAGTTTATGTGGTTACCTTTAGAATCAAAATCCAGGCACAGAAAAGGAGGACAGAACAGACAAGGAAGTGGTATGATGTTGGAAAGCTAAAGGATGACAGAAAGGTGAAGGAAGTCTTCAGGATAGAAGTAAATAGATTTCAAGCACTCACTGAGGTGGAGGATAAATCTGTTGAGGAAAAATGGGTGAAGATTAAATCTGTCTTTACGGAAGTAAATGGAAATATCCTGAGTTTTAAGGATAGAAGGAAAGAAGATTGGATGACTGAACAGACATGGGAAATCATTAGAGAGAGGTAAAGAGGCAAGGAACGCAAGAAAGGCAGAACTGCAATCAAAATATGCTGCAAAGGATGGGGAAGTAAATAGAAGTATGAGAAGGGATCAAAAGAACAGGACAGATGACTTGTCTCGACAGGCAGAAAAGGTAGCCAAGAAGGGAAATCTCAAAGAACTCTTCACCATCACCAGAGTTCTGGCAAGGAAGCAGATGCAGAAAAACCATCTAGTCGGAACAAAGATGGAACCCTTTTAACTAACCCTGAGGATCAACTGAAGCGATGGCAGGAGTATTTTTCTGCAGTTCTAAACTGCTCCATGGAAGACCAGTCAATTGTGGGGGAAGAAGAAGAGATTCAGTCTGACCCAAGGATTAAAACCTGCATTCCAACAGTAGAGGAAATCAAGAAGGCATTGAGAGAGTTGCATATTGTTAAGGCACCAGGAGATGACAACATTCCATCAGAAGTCATGAAGATTGATATGGACACCACCGCCAATATATTGCGGTGTCTTTGCGAGAAGGTATGGGTTACTGGTGAAATGCCAACAGACTTGAGATGTGGGTTGTTGGTGAAGTTGCTAAAAAAGGGGAATATGTCGAATCGTAACAATTGGAATTAGGCTTCTCTCAATCCCCAGCAAAGTCTTCACCAGGATTCTGCTCAACAGAATTAAAGAGTAAGTCAACTTGAGGCTCCAATAAGAACAGGCAGGCATTTGTCCGAATCGCTAGCGCATCGACAAAATAAGCACCTTGAGGATATCAAAAAATACGGTTTCTGGAAGGAAACCATAATTTAACCTTTAACCTTATTTTTTTTATAGGCCAAAGGCAGGCATTTATATAAGTGGAGGCACATGCTTCCCCTAGTGCACCGTCACTGTATATCCTCCATAGGAGGCTCGCAATGGTATCTCCAGAGCACACTATCGCCGGAGTCTTGATCCGTTTTATCTTCAGTAGTGAATTTATCGAGGATATGGATAGCTTCACTTACTTGGGCAGCATAGTTGCCAAAGATGGGGGAGCTGAGGCATTTGATAGGGTAGATCATGGGGGACTACTAAACAGAAGTGAGTGCAATTGGACTAGACAAGAGAGTGACTGAATGGGTGGCTTTCTAGAAAATAGTACTCAGAGAATTGGAGTAGGCGAAGCTTTATCTGACCCTGTATTAATTAAGAGGGGTGTTCATCTAGGCAGTATTATTGGTCCTTTATGTTTTCTCTTATATATAAATGATATGAGTAAAGAAGTGGAATTAGATATAAGGCTTTTTGCAGATGATGATATTCTGTACAGAGTAATAAATAAGTTAAAAGATTGTGAACAACTGCAAAATGACCTTGATAATGTTGTGAGATGGACAGTAGGCAATGATGTATGATTATAAACGGGGTTAAAAGTCAGGTTGTGAGTTTTGCAAATAGGAAAAGTCCTCTCAGTTTTAATGACTGCATTGATGGGATGAAAGTTCCTTGTGGGGATCATTGTAAGTACCTAGGTGTTAATATAAGGAAAGATATTTATTGGGGTAATCACATAAATATGATAGTACATAAAGGGTACAGATCTCTGCACATGGTTGAGGATATTTAGAGGTTGTAGTAAGGGTGTAAAAGAGAGAGTATATAAGTCTCTGGTAAGACCCCAACTAGAGTATGGTTCCAGTGTATGGGACCCTCACCAGGATTACTTGATTCAAGAAGTGGAAAAAATCCAAAGAAAACCAGGTTGATTTGTTCTGGGCAATTTCTGACAAAAGAGTAGCATTACAAAAATATTTCAAAGTTTGGACTGGGAAGACTTAGGAGAAAGGAGACGAGCTGCTCGACTAAGTGGTATGCGATAAAGTTAACTCGTGTCCTCATCCCGAGGTGGTGCAGCTCTTTTCGGACACACCCCCAATGGAGGTGAACTGCATGTGCCATGTTAACCACATACCAGCCCTCCTGCCGTTCTTAAATTCCTGGCAATACCGGGAATCGAACCCAGGCCCCCAAGGAAAGTAGCTAATAACACTAACTGTGATACTACGGAGCCGGACAGTGGTATGTGATAAGGAAGTTGATTCCCATAGGGAACCTGAAATATTTGTTCCGAATGAGTAAATTTATAATACCAATATAATTTATAACGTCCAATAACGGACCAATTATATTGGTATTATAAGTGGTATGTTCCAAGCTGTCAGTGGAGAATGGCGTTGAATGACATCAGTAGACAAATTAGTTTGAGTAGTGTCTTTAAAAGTAGGAAAGTTCACAATATGAAGATAAAGCTGGAATTCAAGAGGACAGATTGGGGCAAATATTCATTTATAAGAAGGGGAAATAGGGATTGGAATAACTTAACAAGGGTGATGTTCAATGAATTTCTAATTTCTTTGCAATCATTTAAGAAAAGGCTAGGAAAACAACAGATAGCAAATCTGCCACCTGGGCGACTGCCCTAAATGTAGATCAGTAGTGATGGATTAATTGAAAAAAAAAAAACTTTAAGAAGTGGTGATCCTGCTCGTGAATTCTACCAAGCTGCAAGAGTTTGATCCTGCAGATTTTGCAGAGATGACTGTTCATGTAAATCTTGTAAGAACTATAAAACATCTGCAGTTCTATTCAAATCCAAGTGATATTGTGGTAATAACAGGCTACACCAAACTTCGGAGAGTAGTGAAAAACAAGCTTAGTTGTGATGAAGAATTGGACATTATTTTTGTGTTGCAGAGAATGACCATAAACAATGCTGATTTTGCACAGTCCATGCTAAAAGTGATATGGATCCCATGTGCAAATGTAGATTGGGAATGTTTTTTTCTCATGTTACAATAGTGTTTTGTCTGGTAGGTGTCATTCCTTCAGAAATGTAATTTGAGAGCTACATTTTAAACTACCAAAAATATTTAAATACACCAATTTTTCCATTTCAAAATCCCACTTTCTGCCAAAATTTCCAAACTCTACAATGCACAAGCTTCTATTATATACATCAAATGAATGCCATATTTTCCATTATTATCCATAATGCATTAAAATATACTCTCACAGAAGAGAGAACATTCCATTAGGAGAAACCTGTCCAAAATATTCACTGAAGTCTACTGATCATTTTAGTAATACCATTCCTGATGCAGCCAGTCCCTGCTATGAATGGTGTGAAAATGTTGTTCATAGGGTCGGTTGGTGCAGGCATTTCAGTGGGCTTGGCAGACTGATGTGCAATAGCAACTTCTGGTTCGGTGGGGAAAGCAGCGGGAAACTACCTCACTCCTCATTTCCCTAGTACGCCTCTTCAGTGACACCTAGGCCATCTATGACAGCTAATGGTGAACCTGTTGAGGACCCTACATACATACATACATACATACATACATACATACATACTGTTTACGGAAGCAAATTCATGCAGTGCCTTCTCTGTTATTGCTGACGTATCTGGAATCAAGCAGCTGTCTATTCGAATTTGGTTCATTAAGAATACATCTATTGATAATTTGAAAATATGTGAAGAATTCCTTGGGTTTGAGCCTTTGGAAGGAATGATTTCCAAATTGGTCTCAAATTCAGTTTTGAATTTTTTAACAAGCTCTGGTCTGGATTTAACCAAACTATGTGGTCAAGGATACGGCGATTGTGCTACTATGGCAGGACGTGAAGATGGAGTTGCAAAATTAATACATGATAGGTACCAAAAGGCTATTTTCTGTCATTGTGCTAGTCATGAACTTAACCTGGTAATAAGCAGCCTCATTGACCTTTCTGTTTTGAATAATGTGGCAGGTACCATCAAGGAAAGAATTCACTTTTTTGTGTGAAAGTCCATTCTGAAGGAAGCAGATCTGCAGCTTACCTCTTTCCTGTGAAACAAGATGGTACTCAAAGTACAAAACCATCAAGCTCTTTTCAGAAAACTTTTCCAGTATCATGAAGGCTCCCAAAAATATTTCTAACTGCCGAAGTTTCAATTCCAAGACTCAACAACGTGCACATAACCTTCACTGTTCAGCATCAAACTTGGCTGTTATTGTTGCAATGCATGTAATGGCAAAGTACAGTGGCATTTTAGAACCCGTTACAAACTCCCTTCAAGCAGACGGACTAGAGCTCTTCAGAGTTAGAGAAGATATCTTGTAGCTTCTGGACCTTTTTAAAAAGCAACGGTCAGATGCAATTACCCAATTTCAAAGAATAATGGTAGATGCTGAGGACACAGCTTCTAATACTGGATTTGAAACAATGCTCCCTCGCTTCGCAGCCAAGCACCGTCCGACCAACTGTGTTAACATTAGGATTTTAATGAACTGCTTTGTTTCTAATTTTTGGAAATATGACATGATCATTTAATTATTATTTTTAACAAATTTAAGAACTGAACCTTTTGATAATGAATCACAGAAGAGGAAAAACAAACTTTTGTGGTCAAAATCTCCGAACTAAAGGCTAAATATCCATCCATTCTGGCCATAAAGCAGCCAACAGTTTCAGAACAGTAAAGCGCTGCATTTAACGAAGCAAGTAAGAAATGCAACAAATTTGGGGGGGGGGGTTGCATATCATTATCATCATCATCATCATCATCTAGGTGGGTAATGAAACAGAATAATATACCTTCTTTATAGCAGGAAAGTTGATCTGGAAAAGTGTTAATATGCCCCCCCCCGCTGGAAAAATCCTGTGGGCGCCCATGTGCATGCATAATTTGAAATAAAGTTGTTCCACTTCGCCTCAAACAATTGATGCCGTTATACTATAGTGTTGTCTGGCCTCAGTCTGTATGGTGTACGATGTCAGAGAAAGTTGTATTTGTGACTAGAAAAAAAAAAAACAAGTAGGGACTCCAAGAAACAAATAGTAATCACTGGACATTTAGCTGCCAAAAAGTGAATCATTCAAATTTTGGAAAGAGGCTGTGTGATTATGTAGATGATAAGAGACATTATGGATATGCAGTTACTAGTGAAATGTGTCAACTTAGCTATAGCTAAGGACCTGGGCATCATGTGGTTCAGAGTTGGCCGGGGCTGGCTAACAAGATTTTAAAATTACAGTAGATTAGTCTTCCAGAGAAACTAGCGTCGTTCAACAGCTTCCACGTTTGAAGAGTAGGTAGAGATTTTTCATTGCTACTTAACAAACTGGCACCGAGAACATTCATATATTTTACTACAAACTGGTAACACAGATCAAACATCAGTATATTTTGAAATGCCACTCAACAACACTGTCAAGAGGACTGGGGACTCCAATATAATGAGAACTGACGGCAGTGAAAAGTAAAAGTATACGTACGGTCATGTTGTGTATAACTGGTGATGGATGAAAGCTCCCACCTTATATGATATTTAAAAGAAAACACATTCTGAATGTATCAGTGAAAGGCGTATAGGTGAGAGCGAATCTGAAAGGCTGGATGGACAGTGACTTTATAGTTGACTGGGGGATACATGTTTGGCAGCGTCGCTCACTCATACTGCTTAATTTATGTAACATATTTGTCCTGGACAGCTTCTACAGATACACAACTCAAGAACTGCGACACAAGTTGCAGCAAGGGAAAAATTATTTGTTGATTATCCCTGGATGTCTAACCATCTGGCCTCCAACCACTAGATGTGAGTATAAACTTACCATTCAAAGCAGCACTGAAACAGCAATATACATAATAGATGGCTCATGAAAAACAAGAGTTCACCCAGAGTGGAAAAATCAAGCCGTGCTGTTAGGGGCGCGCAGCTGTGAGCTTGCATCCGGGAGATAGTGGGTTTGAATCCCACTGTCGGCAGCCCTGAAGATGGATTTCCGTGGTTTCCCATTTTCACACCAGGCAAATGCTGGGGCTGTACCCTAATTAAGGCCATGGCCGCTTCCTTCCAACTTCTAGCCCTTTCCTACCCCGTCATTGCCATAAGACCTATCTGTGTTGGTGCGACGTAAAGCCACTAGCAAAAGAAACTCAAGCTGCTAGGTGTGACTCTGATTTGTAAGTGGGTAAAATGTGCATGGAACTTCATTCTGCTACCACTGGTGGAAAAAATTCTTTTGAGAAAATGTATATCGCAAATTCACTTGACAGAACTGTGGATGACACCCTATGAGAAGATGGCGATGTCAAAATATGATTCTTCTGCTAGTGATAACAATGAAAGTGATGGTGAAAAGAGGTAAGAAAGCATGCAGTTGTTGATTTTAATGTTTCCAGACGTTTGACCGGGTCGGGGATGGACTGAATGAAGCCGTCACCGAGAGGTGAGGATAGGGATTGTACCGGTTGGCGAAGCCTGTTTCTCTTCTCTGGGGCAGTGATTAATTACTGACAGATGCAATGATTAGTGCTTGAGAGATGAGATGAAATGAAATTAAGAATTTGCTTTGCGTCTCATCTAACATAGATAGGTCTTGTGGGGACGATGGGATAGAAAGGACTAGGAGTGGGAAGAAAACGACCATGGCCTTGATTAAGGTACAGCCGCAGCATTTTCCTGGTGTGAAAATGAGAAACCACGGAAAACCATCTTCGGGGCTGCCAACAGTGGGGTTCAAGCGCACTATCTCCCGGATGCAATGAAATGAAATAATATTGGAGTGTGTTGCTGGAATGAATGACAGGGAAGAGCAGAATTCCTGGAGAAAAACCTGTCCTGTGTCCACTTGTCCAGCACAAATCTCATATGGGGTGACCAGGATTTGAACCACAGAACCCAGCAATGAGAGGCCGTCATGCTGCCGCCTGAGCCACGGAGGCTCCAACACTATAAAACTGATAAAAATTGTAATACGCTTCTTTTCTTTTGTTGGTGGAGTCCTGGATGCCACAGAATATGAAGATTATACGGTAATACTTTTCTTAAAACTAATTTGTATTTTATCAGTTTCGGAGTACATCATTATGCAGGAATATTGTGAATAAAACACAAATTAAAGCCAATATTCCTTTTTTTTTAAATTTGTCTCCTAAAATTAGGGTGCACAGATTGTTTGATGGCATGGAATATTTGGGGATATACAGTATATGCTGTTCTTTACTGGTGTAAATTTATACAGGAACAAGGTGTCAGCTTTATCTTGAATCAAGGTCTTTCCAATATTTTGAAACATATTCTAGTCTCTAAATAGTGTAAAATTTCCACCTATTCAGTACTATAATTGCAAAACGAATTCATTTCTTGCAGCGCCTTCTATTATAAATACAGTCTGCTGTGTTCATAATTGCATCCGGACATAATTTCTACTCTTCAAGAGATCTCTTGCATCCTGATGTACATCACAGAGTTGAGTTACAATCAAAATCTTCTATTCACCAGTTTCCATAGTGAATATCAAATGAGAGCATTTGTCATTGTCATTGGAAATCCATCCATCAGAAGGTAAAGTAAGCTTGGTTAACATTTCATTGTCTTTGAATAGAAGAAGACCACTTCTGAGATGATCAGTTCATTGGTATGGGAGCTGTTCTGTAATATGGGTATAGTTCTTCATACAGAGAATTCTCTTCAGTCTTGCTGAGGAGGTTGCATATTCCACAAATACATGTACATTTTGTATAAAATTTCTGATATAAATCTGGAACTCAAGTTTACACTGGTATTGTACATGTTTGTCTGCGGCTTTTTGATCAATATTGAGTAGAGATGGGTCAAGGTAACTGCGCAACTCATGACGATTATTGTGCGGGAGAGACAGCTGAGGAAAGAAAGAGACAGAGAGATTCTGCGAATGCATGGAATAGCAAATCTCCTCCGCTTTTCTGTTTCAGTACATCTCTGAGTGATCAGTTTGCTGGTCTCAGTCATTGTTCTCATCTCACAGTAGAACTCTATCCCAGAATGAACCAGCGATTGTTCACAAGCAAACAACTTTCATTGTGCCTGGTAATTGTAGCTTTGTTGAAGCAGTTAGTTTCCCGAGGAAATGAAGAAGTGAAATTAGTTCACCCTGCTTGCCTGATAATATTAATAAATTGTTAATTTGTAGCTGAAAGAAAAATAGGTAGGCTGTATTTAATATTTACATAACAATGTTAAATGCACGTATGTATAGCTAACCTGGACAAACAATGAAGCATGAGAAGTGCAGTCATTTAGCGTAGGTTCAGTAAATAGATTTAGTGACTGCGATATTAGTTATATTTAAGACAGTGCCACCTATGACCTCAAAAGTTTAAAAAATCCAGGAAACTGCATGCACAAGCAAGAGGGATAATGAATAAATTGATGAAGTTTGCAGGAAAAGAAGCCACTGCAATCAGACAATTTTGAGATATTTTAAACTAAAATTAACTGATGAATGTTAACCTGGATGGAAGATTAAGGCTGCCTTCACACATACCACTTTGCAACCACACCACAACCACACCACAGTGGTTGGCTGTGGGCAGCCTCTAGCTCTTATGGAAACACAGTATTGCTTTCACTTCACACGTACCACACGCTGCAGTCAAGTTCAACCACTGTCACAGTCTGTGGATGATGTTACCCACAAAAATGTTGCTGACAGTGATCAAACGCTGTTCACACATGCGACACGCCAACCACATGCCAGTAACAGCGCTGTAGCTAGGCGCACATCTGTGATTGTGATTGCGAGACTTTCCCTCATAGGTGTGTTCTGCCGTTGTAAATTGTCTTTTAATTGGAATAACATGTAATCGAATGTATCTTTGGTCATTGTAAATAATTAAAAATATTGTCATCGTACATTCTCAAACAATGATACAGTTAGTGAAACTGACGTTTGCTCCTCTTTTCTATAATAGGATGAATCCAGTAAATTCTATTTCATCCTTGTTGACGTAACAAAAGCCATAGCAATGCTCCCTCTTCGAAATCCATTTCAGTACTTTCTACGGGTGTAAAACGGTTGGAAAGATTGTGGCCGATGCGAACTTCAACCAACCACAAAGAACCACTTACAGTAATTATGGTTGAGAGTGGTCGATTGTAGCCACAGCTGAACTACTCAAGAACCACCGTTTTGTGGTTGAGAAGTGTTGTGTGTGAAGGCAGCCTAACACAGAATAACAAAAGAAATTCTCAACACTGCTGGAATTGCTACCAAAAGTCAACAATGTACTAAATATATATACAAGAATATGAGCATCCAACAGTTTCAACTATTAGGCAAGTGTACATTACATGAATGAACCAGTGACAACATGCATGTTAGTGGATACCAAAATTCACCAACAAACATTTCCCTCTTTTTCTGTGGTAATTATTTGTAAATACCAAGGATGTCAGTACAGATTAATTATTTATCGATCACAATTACCTTTTTAGTCAATAATGGGGTTTTATATTTTGTTCACCTGCTCAGAAACACATATGAAGTGAGAACTCAGTGCAAATACAAAAGGTTTTCAGAATTTTGGCCACCGGTGTAGTACTAGTCCTGTAGTAGTAGTAGTAGTAGTAGTAGTAGTAGTAGTAGTAGTAGTAGTATGCCTTTTATCCAAAGATCCTGGGTTCAATTCATGGCCATTCCAGGGATTTTAATACTAGACTGAGTGCTGGAATGGGGTTCACTGAGTCTCGTGAGACCAACTGAGAAGCTGGAACCTGTGTGCCTTTGTACAATAAAAATTCTACTGTTGAGTAGTATTGAGGAAATATATATCAAGTCTGTGGTGTTTACATGGTACTTACTGCTCAGGTATTTAACTACTGATGTGTGATTCATCTTTAATTATAAATTATTGTTTCTTATGTATTTTTCTTTTAGAGAAAAGGCAGAGAATCTATTCATATATCAGCAATGTGTTGAATCTCCATAATTTGCTAAAATATTTACCATGTTTTTGATTTGTTGAAACTTGATAATGATAATGCACACAGAATACTAGACCTCAAACTCAGTGTCTTCTTTGGGGTATATCTGCTAATGAAATAATGAGGAATATTTTATTCTTATGTTACAGAATAATGAAAGTGATTCCAACACCGACAAAGGAAGTTCACTACCAAATCACATCTCTAAGTAAGTTTGGAATATCACTTGTCTATAATCTCAATTTGCTAAGCAGTTAGCATGTAACTATAGATGGTAGCACTTTTACAGTAGTCTTATAATAAGAACAATGGCTGAAATTCTCATAAACAGTGTATGAGAAATAAAATGCATGAACTTGAGTTGCTGATAAAATCCAGTGACAATTTATATATAAATATATTTTACAATTTTAAACTGTAATGTAAGCTAATGCTGAATTATGCTCTCAAACTCCCATAGAGTTCTGGCAATGGTCCTCACCTATGTCCTGGGGTTCTCATCAGTAATGTTCTGCACTTGCTGTATGAACTGGTGTTCTCATGCTGTCCAGACACTCTAAATGTTTTTTGTGCCATACTGCATGAGACACATTCCTGCCAGATGGCCCCAAAATCTTTCTGAAATTGTACACATATTATTTGGTAATGTAAAAAAAATGTGCATTTTCAAAACCACTATGCTTTGTGTGTATCACAACAATCATAGTGAGTTCATCTTTTACATTAGTTGTTAGCCTGACATTGACGCTCTGCAATTAATGCACTCACAACAGCTGGCTGCACAATTACAGATCCTCAGATACCTTATGCATTGTTTTGAGTTCATGAAATGAGCGATAGATTTATAAATCAAGTGAACTTCTTACAAAAAAACTTTATTTTTAAGATGAGGATAATGACACGCATCTCTTGTGGTGAATGGATCTCAAAGATATGAAAACAATATACAGTAAAACCTCGTTAATTCAAAGTCGTTGGGACTAAAAAATCGGACTTCGAATTAACGTGATTTCGAATTAACCGCCAATTCGCAATTCGGAAGTACCAACCGTTACTGCGCTACAAAATATTCTAAGGCCCGTTACTGCATGCAGTTAACCTTGATTCACAGTTTATACCTTTCAAATGCCATGAAAAAAGAACTATTTCCAAAATGTATCCAAGAAGGTGCATTTACAGTATTCAAATAATGCACTCGGATATCTCACTGGCAAACATAACCTCACGCAATAAAAGAAAGAAAGAAAAGCACGATTCAAAGACGAGGAGAAATCTATGCTTGCTCCCATGTGCAAGTGCTTTACTAATTGGATTACTATACTGTATGCATTTTAGATGCCTTGTATTTACACAGAAAGTACCCGATGCCCTTAAAATCGAACTTTCCTATCACTCTATCCTTGTACGATTTTCCGCCATGGCACTTCTCTCGTACTTCAGAAATGTAAACACTTGCCGCGTCACAAAGTATTCTAAGACCCATTAATACAGGGAATCACCTCAATTCACAGTTTAAACCTTTCAAATGCCATGGGAAATACTATTTCCGAAATGTATCCAACAAGGTCCATTTACAATGTTCAAATAATGCACTGACAAACATAACCTCACGCAACGAAAGGAAAAAAAAAATCGCACAATTCAAAGACGAGGATATATTATGCCGGTTGCCTTGTGCAAATGCATTATTTTTTGGATTTCTTTACTGTTTGCATTTTTATTA
This sequence comes from Anabrus simplex, assembly GCF_040414725.1. Classification (NCBI taxonomy): domain Eukaryota; kingdom Metazoa; phylum Arthropoda; class Insecta; order Orthoptera; family Tettigoniidae; genus Anabrus; species Anabrus simplex. The sequence continues at coordinate 42,560,928 of NC_090269.1, read as the reverse complement.
TAGATGCTTTGTACTGGCATGGAAAGTGCCCCACGCTCTTGAAACATTGTGGCTTATCAAACTTTCCTATGACGAGGGGATAAAGTATCTGGCTTCCATGTGCATTGCAATGCACTACTATGACCCCCATCCCTCACACTTGTACGATTTCCCGGCTGGCAATTTCTCCTTTAAAACTATAGGACCGTTTGGGCTTGCATTAAAATAAAGCAATGCAGTTTCACCGGCAACGACAATATTGTTCGGTGCCTATGAATTTATTATATGACCCACGTTTTTTCGTCAACTGTCGGCATCGCCAGTGTTCACGGATTCTGTTTTCCCGCACACTGCCTGTTGCGTGATATTACAGCATTCCTTAAAAGGTTAAATACAAAAGAATTCCGATTTCATTCAACTTAGCAATTATGAAGTGCACTATAGACCCACCGAAGTGAGTGTAAGTGCGGAAAGCTACCCCTCCACGTTCCGGAACGCGCGTTCTATTATGACGCGGAGCGGATAAATTTTGAGTTGAAATTACTCTGTAACATACTATTGTTTTAAAATGTTAAGGCAGTTCCTTTCGAATTAAAAGTCTGAATTTCGGTAATGGGGCCGACATTGTACTTCGAATTACGAATTATCCGTATTTCGAATTAAACAATTGAAATAATATGCAAAACTGTATCTCATGTTTCCGGGAACGAGAGCTTCTTTGAATTAGGCGGGATTTTGAATGAACCGATTTCGAATTATCGAGGTTCTACTGTACACAAAAGACAAGAAACAAAACAGAAAAGAAAGAAAGACTATGAGAGTAGGATTCAAAGCCTCCTATGCTCAGGACATTATTTTTTAAGTTGTAACATACTCCCATCTTAAGTTATTGTATAATCATTTAAAAATATAATAATTTTTCAATAAAATAATAGTGAGACATTTAGTAAATTACACTATCTCTTCTTTATTTTCTTTCCTCTTTTACAAAATACTCTAATTAATTACAATTCTTTTATTGAGATATTTACAAATAAAGCTTCTTAGGTTCTTTTATTTCCTTGGCGAATCTAGAGCACATAGGTTTCTGTGATAAACATACATCTTTATTCATATTTCAGTCTACATCCTTCCTCTGAATTTCTAGCTAATCAGTTGAGTTTGGGGAACAATAACTATTTCAAATCAAAAGGCTCATTGCACTGGGTACAGTAATGTTCTAGAGTCTGTCTTTTATTTCAATAATCTAACTTTACTGTCACGGCTATGAAATAATTCCTCAACCCGTGCCAAAGTCCATTGTTGACATTTTCCTCTGTCATCATCCATCAATACTAATTCTTCTACTATCAACTCATGGCACTTCCTAGAAGAAAGATAAATATCAAGCTGCCAGAGGTGCTCATTCTTGAATATCTCCTTTAGGGTTTCCTTTACACTCTGAATACCAATATGTTTCTTCTCATGTCCATGTATAATAAGAGATTTAACAATAGAATGAACCACTGGTAGTACCATGGGGTATCTAAAATATTTCACATCCTGTCTTTCACTTTTTAGTGCATAAACATAAAAGCCTTTCTCATCTTTCAATTCAAATATGGTATTCAATTTATTATCCATATCTTCATAAAATGAATCTTTTTGAACATGTTTTATGATTAATTGTTCACCAGAAATAAGTTCATCAGCAGACACCTCCCCCTGCTACCTTGTTTGAAGGATGCCTGTTGGGCTGAGTATCTCAGATGGTAGAGCGCTGGTCTTCTGACCCCAACTTGGGGCTCAGTTAGTGGTATTTGAAGGTGCTCAAGGTAGATTTACTGGCACATTAAAGAACTATTAACTTGAGGTTCCTTCAGGCATGACAACAAAGCCACAGCTGTTCCTTTCTTTCTTTCTTTCTTTCTTTCTTTCTTTCTTTTCACACCTATTTCTACTTCATCTGCAGTAACATTGGTAGTGGTTGAAGTGCACTGGGGTCTCTCCAACAGAGCAGGTCCCTCCTACCACGCAGACTCTAATAGCTCTTTAGCCGTACAACCATATGATGGATGATCAGCTGGGTTTGAATGCTTAATACATAAGTGCCAATTTTCAACATGTCAGATTTCTTAATTCCTTTACCCTATTATTAATAAACACAGACCATTTAGCAGTTGAGTCTTTCACGGCCAGCATTAAAAATCATGTAAGTGGTTTACGGGCTAGTAGACCATGATCCTGACATTTCACCAAAGACTACATTCGGCATTATCAAGGGTTCCGACTGACTTCGATAGCAGCGGAGCTCACAGTGGAATGAAGTGGTGTTGCAATTCCTCCTCATTACAGTAGAACCTCGATAATTCGAAATCGGTTAATTCAAAATCCCGCCTAATTCGAAGAAGCTCTCGTTCCCGGAAACATGAGATACAGTTTTGCATGTTATTTCAGTTGTTTAATTCGAAATACGGATAATTCGTAATTCGAAGTACAATGTCGGCCCCATTACCGAAATTCAGACTTTTAATTCGAAACTGCCTTTACATTTTAAGTATGTTACAGAGTAATTTCAACTCAAAATTTATCTGCTCCACTTCATAATAGAATGCGCGTTCCGGAACGTGGAGTGTTAGCATTCCGCACTTACACTCACTTCGGTGGGTCTACAGTGCGCTTCATGATTGCTAAGTTGAATGAAATCGGAATTCTTTTGTATTCAACCTTTTAAGGAACGCCGTAATATCACGCAACAGGCAGTGTGCGGGTAAACAGAATGCGCGAACACTGGCGATGCCGACAGTTGACGAAAAATGTGGCTCATATAATAAATTCGTAGGCACCGCACAATATTGTCATTGTCGGTAAAACTGCGTTGCTTTATTTTAATGCGAGCCTAAACAATCTTATGGTTTTAAAGGAGAAAATGCCAGCCGGGAAATTGTACAAGGGTGAAGGATGGGGGTCATAGTAGTGCGTTGCAAGGCACATGGGTGCGAGATACTTTATCCCCTCGTCATAGGAAAGTTCGATAAGCCACAATGTTTCAAGAGCGTGGGGCACTTTCCATGCCAGTACAAAGCATCTATAATAAAAATGCAAACAGTACAGAAATCCAAAAAGATAATGCATTTGCACAGGGGAACCGGCATAATTTATTCTCGTCTTTGAATTGTGCAATTTTTTTTTCTTCGTTGTGATGTTTGTCAGTGATTTATCCAAGTGTATTATTCGAACATTGTAAATGCACCTTGTTGGATACATTTCGGAAATAGTTTTTTCCATGGCATTTGGAAGGAAACTGTGAATCGAGGTGGTTGCATGTATTAATGGGTCTTAGAATACTTTGTGACGCGGCATGTGTTTATATTTCTGAAGTACGAGAGAAGTACCATGGCGGAAAATCATACACGGATTGAGTCATAGGAAAGTTCGATTTTAAGGGCATCGGGTACTTTCTGTGTAAATACAAGGCATCTAAAATGCATACAGTATAGTAATCCAATTAATAAAGCACTTGCACATGGGAGCCAGCATAGATTTCTCCTCGTCTTTGAATCGTGCTTTTTTCTTTTTCTTTCTTTTGTTGCGTGAGGTTATGTTTACCAGTGAGATATCCGAGTGTGTTATTTGAATACTGTAAATGCACCTTCTTGGATAGATTTTGGAAATAGTTCTTTTTTCATGGCATTTGAAAGGTATAAACTGTGAATCAAGGTAAACTGCATGCAGTAACGGGCCTTAGAATATTTAGTAACGTGGCAAGTGTTGGCACTTCTGAATTGCGAATTGGCGGTTAATTCGAAATCACGTTAATTCGAAGTCCGATTTTTGAGTCCCAACGACTTCAAATTAATGAGGTTTTACTGTATTTAGTGTAGGCTACAGTGTGCTATTTGCCTATTGGTCCGCCGTGCAGGAGGGGCAGTCGGTGATTGGCTGTTCTACGGCCAGTGATTGAAGCATTAAGGAGCCTTGGCGGAGACAGGCAACTGATTACCCGTCGCTTTTTCTGGTCTGCCATGGCCATTGTGTCCTCCAGGATTTAAGGCTTTCAGGACTGAAAACCAGGCTTTATTTACCCGTTCAGCTTCTTCCTTATAGTTGAAGCTGTTGCTGTGCTTTAGGATTTCAGTGGCTTCCCTTTGTAGCCAGGCTGTGGCCAGGTATACATAGGCACTACAAAACGCAGCATCACCACAAGACTGAAGGAGCATAACAGACGTAGCCGGCTGGGACAAGCTGAAAGATCGTCACTTGCTGAACACTCGCTGCTAGCAGGGCATGACATACAGTACAGTGACACCAAAGTACTGTCAACTACGGCATCTTATCATGCCTGGCTATGGAAGGAAGCCATTGAAACCCTGAAGTACACCAACAGCTTCAACCGTAAGGAGGAATCTGAATGGGTAAACAAAGCCTGGTCTCCAGTCCTCAAAGCCGTAAATCCTGGAAACACATTGGCCGCGGCAGACCAGGAAAAGCAATGGGTGATCAGTTGCCTGTCTCAGCCAAGGCAGGTCAATTTACATCAGGCTCCTTAATGCTTCAAGCATTGACTGAAGAACAGCCAATCAGCGACCGCCCCTCCAGCATGGATGACCAATAGTTAAGCAGCGCACCATAGCCTGCACAATATAATGAGGTGTAATTGCAACAGCACTTCATTCCATTGTGAGATTCGCTGCTATCAAAGTCAGTCAGAACCCTTGATAATGCCGAATGCAGTCTTCGGTGAAACGTCGGGATCATCGCATGTTCCTGGACCACGGACTACAAGCCTGAAAAACACTGACATGAAACCCAGACCATTGGTCTTCCGTTTTGATTCATGATAATACGGTAATGGAATCTATCTGCAAACAGGACCGAACACCTTTAATTTTAAGAGCTTTAAGCTCAGTCAGGTGTAATCTAGCACCAATAAGAACAGCTAATATTGTTTGCTGCGGAACAGTTTATTGCTTTAATGGGGCAACTCTAAACTTTGCTTCTAATAACTGTACTAAAATACTACTTTTAGATTCACATTTGAGAAAAAGAGCTGCTACACACGCAAGTATGCTGTCATCACAAAATAAACGCAAACAGACCATCGTAACTTCTATTCCTACAAATCTGTACAATACTATTTGTGATATATAAGATAAATCCTTCATCCATTTAAAGAGTTTGCTTGGATTTCATCACCTAGTTCTTCATCCCAGTCTGTTTTATCCGTCCTAGTTGAATGTAGAAGAATTTTGGGGTTAAAAACACTGGACAATTAAATCTCAGTGGATCATAATGATTAGCCTTCTGAAAAACCTGTGATGGTAAACTTCCACCTGTGCAGATTAAACATTCCCAGTTTCATTGCATTAGTAGCTTCCTCAATGAATAATATGCTCACTTTCATTTCTCATACTAGAAATGCAATTGTCCATGTAGAAACTGTCCTTCAGTTTCTGTAACAACAAGATGTGTACTATCTGTTACAGGGATCTCTCTGTTTAAATGGTGATTAATGACAGGCCAAGCAGAAATGAATTGCTGGTAACGCCGAAAAAATTCTCTATTATGTTGAAAGATTTGCACATTTCTCTCAGAAACTTACCTTAAAATACGAAGAAATTCCCTTTCCTTCTCCTTCAAACTGATAGCAAAAATGTTCCTCTAATGTCCACAATAACACCTATGGGATCTAAACAAAACTTGTGTAAGATGGAAGGACTGTCCTCATATGGAGTGTACAGGAATGGGGGTTAACAGGCCTTCAGGTGGTAGATAGGGGACCCTAAAATTCAGTAGGGCTGGTTGAAATACCCAATACAACCCATGGACCAACAGGCAGCTCAGTTTCTGGGAGCTTTAAAATACTGGGACACCCTCTCTCCAGGGGTCACAAATATGGAGGGCCCAAGCCCAGGGTATGGATGAAGACCCCAATGGCATCGGTCGCGGAGAAGGTGGACTTCGGTACGGCAGTGGTGGCGGAAGAGGGATATTTGTAGCGTTTGCAGCTACAGAAGGTATCTGTACTCCAGTAGAGAGGCCTAGACCTGGCAGTAGGTATAAAATGCCTTTAGGATTGGCGACCCCATCATATATGATATGGTACTTGTGAATCAACCTCGGAGAATGTTAGGGCATCCCCTGCTTAAAGCGACGTACAGTTCTCAGGGTACTGGGGGAAGTGTAAGAAATGGGCAACTAGTAACCAACATTAAGATGATCCTGACAGGAAAGGCGGAGGAAGTAGTAGATTTCATGGAGAAGGAGAAGGTGGAAATGATGCAGCTGAGTGAAGTGAAATGGAAAGGTAATGGAAGGAAGAATTTGAGGAAAGGATACACATTATACTGGAGTGGTGGCCAGGAGGCAATAAATGGAGTTGAACTAATCATTTTGAAGCAATTGGAGGAGTATGTTGTAGTGGTAGAATGTGTGAGTGACAGAATAACGAAGATTAGACTGAAGATGAAGAATGAAGTGATGGACTTCATACAAGTGTATGCACCACAGATGGAAAACAGGGAAGAAGATATTGGAGGATTCTTAGAGAAAGTAGAAAGAGAAATTTCAGGTGTGGAAGTGGTTATTTTGGAAGATCAGAATGCACAGGTTGGAAACGAGAGACAAGGAAAGGAAGACGTCATTGGACCATATGGAAAAGGGGAAAAGAATTGTGAAGGAGAGAAACTAGTGGACTTCTGTGAAGGGAATGGAGTTATAGTGGGAAATACATGGTTTTGAAAGAAAAACAGCAGGAAAATTACAAGATATGGGTGGGGTGACAGAACAAAATCAGTAATTGTTACTCATTGTTGGAAAGGACAAATTGCAGGAAGTTGATGAATGTGTCAGCTTCACCAAGAGAAGCATTTGATGGGGACCATAGAGTTGTGGTGGCAAAATTACAGTTGGGAAAAATGGGAAAACTAAAAGAGATAAGAGAAAGCCAAATAAAAGTATGGAAATTGAAAGGCAAAAATGTACAGGAAGATTTTCAGGAGAGATGGAAGCAACAAGTCTCAGTTACAGAAGTGAAAAATGTAGAAGAGGAGTGGTCCAATTTTAATAAGGCATTTGTTAGTGCAGCAAAGAGTGCTTGTGACAGGCCCTCTACAAGAATGAAAGAAAAGGAGACACCGTGGTGCAACGAGGAACTGAGGAAAGTGGTGAAAGAAACGAAGACAGCCTGGCGAGAATGGAACCGAGATCAAACAGAAGAAAGAAAGAAAAGGAAGTATCTCAACAGCAAACGGAGATGTAGGAAGGTGGTAGGAGAAGAAAAGGAGAAGAGTTGGGAAGAATTTACACAAAAAGTGGAAGTGGATGTAAGTGGCAGTAAAAGGATGATGTATTGACTTACAAGAAGTCAGAGGACAGAAAGTGTTACCACAAAACTAGTGAAAAAGGAAAATGGGGAATTGTTAACACACCTAGAAAAGACAAGGAGAAAATGGAAGGAGTATTTTGATAAGCTATTGAATGTGAACAACTGTACAGGGGAGATAGAAGCAATACAGTGCTAGGTCTCGACCATAGAGGATGATATAACAATGCTGAAGGTGGCGTTAGCAGTACAAAAGAAGAAGATGGGAAAAGTAACAGGGATGGATGAAATCAGTATGGAAATGATAAAGGCTGCTGGACCTGTTGGTATGCAATGGTTGTACCAACTACTAAAGTGTATGTGGAAACACAGATGTGTACCAGAAGACTGCAAAAAAGGATAGTTATACCAGAGTTTAAGAAAGCAGACAAGAAAGTTTGTGGTAACTATAGAAGAATCACATGTATATTGCAGGTAGTTAAAATACTGGAAAGGATATTAGAAGGGAGAATGAGAAGAAAGATTGAAGGGGAGTTACAAGAGGATCAATACCGCTTCAGGAGTGGAAGATCTACTGTGGACCCAATCTTTAGCATGAAACAGCTGATGGAAAAGAACTGGGAATATGGAAAGGATCTAGTCATGACTTTTCATAGATATAGAAAAGGCATATGATAGCGTCCCCAGAGAGAAGGTTTGGGAAACCATGGTTAAAAAGAGACTCGGAAGAGAGATGTTGAAATGGTGCAAGCAATGTACAACAACTATGATAGCAGAGTACTGACCCCAGTTGGAAAGACGAATGGTTTAGGAATAAGACTGGACTAAGACAGGGGAGTGTGTTGTCACCTCTTTTGTTTATTATGGTCATGGACGAAATTGTAAAGGAAACAAAGGAAGCCTCTGGAGATAAAGAGATGAAGGTACTGCTATTTGCAAATGATGATGTGATCTGGGGAAAGAACAGCAAAGAAAATTGAGAAGTATGACATTAAAATCAGTACAGAGAAAAGGAAGACTATGGTGATGTCAAGAGGAAGGAAAGGGCACTGTGAAAATTAGAAGTCAGAGTCTTGAAATTGTGGACAGCTTTAAGTACCTAGGAAGTGAATCAATGCAAAACGCTAGGGTAGACATGGTGATTAGCAGGATGGTATGGCAAGGTAATGCATTCTACCAAAGTGTGAGAAAACTTGTTTGGTGCAAAGAAGTACCAAAGAAAAGTAAAAAGATAATGTACAAAATATACTATGTACCCATACTGACTTATGCAGCTGAGACTTTGGACTTTGACTAGCAGGCAAGAAAGTAGAATTCAAGCCAGTGAGATGAAATTCCTAAGAAGTATGGCAGAAAAGACAGAGTGAGAAATGAAGATGTTAGAAAGGAAGTTGGGATAGGAAAACTAAATGAGAGAGTTGAAAAGAATGAACTAAGGTGGTTTGGACATGTAAAGAGAATGGAGGAGAACAGAATTCCAAGACAGATGCTGGATTCAAAGTGCAAGGGTAAGAGAGCAGGAGGAAGGTGTAGAACAAGGTTGATTGAATCAGTGAAGAAGACAAAATTTAGACTGGGACAAGATCGTGGAAGAGGAATGGTGGAAAGAAAGAGGCAAATGGAGAAGTACCACGTGGAAGAGGAATGGTGGAAAGAAAGAGGCAAGTGGAGAAGTACCACAAGTACCCCGACCCGGCAGGAGCTAGATAGGGGGAAATGATGATGGTGATGAGTAATGGAAAATGAATAATAAAACTGTATACTCTAAATACAAATAAACATCAGTGAGATATAAATATCAATGGCTATTAAATTCCAAGTAATATCCAGAGAATTTAGCCAGTTCACTGCCCCTTTACTTGTTGCATGAAGCTCTTTTATTCTCCCTGGAAGTTTTCAAGCGTGCATGCCACCAGAACATGGTGGACTGTCTGCAATGCATCAGCACAGTCGCACTGTGGGCTGGAAATTTTTCCCTACTTCTGGAGCAAGAAGTAACATCTTCTTAGGCTGGTCTGGTCTCTGTTCATTAAAGAAATCCTTCTTGATGAGTTGGAGCTGGCATGTTTTCTACAAGGGTCAGAGGTCAACCCTGGCTGGTCAGGGTTTTATTTAGCCCACCATTTTTTCCAGACTTCATTCATGTTGCATTGAGACTCAACCAATTATCTAGTTGCCATGAGGGATGATGAGATTTTGGTCTCCCAGTGCATTTGGACCATTCCTTCTTCAATGCAATTAGGCTTCAAAGGTGAGGAAGATGGATGTTTGTTACTACTGGCAACCATTTATGTAGCATAGGTTTGACAGTGCCACATACTGCCCTCGTAATATTATTCAGCTGGCATCAACTTTTCCTGAGTGTGCATTGTTGATTCATACAGGACTGCAATATTCTGGAATTGGGTATAATAAGTCAAGACCTGTTGTTCAGAGGACAGTAGCATCCGAACTTGTACCATTGAGCTTGTTAAGAATGTTGTTACATGTTCTAACTTTTGCTCCAATCCAAGACTTTCAGAAATATCGCTAATTCTTGGCCGTAGAACCCAGTCCTGTCATGGTCACCATATTATATACAATAAGTTTCATTGTATCCTTTATAAATAATAAATCCTTTGCAGATGACATGTGTGATATTATTTGTGGAAGAGATAGGGAATCAGTGGTACAAAATGTTATTGCATCCGTAAAACATACCAACTGATTTTTCACTTCCAGTTTTCTTATGGTCAATCCTCACAGAACTAATGTGTTGAACTTTGATTTTAAAAGGGTTTGCAATTATTATATAAGTATTTGTCAGCATGTGAGGATTGTGCCCTGAATGTTTGACCATATCTTATTGTTACATTGCTATATACATAGGGTTCCAGTAAAATGTATACACTTTAATAATTCATAGGAGATATCCAATATATATTTAAAAAGTGGGAATGATAAACGACAGCAATATGTACAGTAGTACAGTAATGCAGAAATCCTTAGTTGGCACCAGTTTGGTTTTCTGCCCACTTAATTCTGATGTTCGCTGCTAAGGAGCAGCTCATAAATGCAGTGGAACCCTCTCTCTCTCTTTCTGGTTATGTATAACCCTTTCAGACCTGAAAAGAACTGGCGGTGTGAATTTTTGTTTGTACATCAAAAACTTACTAAAATGCTCTCAGATACACGTTTTTACAGTTTATTTAACAAAATGAGAACTTTCAGCTAAAAAACAGAACCCACACAATTGTGCATATCAGGACTTGATTCACTACTTACAAAAAAATAAGAGAATTCAGCTCAGTACATGTGAATATACACATGTACATGATCAAATGCTCTATTTTACAGTGTGGAACAATGTATTTTAAACAAATAAAATCTTATACATTACATTTCTCATGTAGAGTACGAGTTCTGCCTTCACAGTCTTTTGGTGGCAGCACCCAGCACTCTTGCATGCATTGCCTGCAGGGAAACCTAGCCCGCATACTTGTGCGTATCAACATTCAAAACCTCATGGTATCATGTACGATGTTGTAAGTTCACAATTTACGTTCGCTAAATAATTTACACACTTCATTGATTATATTCTGATATTCAGTAGAGCTTCTTGATTAATATGAATGCAATAAATAAATAAATAAATAAATAAATACTTATTTTTGGCATTACTGCTTCACGCCATCTTCCCGATGAACTGTATTTTCAAACTCTTCTTCCTGGCCCCTGGTGGTCAAGCGCTAAATAAAAACAACTGCAGTACATGCTATGTGTCCCGTACAAGCACTGCAGTTTGGTCTAGTGCCAAGAAAACATCAAGTAAGGTCGGAGATAAACAAAATACGAACCCGCACAATTGTGCATACATGGTCTGAAAGGGGTATAATTACCATCCCTCGATATAGAGTTTGCGTCAGGATGGATATCCGGCCATAAAGCAGGGCCAAATCCACTTGTGTGACACTGTTCGCACGTGGGACCCCACAGATGTGGTAAAAGCAGTAGAAGAAGATCTATATATTAATTATATGTTTGATGTATTCTGAAAATACTAAACTGTTTGTATAAAACCACCAGTTTTTATATTTTGAAACACCACTATTTGGTGATTTATTACAGCTAAATCATATTGCCTTTCTATCATAATAATTAATAATATGTTCTTTTCTAGGCATGGTGGAGTATTTCCTGAAGCAGGTGAACCCTTAAATAACAAGGTTTCTAACTCTAGACGCCGTAATGCAGGTAAAAAGAACCGATGTCCAATATGTCACAAAACATTTTCTCGACGAGATACCTTGAAAATACATAAGGCAACACACGGGGAAGATAGGCCGTTTGTATGTAACGTGTGCAAGAAAGATTTCAAACGTCGTGATATTCTGAAAAATCACGAAGTCGTGCATAGTGGGGTACGTCCATTCCAGTGTAAAAAATGTGATATGTCATTTTCTCGTTCTTCATATTTGAGCCGACATCAAATGGACAAGCATACGTTTTACAGACCTTATGTTTGTTCTGTGTGTCGGAAGGCTTTTAGGCGCCGGGCTCATCTCGATGAACATATGATAACACACACTAGAGATGTCATATTTTCTTGCCCGGAGTGTGGTAAATGCTTTCAACATCGTTGCAATCTAGTGATACATATGAAGGATCACACTGGACAGGATCTCCTTTATTGTAACGACTGTGATAAGACTTTCAAGCGTCGTCGTGATCTTCAATTGCACACAATGAAACACACGCGTTCCATTCCATCTACTAGTACCTCATGATTAATTTAAAAATTGTTGAAGTATGTGTCAGAGGAGGACAATGCCATTTTCGTAGCCAATATTCTTGAAATTTGGCAAAATATGCGCCATTGAATAACAAATCAGTAATTGTGACCTAAACTGTTCTTCCAGTAGAAGCTCTAATATTCTTTACTTTATGAAAGGAATAGTTCAGGAATGGCCATTTATGTTTTATTTTCAAACTGTAACACAGGGTTTATACAATATCTAATACAAACTAATGTATTCCTTTAATGCAATTATATATATTTTTTGCAGCGTTCAGTACTTTCCAATTTATTTACAGAACCCGTTTAATTGTTTGCGACCTTCCTCAGCTACAAATACACAAAATTCATATAAAATTTGGAAAATTTATATAAATGTAAAATACATTCTAAAGGTGTCATTTTGTATAATATAAATTCTAGGAAATCCATCCTAAACTTAACTATTTCACTCTTAAAAATATATGGCTGACTTGTGCATTTAAACCTATTGTAGTATTTAAAATCTTTTCTTTTTTTTTGTAATGTTTCTTTGCTTTTATTCATTATAACACTGTTAGACTGGAATGTGTTGTACAAAAAATTGTTGTCTAAATCTCATTAAAAATTAATTTTCAATTTAAAATAACCTTTGTTGACATCCAGGTAAATCTTAGGTGTTAATGGATTATCGGCCTCTCTCTTGATATAAAAAAATAGCATGTGTAAATTTAAAAACGAAAATCCACAGCCTGTTTTCTAGTCATTGACCAGGTCAGGAATGGGATGAATGAAGCCCCATGTAGCGGAGTGGATAGGAATTCTGTCGGCTGCCAAAGCCTGTTGCACTCCTCTGGGGTAATGATTAATGACTGACAGATGAAATGATCATAATGCTTGTTTTAAGGGGCCTAACATCTAGCTTATCGGCCCCGACAGATGAAATGATATTGGAGAGTGTTGCTGGAATCAATGATGACAGGGAAAACCGGAGTACTCGAAGAAAGAACCTGTCCCACCTCTACTTTATCCAGCACAAATCTCACATGGAGTGACCGGGATTTGAACCACGGAACCCAGCAGTGAGAAGCCGGCGCGCTGCCACGGAGGCTGCAGCAGATGTGAACTAATTCCAGTTCAATCACTATTCAAAAATCTGTTATCTAAGCACTACTTGGTGTAACTTGATCTGTTAATGGAACATAGTCGTTAAAATAATTTTTGTGACTCCAGAAAGATGTCTAACAAGAAATAAATTGTGTAAATGAAAAGATAAATATTATCAAAAAGGCTACGGTGATGGTGTTGCTCCTTGTTAACCATCTACTCCCATGCAATGAAAATGCGCAGTCCGTCTGGGTGTTAGAAGGTTGACCGACTGTTAATTGAGGGGAAGTGTCATGTGAGGAAGGAATGAAGTAGGAGTGGTGCTCTGTTGAATATTATAACACTTAGTAGTTATTTGTTTATTAAGTATGTTCACTAGTTCTTCAAACAGGATACTGGTTCGTTCGGGAAGTTCATTGAAATTACTACTGGGGTTATTTCTTTGATTTGAAATATATTAATGTTTTGTATATATTCAGTAAATTACCACTTTATGCTTTGATGAATTACTAAATCTTAATTGATGGAAGTGCAACCAGGATTCGAACCAATCATATGTTTTTTCATGACTGAAAATCTGTTGTATTTTCTTGTTTATATACTCTTGATTAAGAATGTGAAAATTCCTTCTTTTTTGGCCTATCCAGCTGGAGTTACAATATGTGCCTTTGAGTTTATAAATATATACATTTTGAATGTATGTTATTGTTAATAGTGTGCATGTTGAAAAATATTTTAGAATATTTCTTTTGAAAACTATGTTAAAATTTTGTTTTTTTAAATATTTGTAACTTGGAAAATTGCATTATTGTTGGAAGTAATTATAAAATATTACTTGTTTTCTTTTGAATCATTGACTAATTTAGCGAATGATTTATTTATTTATTTAGTATATTTTGAAAAAAATTCTGCTGTAGCGATTGTTAAAGGCAATGTTGTAAAGGTTATTCATTTATTCTTTTTGTAATTGCAAGTGGATAAAGGTATTTTTAAATCTCTGTGAATTAAACTATAAAAGCAGCCTTTTTTTATGGACACTTGGGTGTTGAGAGTCCTATCTTATTGTATTTGAAATTAGAGTTGGTTTCCTGAAAATAATATTTGTAAAATGGTTGTTGTTGTTGGTAATATTTAGATCTAAATAATCAAGGGGTCTTTTAATCTCACATTCCAAAATGAATTTAATATTCAGACGGTCTAAAGAGTTTAAGTGTTGAAATAAATTGCCACCATTAGTGGATCTATTATAGTGAAAAATATCAATATATCTTGTCCTGCAGGTAATGTCTTTATGTTTATAAATTATTTTGGGTTTTAAGGGATTATTTACCTTTCTCTCTTAATATAAGTCAATATGTGTGAAGTAAGTCAATTTTGTATCAACTTATTCAAGAATCGGTTACTCAAGATCATCTAAGTAAATTTCTGCCATAACACCTGAAGCAAGCGAGCCCATTGGTAAATTGTTTAATTAGTAAATGATATTGTTGCAAAACATATTTCAGTAAATAAAAATATTATTTGTTCTACTTTACAAACTTTGCTTTATTTATTTAGAATATTATTATTTAATTGAAAAATTGCTTTTAATGGAATATGTGAATACATATTTGTTATGTTGTAAAAATGAATTGAATAGTTAGGTTGTAATTTTATGCTCTTTGGTCTATTACAAAAATCTGCAGAATACTTGACTTAAGTTTTGTTTGTGAAAATAATGTTAAAAATATATTTGAATGAACTGAGAAATTTTGTAGTTATAACTCTTTCTGAAATTGATGAGGGGTTTAGTGGGTGTATTTTAAATAGGTCCCTGGCTGTAGGTAATTTAGGCTGGAGTTTTCTTGGTAATGGTAGTGTTCTTTTATTCATTATAATGGTGATACACTAGAATATGTACTGAGTGTGTAGCTGCGTGGTTTGAGTCATGTAGCTGTCAGTGAGTTTGAACCCGGCTATTCACTGACCTGAATATTGCTTTTCTGTTCCTTTACATTTTTACACAAGGCAAATGCCAGGCCCGTACCTTAAATAAGGCTGCAATCTCTTCCTTCCCGCACCTAAACCTTTCCCTCCTATTGTCGCCATAAGACGTAGCTGTGTCAGTGCAACACAAAGCAATTTGTAGAATATGTTGAACCAAAAATATTGTGTAAAACTTATTAAAAACTTTTTGTCAACCTAAAATAACATTTGTAGAAATCCAGGGAGTTCTTGGGTTTTAAGTGATTATTTACCTTTCTCTCTTAATATAAGTCAATATGTGTGAAGTAAGTCAATTTTGTATCAACTTATTCAAGAATCGGTTACTGGTATCAAATCACTTAAAACTGCCACACGCTGGAGTGTATTACCAACAGTCAATAGCCGTACCTAAACTACACCAAATAAATATATCTATTAATCCCATCATCATTTCAGAAATTGTCCTAACTACAAAGATGTTCATCTTAAGGAGTATATTGTTACTTCACATCAGTAGGTTTAAGTACCCTACACGTGACCCATGGGTGCTACCAAGACAGAAACAAATTCTGGCAGCTGGACTTATCTTCTGAAAGCACTCCAAGCAATGACAACACAGTATCAAGTAAATAGCTCTTTTCAGATCTGTCCTACAAGAAACATTTGACCTTCATTCAATGCCTTCCAGTTTAACATAGAAAGCATCAGCAGAGGGCAATGTGATTATTTGTTGAAAGTTCTACTGGAAAACAACATTGATATAGTAGCAATACCGAAAATGCAAACAACGAATGAGGCTACTGTGTAGCAATACGATTTTTCAGATGTTGCTGTTTTTACTATTTACAAATCTACAATCGTACCATGGCCCAGGACTGTTCTTCCAATTGCTCAACATACTGCAGTTTAATTAGACGACTTCAACACCATCGTGTACTATGGAAGTACTCAAGTAACAACAAATGTGGAATGGACTGAATTAAACTATCTTAATCTGATTTTTTACTCTAAAGATCGGGGTGTTTTTCAGTCAGTTGCATGGAACCAAGGCTCTAATCCTGGTTTGTCTGTTGTTACCAGCAATGAGAGTGGATATGCCTTATATAATAATCGAAAAGTAATAGTCATCATCGACCCATAATATTGGAATTGATATCAAAGTTGCTATTTTACGGTCAATATCACATGCTGCCCCCGTGGCTGAGACGGCAGGGCACCGGCCACTCACTGCTGTATACCATAGTTCAAATCAGGGTCACTCCATGTGAGATTTGTGTTGGACAAAGTGGAGGCAGACAGTTTTTTCTCCGGGTACTCCAGTTTTCCCTGTCACCTTTAATTCCAGCAAAACTCTCCAATTTCATTTCATTAATCATTACCCCAGAGGAGTCCGACAGGCTTCGGCAGCCGGCACATTTCATATCTTCACTGCTAGATGTGGCTTCATTCATTCCATTCCTAACCTGATCAAATTACTGGAAACAGGCTGTGGATTTTCATTTTTTACCACATGTTCGATAGAACTTCAAGAAAGAAAATTGTGCTAAGTTCTCCGCTGACCCGAACAAATGAATACGATGAATTTATCCTAAGCATAGCAGTTACAAACGTTTTGTAGTTGCAGATAAAATGGTGTCTAAGAAGAATAGGCCTATGCCCAAAGGCCAAATGGAATGCTCAGGGTGATTCACTCTATAATGAATACGTACAGAGTGGAGATCCAGATATTGCCGATGAACTGCTGTCTAATATGGATGCTACACGGAGGGAATGATGGATTGAAGTGTTAGAGAATATCGACTTAACGCATTCAACCAGAAGGACATGGGAACTCTTCCAAAAACTTGCAGAAAGCACATCTTTGGTAAAAACAACAAATTGAGGTTACGCCGGAAGGAATAGCATTTCATGTTACAGCGACTCCCAAGGTATTGCCAGATAATAAACATACCAGTCTACCACCTACCTATTCTGGATGGGTCGGAACTGGCTAAAAACTGCCAGGAGCTGAATCCGGGTCTCTTAGACTAGAGAACAAAGAGTGAAAGGCATGTCCCCAAAGCAGAGAGACAATAACGAAGAGCTGAGGTCAATTTAAATTAATGAGGTATATTAACATAAACATGGATAGAAAAGGTTTGATTATGGGCATAGAACAAATAAATGGATAATACACGAAGTCAAATACATACATGGTTTGTAGAGATACTCCAGTCACAATGAAATCGCTTGACATTAATCTGAATCTTATAGAATCGTACATCGTCGCAACAGAGGTATCATGAACTGAGATATAATTATTCTTATTTATTACCAGACAGTAGGAATAAAAATGCGATCCAAAGTATTTCTTTCTTAAGGACCATTTGGAATCCTGAGGTGAAAGTGACAGCTTTCACACATCACGGCTCCCCAGACGAAGTCAAGGCTTTATAGGATGTACGCGATGACCATCGGCGGACATGTAAGTTTCGGAGCAGTCATAATATCGAAGGTGCTTTAAGATCATTCCCTCGACAAAAGACTGATTTACAAAGGAACTAAACGATCCAGCGTCTAGTAGGGCGTATACCGAGCGTGAACCAGAAAGATCTTTGGCGCAGTGTGAGGCTGAAGGAAGTCCACAAATTTAAAGAGTTTTTGGGCACCAACGTCGGGCCGTTAATTTGGTGCAAAGTCTGTTTGCCTGTTTCTTTTTTAAACAATATTTGTTCGTGGCGTCGACCTCTGAGGATCTTTTGCCACTACTTTCACCATATGATAGGGAACTGCGTATAAGTGTAGTTGCGGAAGTGTAGAGTGTTGAATGTGACGAAAGGAACATTAAGGACGACACAAACACCCAGGCCTCTGGGATATTAATCATTACACCAGGAATCGAACCCGGGGCCGCCGGTTGACAGTTACAACAGTGGCGGTGGGTTCACAGGAGCACATGAACACCCAGTTTTAATACATATTTCCGCATTCATGGATAATTTAAAACTTTCCTTTTTTTCGACCTGATTTCAACAATCGATCGAAAGCATTCGACTTATATCGAAGCTCCGTTACACCGACAGTTGTTCGTTTTGACTGAAAGTGCAGCGAGCACACTGGATAATGCGCTATTGGGTGCTGAAGACTATACGCATTCGCAAAGCAGATGACGTCATGGTTTTCTGCACTGATATTCCCGGCAAGGTACGCGCCTTGTCGTCTAGAGCCACCCTCAACCCAGTGGCAGTATTGCAGTTGACCACAAGGGTCCGCCACCTCCCCCATTACGGTTAGCCACAGCCTCCCAGTAGCTACCATTGCATTACATTACCGGCAGATTTTGCTAATACCCTAGACATTTTCTAGCTCGTTGTGAACAGGTGTGTGTAATCGCGGGAAGAAGTTTGCTTTACCTTGTGACTGGAAAATCTTTTCAAGTGAAGCTAATTTAAGTGTTGTGTTTTGCTTCTGTGTTTGTACGGTTTGTGACCGTGGTATTCTTTGTGTAAGAGGAAATGAATTCGGTTCAGGTAATTTTAACCAATGAAATATTAACCTATCAGGATAAGTTAGAAATTAAAAGGCTTGGACCGGACAGACCGGATTTGATTATGGAAAAATTTACAAAAACTGACAAACGCGAGTATATAGGCGTAAATTTAAGAGAGAAGTGTACGAAACGCGCAAGTGGCTCTGTGGACATAGATCTAGGAATGCGCTTTTTTGTTTGCCCTGTTTATTGTTCAGCAAAAAAAGAAGTGTATGGAATTCAGCTGGGTGCACAGACCTTGCTCATTTGAGTGGAAAAATAAATAAACATTAAAATTCTCATGCACACAAAAACGCGAGTTCCGGTATTGAATTCTCTATGCTAGGCCGTGTCAATATCACCACGCAACTGGATTTCCGCTTACCGTGAATCGATTAAGAAACATAATGAGCAAGTCGATGCAAATAGGTATATACTATCTAGATTAATCGACTGTGTTAAGTTTTGTGGAGCTTTCGAACTGTCACTGCGTGGCCACGACGAAAGCGAAAATTCTGATAATCCTGGGATTTTCAGGGGACTAGTAAACTTTGTAAGCTCTATTGACAATGCAATGAAAGAGCATTTAGAAAGTGCTACCGTTTTTAAAGGTACTTCTCACACTATTCAAAATGAACTTCTTGATTGCATGTTGAGCGTGTGCAGAGATGAAATACACTGACTGACAGAGCAAATGCAACACCAAGAAGGAGTGGTCAGAACTTTATGCCAATTGCAGGGTAGACTGACGTCACTGAGGTATGCTCATGATGTGAAATGCGCCGCTGTGCTGCACACGTAGCGAACGATAAATGGGACACGGCGTTGGCGAATGGCCCACTTCGTACCGTGATTTCTCAGCCGACAGTCATTGTAGAACGTGTTGTCATGTGCCACAGGACACGTGTATAGCTAAGAATGCCAGGCCGCCGTTAACGGAGGCATTTCCAGCAGACAGACGACTTTACGAGGGGTATGGTGATCGGGCTGAGAAGGACAGGTTGGTCGCTTCGTCAAATCGCAGCCGATACCCATAGGGATGTGTCCACGGTGCAGCGCCTGTGGCGAAGATGGTTGGCGCAGGGACATGTGGCACGTGCGAGGGGTCCAGGCGCAGCCCGAGTGACGTCAGCACGCGAGGATCGGCGCATCCGCCGCCAAGCGGTGGCAGCCCCGCACGCCACGTCAACCGCCATTCTTCAGCATGTGCAAGACACCCTGGCTGTTCCAATATCGACCAGAACAATTTCCCGTCGATTGGTTGAAGGAGGCCTGCACTCCCGGCGTCCGCTCAGAAGACTACCATTGACTCCACAGCATAGACGTGCACGCCTGGCATGGTGCCGGGCTAGAGCGACTTGGATGAGGGAATGGCGGAACGTCGTGTTCTCCGATGAGTCACGCTTCTGTTCTGTCAGTGATAGTCACCGCAGACGAGTGTGGCGTCGGCGTGGAGAAAGGTCAAATCGGGCAGTAACTGTGGAGCGCCCTACCGCTAGACAACGCGGCATCATGGTTTGGGGCGCTATTGCGTATGATTCCACGTCACCTCTAGTGCGTATTCAAGGCACGTTAAATGCCCACCGCTACGTGCAGCATGTGCTGCGGCCGGTGGCACTCCCGTACCTTCAGGGGCTGCCCAATGCTCTGTTTCAGCAGGAAAATGCCCGCCCACACATTGATCGCATCTCCCAACAGGCTCTACGAGGTGTACAGACGCTTCCGTGGCCAGCGTACTCTCCGGATCTCTCACCAATCGAACACGTGTGGGATCTCATTGGACGCCGTTTGCAAACTCTGCCCCAGCCTCGTACGGACGACCAACTGTGGCAAATGGTTGACAGAGAATGGAGAACCATCCCTCAGGACACCATCCGCACTCTTATTGACTCTGTACCTCGACGCGTTTCTGCGTGCATCGCCGCTCGCGGTGGTCCTACATCCTACTGAGTCGATGCCGTGCGCATTGTGTAACCTGCATATCGGTTTGAAATAAACATCAATTATTCGTCCGTGCCGTCTCTGTTTTTTCCCCAACTTTCATCCCTTTCGAACCACTCCTTCTTGGTGTTGCATTTGCTCTGTCTGTCAGTGTATCTAATGAGATTCATGCCGCTCAATATTTGGCAGTTATGGCTAATGAAACGACAGATGTTTCTACATTGCAACAAATGGTAATTGTTTATAGATATGAAGTTGGAGGGGTTCCGGTTGAAGGGTACTGGGGTTTTGTCAACCCGAAAGCTCAAGACGCGAAGTCTATTTTTGGAATTGTTCATACAGAACGCCAAGTGGGGAGTCACAGACAGAAGGTTATTGGACAATGCTACGACGGAGCGGCAGTATTAAGTGGGGATAGAAACGGGGTGCGGGCCAGAATAAGGGAGATTTACCCTCAAGCGTATTACATCCATTGTTATGCTCATCAGTTCAATTTAATTTTACGGAAAGCGGCATCTATAAATAGTTCGTGTAGGATCTGTTTTTCCAACTTAAAGGCCTTTCCAGCATTCTTTTCTCGATCAGCGCAGAGAACGAAAGTTTTGGATTCGCTGGTAGAGAAGAGGCTTCCGAAGACTATAACCACCAGATGGAATTTCTCAGCTCGTTTACTCCAAATCGTATATGAGAACACGGACCATTTAATAGAATATCTCGAAGAAATTCGAAATTCATCTCATATTGACGATGTTTCGAGGCGGGAGAGCTCCGGGCTTCTGTACAGTCTGAGAGATACGGAATTTATGTTTTGGCTACAATTCTTTCACCGTTTGATGCCACATGCAGACATTATTTTCAAATTACTACAGCTTAGAAATATCGATGCAGTTAAATTGAAAGAAAATATTTCAGAATTCCGAAGGCATGTTGAGAGAGTCAGGGACTGCACCACGGACTTGGACGCTGATATATACTCCAATGATCAACTCGCTCAAAAGAGGCGAAAAAACTCAGATCGTTCAGTAGCTGCTAAAGAAGTATGTGATGTAATAACTGTTCACATGAAAGAACGATTTTCATTCCGTTCTCACTTACTGGCTTCTAGTCTGGTTGATGTGCGTGCGTTTGGGCCTATTCAGACTCTTTTCCAGAAAGAGAACTAAATACAGTGGCGCATATGTATCCCTGCCTAAATAAGACACAGCTGAAGACTGAACTAGAAGTATTGTATATGAGAAATGACTTTCAGAAAGCTGATGGGGCCATCTCCATGTTGCAGTTTCTGCTTGACAATGAACTAGATAGGGACACATTTCCACAAGTATGCGAGTTACTCCGAATTGTTGTCACAACCCCAATGACGACAGCGGAGCCCGATATGTGTTTTTCTGCTTTGAAACGAATTAAAACGTTTCTGAGGAACACCATGACTGGAGAACGACTGTCAGCGCTGGCTATGCTTGCTATTGAGAAGAGATTTGTCAACAACATCAGTGACTTCAATCGTAAAGTGATTGAGAAATTTGTGCGATTGAAGGACAGAAGGACTGCTTTCCTGTACAAATAATCATCATTTACGTGAGTTGCTAATCTAAATTCTATCATTTAAATAAGCATGATCTAGTGTTGTTGGTTGTACTGCATGCTATAAATTCTTTAGAGTAGTGGCTATAATTTGCAAAATGAGAATAATGTCCATGTGATACAGTAGAACCCTTACTAACCGAGATAATGTGGAGACTATTGGGGTCAATTCGGAAATATTTATTTTTAAAAAATTGCCGGTAAATGCGGTACACATTCCTTCTATGCTTCTCGTCATATCCAGGTGAACTTCGTGCTGTTTAAAAACCAGGAATAGTGCTCGTATCCTTCAGTGTTCGCAGTGCAGTAAAGCTATTATGAAATTTACTATTGTTCTACACTAATACAGCCGGCCCGCGGTGTAGGGGTAGCGTGCCTGCCTCTTACCCGGAGGCCCCGGGTTCGATTCCCGGCCAGATCAGTGATTTTAACCTGGATCTGAGGGCTGGTTCGACGTCCACTCAGCCTACGTGATTACAATTGAGAAGCTATCTGACGGTGAGATGGCGGTCAAAAAAGCCAAGAATAACGGCCGAGAGGATTCGTCGTGCTAACCACACGACACCTCGTAATCTGCAGACCGCCGGGCTGAGCAGCAGTCGCTTGGTAGGCCATGGGGTTTAGTTTGGTTCTACAATAACACCCAGGTGAACTTCGTGCTGTTTAAAAACCAAGAATAGTGCTCGCATCCTTCAATATTCGCAGTGTAGTAAAGTTATTGTGAATTTTACTTTTGTTCTACACTAACAAATTAGTTTCGTACAAAATTTATCCTCGGTTACAGGGGTTCTACCAAATTATTTGTGAAGAAGGAACCGTACAAGGATCTGTTAGTGAAATGATTTATGTACCTATGTTACTTTTTTGCTGATTTGAGACATGAACAAAAATGTTGTTGTGAACCCCCTAAAATTTTTGTCGCGAGCCGCCACTGAGTTACAATGTCTAAAAACATGTCCATCGTTCCTACAATTCCAACACTTGACCGAATTCGCCATGTTACGACGAGATACATTCTGATTTAGAACGGCACCGGCTTCGCGATCAGAGGAACGAGGTGATTCAAAGCGATCAACAGACCTATCAGCATATTGCACACGGGTAGGTGACCTAGCGAAGGAGACGGATTTCGACACGGTACGGCAAGCGGTGTCAGAAAAAGAGCAATCGGCAGGAGGAGGAGGAGGTTGATATAGATTGTTCAGGTGAAGTGTCGACTAGAATTCACAACCAAGACTGATTATGTCTTCCACGCAATTTACCTCAGACTTATTTATGAACAATTTGTATCGTGGGGCTAAGTTACGGTAGAAAGATTTCCTCATCCTGAACGCTAACATAAAGCCGATTGAATAGGTTTAGAATACCAGTAGCGTGTCCGGCTTCATGGCTAAATGGTTAGTGTGCTGGCCTTTGGTCACAGGGGTCCCGGGTCCGATTCCCGGCAGGGTCGGGAATTGTTAACCATAATTGGTTAATTTCGCTGGCACGGGGGCTGGGTGTATGTGTCGTCTTCATCATCATTTCATCCTCATCACGACGCGCAGGTCGCCTACAGGAGTCAAATAAAAAGACCTGCGCCTGGCGAGCCGAACATGTCCTCGGACACTCCCATCACTAAAAGCAATACGCCATTTCATTTTTGTTCAAAATATAATTTCAGAGATAATTAATGTGCACAGTTGTGTACATCGGGACTCGGGCATCATTAAACATCATATGAAACTTACACAGCGTTAGTCAAATGAGTCAAATATTAGCTAGCTCTTGAACATAACTACAATGAACATTAGACAGAAAATAGGAAACAATGTTTGAACACACATTTAAGTAAAAATCAAATTTTACGTACAGTGATGTCTATTGTTTGTATGTTAAACATATTCTTCGGTCCTTTGAAGCAACGAACTTGTCAATTACAGCTCTATCGTCGTAAAAGAGAATTATATTCTTGAAGCCGTTGAATTCTCCAGGGATATGCCTGCCAGCACAGTCAGCCTCCCCTGGGATGTTGAATTCTTTAAGAATGTTTTATTCAGCTTGAAGCAAGAAAAGCTTCTTTCTGCTGAGGAGGTGGTAGACTGTATGGTAATCATTAAATAAAATAAGTCATATGCTTCTTTGAACACGTCTTTTAGTTCATTTCCATTGTGTGACGGACATATTTCCTCCGAACTGGTGTTTTTGTAGCTAGGATCAGAATATATCTGTACAATTGGAACAATATCTATTGAAGTTCATTTTTTGAACCTGTGTATGTGTGTGTAAATACCGTGGGGCAGGAGATTATTATCTAGAGCATTTAGAAGGATTTTTAAAATTCATGAAACTGAGAGTTACTTCTTCAGCAAATAAAGCGCAGCTTCTGCATATCTTGACATTTTATATCACTTTCTGCGGTGACCAAGTCCGATATCTCAAAATAAAAGCACTTGATACGTATAAAAAAATATTTTTTAAACTCAAATATTTTTAGTTCAATTTTGGTTTTCTTCTCAGTTCGATGAAAGTATGTTTTAAAGGTTTCTTCATTCATTTTACCTAGAAACACTGGTATCAATTGCCGTGTGGTGCTTCTTACCGAGAAGCAGAATTAAACAGACTTCATTTGGAGGATGCTAAGTAATATGTTAGCAAGCTTATACATATTGAAAACAGCTGATAAAAATGTAAATTAGAGGCTACGTCGATTATTAAATACCGTAACCTTTCTGACTAACGAATGGTTTTTCGTCTGACTGAGGATTGTACACAAGTCTTTCAAAAATAAATTTCAGTCTCTCCCACTCCCCGACAACCATGTTTAGAAGTGTCCCGTATGACAACCAACGTGTACACACGCAAGCTGGTATTCGCTTCGCAATTACATAATCAGCAACGAAAGTTCTTTTGACTGATGAATGAAAAATGACCACCAAGACTCAACGGAAAGAAAGAAAAAAAGGACACATCCCTGTGACAATAAAGTTCGACGAATAGTCCTGTACTATCAACATAGATGAACCATGCAGCACAGTGGCCTTACTGTCCTTCGAAATAGTCCCCTCCCATAACTATGCACTGCTGAG
Source organism: Anabrus simplex (assembly GCF_040414725.1). NCBI lineage: Eukaryota > Metazoa > Arthropoda > Insecta > Orthoptera > Tettigoniidae > Anabrus > Anabrus simplex. The sequence continues at coordinate 42,535,720 of NC_090269.1, read as the reverse complement.
ATCGGCGATACATGTCCTGGAAACTTTGCAAGAAGGCTTACTTTGGGATGGTGTTCAAAAGCCTCGTCACGTTTCGTTGGATATCAGGAATATCGTCAAATCTCTTTCCTTTCAAAGCGAGTTTGATGCGTGACTTTTTGGGTCTGACATTTTTCCGGCGAGGGTATCTCGGAGAACGCCATTCTATGCTTTGCCGTTTCGTTTCAGGGTCGTACTTGAAATACAAGGTTTCATCCTCAGCGACAACACAGTTCAAGGAATTTGTTGTCGCACCCGCCGTTTCGACAAAATCCCGTGAAGCTTCTAAACGTGCCTGCTTCTGATCGTCAGTCAAGTGAGCACAAGACGAGAACACGTTTTCCTCTTCCCTAATTCTGGGTAACGATTTGCCGTACGGATTCACGGTTAATCTGCAGTTCATCCGCTATCATGCGCACAGTTAATCGCCGATCGTTCGTGATTAATGTCCTCACTTACTCAAGGTTTCCATCACTGACAGCGGTCGCCGGTCTTCCGCTACGGGGGTTGTCAGAAACACTTTCCCGGTCTCCTGGAGAACGGGCGAACCACTCGTACACACACTTCAAGGACAGTGCTTGATCTCCATAAACACGTACCAGCATCGCATGCGATTCTTTCGGTGTCTTGCCAAGCTTAAAACAGAACTGTACATTGATCTTTTGGTAGTTCATGTTCCTGTTCGCAACTGAGAACCAACGCACTAAACACGCACTGTGTCAAACAGGTCTTACACGTCACATGCACGATGCTCAACTGAACAACGTTGGGAGCAGGTGATCAAAACCTGCTGCTACGCAGGTGCAGCGTTGTGTGTTGCCAGTGTTGCCGGATCGACCGTTCTGACTTCATTCACCAAACTTTATTCGCACAGGTTGTTTATGTTGCATATACTCTACCTCCTTACTAGGCCAGCTGTATTAACCAGCTCTGCTCAGGTGCTTCTTTTAATGTTTAATTTTAGGATTAGTATTACCTGTTTGAAGTGAATATTTATAGAGTTATTTATTACGATTTTGACGGATAGTTTACGATCATGGTTCACGTTTGTGGGTTACTGCAGTCACGTCCTAGTTCGTGAACCATGGGCAACGGCTGAGTGGCCTAGTAAGTGGTCCTGAGAGTCGGGATACCAGTTGCTATGGAATGGGAGTGGGCATCTCGGACATATTCTGAGTCGTGGCCCTCCTTGTGCTCAGGCGGCTAGGACTACACAATTCACCGGTGGTCCATAACCCGTTAGAGGAGAGATCCTCACTTGGACTATGTGCAAGTAGGGCAGCATCCTGCTTCATGAATTTACCGAGCTCAGAACAATTTAAGCAAGCCTCGGACCTATGGGAGTAATGGAGTCCCACTCCCATTTGACAGGCGAGGGACTCCTTGGAAACAACTTGGCGAACAAAATGGAATTCGATGGGGAGCTATCAATATTAATGGGGCTTATGGAAGAAAGAAGGTAGAACTTGCTGAATCAGCAAAGAGGATGCATCTGGATGTGCTAGGAGTAAGTGATATTCGGGTAAGGGGAGATAAGGAGGAAGAGGTAGGAGATTATAAAGTGTACTTGACGGGTGTTAGAAAGGGAAGGGCAGAGTCTGGGGTAGGGCTCTTTATCAGGAATACCATTGCACGCAACATAGTTTCTGTTAGGCACGTAAGTGAGCGAATGATGTGGGTAGATTTGTCAGTGGGAGGAATTAGGACAAGAATTGTGTCCGTGTATTCACCATGTGAGGGTGCAGATGAGGATGAAGTTGACAAGTTTTATGAAGCATTGAGTGACATCGTGGTCATGGTCAACAGCAAGGATAGAATAGTGCTAATGGGCGATTTCAATGCGAGAGTTGGGAATAGAACTAAAGGATATGAAAACGTGATTGGCAAATGCGGGGAAGATATGGAAGCTAATGGGAATGGGAAGCGTTTGCTGGACTTCTGTGCTAGTATGGGTTTAGCTGTTACGAATACATTCTTCAAGCATAAGGCTATTCACCGCTACACATGGGAGGCTAGGGGTACCAGATCCTTAATAGACTATATCTTAACAGACTTTGAATTCAGGAAATCTGTTAGGAATGTACGAGTTTTCTGCAGATTTTTCGATGATACAGACCATTATCTGATCTGTAGTGAACTAAGTATCTCTAGGTCTAGGGTAGAGAAAGTGAAATCTGTCTGCAAACGAATAAGGGTAGAAAATCTCCAGGACGAGGAAATTAGACAGAAGTACATGGATATGATTAGTGAGAAGTTTCGAACAGTAGACAGTAAGCAGGTTCAGGATATAGAAAGTGAATGGGTGGCATACAGGGATGCTGTAGTAGAAACAGCAAGGGAATGCCTAGGAACAACTGTGTGTAAAGATGGGAAAAGGCGAACATCTTGGTGGAATGATGAAGTGAGAGCAGCCTGTAAACGTAAAAAGAAGGCTTATCAGAAATGGCTCCAAACAAGGGCCGAGGCAGACAGGGATTTGTACATAGATGAAAGAAACAGAGCGAAACAAATAGTTGTTGAATCCAAAAAGAAGTCATGGGAAGATTTTGGTAATAACCTGGAAAGGCTAGGTCAAGCAGCAGGGAAACCTTTCTGGACAGTAATAAAGAATCTTAGGAAGGGAGGGAAAAAGGAAATGAACAGTGTTTTGAGTAATTCAGGTGAACTCATAACAGATCTCGGGGAATCACTGGACAGGTGGAGGGAATATTTTGAACATCTTCTCAATGTAAAAGGAAATCATCATGGTAGTGTTGCAAACAGTCAAGCTCATGGGGAGGAGGAAAATGATGTTGGTGAAATTATGCTTGAGGAAGTGGAAAGGATAGTAAATAAACTCAATTGTCATAAGGCAGCAGGAATAGATGAAATTAGACCTGAAATGGTGAAGTATAGTGGGAAGGCAGGGATGAAATGGCTTCATAGAGTAGTAAAATTAGCGTGGAGTGTTGGTAAGGTACCTTCAGATTGGACAAAAGCAGTAATTGCACCTATCTATAAGCAAGGGAACAGGAAGGATTGCAACAACTATCGAGGTATCTCATTGATTAGTATACCAGGCAAAGTATTCACAGGCATCGTGGAAGGGAGGGTGCGATCAGTCGTTGAGAGGAAGTTGGATGAAAACCAGTGTGGTTTCAGACCACAGAGAGGCTGTCAGGATCAGATTTTCAGTATGCGCCAGGTAATTGAAAAATGCTACGAGAGGAATAGGCAGTTGTGTTTATGTTTCGTAGATCTAGAGAAAGCATATGACAGGGTACCGAGGGAAAAGATGTTCGCTATACTGGGGGACTATGGAATTAAAGGTAGATTATTAAAATCAATCAAAGGCAGTTATGTTGACAATTGGGCTTCAGTGAGAATTGATGGTAGAATGAGTTCTTGGTTCAGGGTACTTACAGGAGTTAGACAAGGCTGTAATCTTTCACCTTTGTTGTTTGTAGTTTACATGGATCATATGCTGAAAGGTATAAAATGGCAGGGAGGGATTCAGTTAGGTGGAAATGTAGTAAGCAACCTGGCCTATGCTGACGACTTGGTCTTAATGGCAGACTGTGCCGAAAGCCTGCAGTCTAACATCTTGGAACTTGGAAATAGGTGCAATGAGTATGGTATGACAATCAGCCTCTCGAAGACTAAATTGATGTCAGTAGGTAAGAAATCCAACAGAATTGAATGTCAGATTGGTGATACAAAGCTAGAACAGGTCGATAATTTCAAGTATTTAAGTTGTGTGTTTTCCCAGGATGGTAATATAGTAAGTGAGATTGAATCAAGGTGTAGTAAAGCTAATGCAGTGAGCTCGCAGTTGCGATCAGCAGTATTCTGTAAGAAGGAAGTCAGCTCCCAGACGAAACTATCTTTACATCGGTCTGTTTTCAGACCAACTTTGCTTTATGGGAGCAAAAGCTGGGTGGACTCAGGATATCTTATTCATAAGTTAGAAGTAACAGACATGAAAGTAGCAAGAATGATTGCTGGTACAAACAGGTGAGAACAATGGCAGGAGGGAACTCGGAATGAGGAGATAAAGGCTAATTTAGGAATGAACTCGATGGATGAAGCTGTACGCATAAACCGGCGAATGGAGGAGGATAGGTTACCTAGGAGAATAATGGACTCTGTTATGGAGGGTGAGAGAAGTAGAGGGAGACCAAGACGACGATGGTTAGACTCGGTTTCTAACGATTTAAAGATAAGAGGTATAGAACTAAATGAGGCCACAACACTGGTTGCAAATCGAGGATTGTGGCGACGTTTAGTAAATTCTCAGAGGGTTGCAGACTGAACGCTATAATGATAATGTATGTATGTATGTTTACGATCTCTTTTGTTAATTTAGAATTATTTTCCAGACTGAGTGGATCAGACTGTTGAGGCGCTGGCCTTCTGACCCCAACTTGGCAGGTTCGATCCTGGCCCTGTACGGTCGTATTTGAAGGTGCCCAGATACGTCAGCCTCGTGTCGGTAGATTTACTGGCACATTAAAGATATCCTACGGGATTAAATTAGGCACCTCGGCATCTCTGAAAACCACAATAGTAGTTAGTCTGACGTAAAGTCAATATCATCATCGTCATCATCAATTTAGAAATATTGTCATGTGTATAAATATCTTATTATCTCGTTTCGCGTTAAAATATTTCCTTGTGGCACATTAGACTGGGAATTAGTTGATCCTTTCAACAAACTAATAAAGGTAAGATATAACTGTACTTATTTGCGCGTCACCTTATAAGTATGCCAGTTGTCAATGGGACTGTCACCAATCAGCCTAGAGGCCCCGACAACTATGCAATCAATATTCTTCTCTCTGCTCTCACTCTGTAAATTTCCTTTCTCATCCCTTCTGAGTCCCCATGCCGATGGACGCTGAACTTGGAATTAAACGGTATCCAGAGTGTCACAGTTTCTCTCGATGACCCTGAAAACTATAGATTCGACCTTAATATCGGTCGTTTTCGATTATTTGTACATATCATCCCTCCCCGTGTGTGTGCTAGGGATGTTTTACCCCCACATTATTTTTTCCAGATAGTAAGACATGTGTGTACCAAATTTGCTTGAAAGCTATGCTGGAACATGCACGTAGCCTATACATACATAACCTCGGTCGTTTTCCCACACCTCATGGAGATTGGGGCTGAACTTGGACCGAAACGACATCCGGAGTGTCACTATCCATCTCAGCAAACCAATAGCTATGGATGTAACATTATTATGGGTCTTTTTCTATTATGTTTATATTTCAACCCCTTCTCACCCCCGTCCCTAGATCGACTAGTGGTATTTTACCCCATAGTATTTTTGTATATAGTTGCCATATAGTTGACATACATCTATTATCTCGGACATTTTGGACAATAATTTTCACCCCTTCTCAACCTCCAATCCAACTGGGGCTGAACGTAAACGGCATCCAGAGTGTCACAGAACCTGTCGGAACTACGAAAACTATGGATTCGACACTAATATCGGTCTTTTTAAGTTATTTTTACACTTTACACCCTCCCTAGGGTGCTAAGCGTGTCTTTCCCCCACAGTACATTTTTCAGATAATAAATCATATGTGTGCTAGTTTTAGTTGAGAGCTATGCTGAAACATACACGCATTCATCCGTAATTTCAGTTATTTTGGACATTTTCTTCTTTATCCTTTTTGTCCCCCGTGCCGATGGGGCTGAACTTGGACTTAAACTATATCTGAAGTGTTACTATTCACCTCAGTGACCCCCAAAACTATGGATTCTATAATAATATATGTCGGTTTCTAATAATGTTTATAGTTCTCCTCCATTCCATTCACGCCCTAAGGGGTGCTATGGGTGTCTTACCCCCACAGTATTTTTTGTGCAGATAGTAAGTCAAATGTGTACGAATTTTGGTTGATAGCTATGCTGGAAAATAATCTCGCTACTGTAGAATCCTTGAGCTGATGTCACCATGGTTACGGTCGTGTGTTTCTTTATCCAATTCATTTTTTTGCAAGTGGCTTTACGTCGCACCGACACAGATAGGTCATATGGCGACTATGGGATAGGAAAGGCCTAGGAGCTGGAAGGAAGCGGCCGTGGCCTTAATTAAGGTACAGCCCCAGATTTTCCTGGTGTGAAAATGGGAAACCACGGAATACCATATTCAGCGCTGCCGACAGTGGATTCGAACCCACTATCTCCCGGATGCAAGCTCACAGCCGCGCGCTTCTAACCGCACGGCCAACTCCCCCGATATCCGATTCCTAGAGCAGGTGTAGTGTGGTGGCAATAACTCCATAACGGTCCACAGGGCCTTACCAAGTTTAGTTAGCTTTGTCTCGTCCTTGTAAGACAAATACGATTTTTCACCTATTTTAGCCTATGTTTATGTGCCAAGGCGCCTGTTAAAATTTCTTGTAGACAGGGTTACACGCAGGGTCCTGAGAGGTAAGTAAACAAAATTTTGTTCATATTGGTTGAACGGTATGGGTTTTGCAAAAGTAACAGACAGACGGACGGATGGACAGACTGACAGAAATTCCGTTTTTTAATCGGCGTGGCAAACAGTGTAGAAGTACTGTACAGCTCGAGAGGTATCTTTCTTTACCTTAGTTTAAAGACCGTTTACATGGCCTGTCATGGCATAACTCCGTCATAATACTGGGCAAATAATTTGGTTTTGTATGCAAATTCACTCAAAACATTCTGCAGCAAGTTGAACAAAATAATTGTCGTACGGTCTGAACTAACGTTATAAAAACCAATAAAGCGTTTAACTAGCGAACCTGTGGAAACAACTGAACACTGCGATATCTTTGTGATACTAGTTGTTTCGTCTATTTGAACTGAACGACTATGCCGGCTATCTCGTACGCAGCTGTGAAGCTCACTGGATTTTTCTGCAATAATTTCGTCGCACATGTCCCTCGACTCTAGAACTTTGAGCAGTTGCTCATGCGGTCAAAACATTCTCGATACTCAGAGTGTGTTGCTGTTTGCCTTAATCTGAGAGCGAAGCTGGCATTCGTCTCCACTGCCCTCTACATGACGCTCCAGAATTGTATGCTCTCTGCATATTTATTGCGATTGGCGTCAAAATGGTCAATTTCGAGTGGATTTCACTGTATGAGAGAGTTTCCGTGTCGATGGGGGTTACGTGGAACTTCAAAGCATTACTAATTTCGGCGCTCATATAGACACGTGCGTACTGCGCGTGCTCTTCTTCCGGGAATTTACTCAGACCGAGCGTCCATGTAAACCGAAGAATACTCCTTGTGCCATGATGAAGAAGGATGGTTCACTAATTCACTGATACTCTAACACACGTGATGTTGAACTTCGTGCGGTAGCACGTGGTCGCGTTGTGGTTAACTTTCACACGAGTTTCACTTCACTGCTCTGCATATTTTTACTTCAATATTTCTCTGGTACACGCGACGTTATTTATCAGTCTCACTTAGAGAGGATAGTTCACTTGTTCACTAAACCCGCGTGTTGTTGAGCCTTATTCGGCAGCACGTGGTCGCATTGAAGTAAAGTTTCGCACGCGATTTTCATTTTCATTTAACATTTTCTCGAGTGCTCGCGACGTTATGTATCCAACCCACTTTTGACACCACTTTTTATTTGCGTTTTGATAAATAACACAAACTGGTTAGGGAATCCATGTATTTAGAGGATAAAACTATTGTTAGGTACAGAGAAAATTCGTGGTTGGTAGCTGCAAGTCTCACTGTGTCTACCATTCTTACCAACTGTTAAGTGTAAAATCACATTTGTTACACTGAGTTTGAATACACAATAATAATAATAATAATAATAATAATAATAATAATAATAATAATAATAATAATAATAATAATAATAATAATAATAATAATAAAGAACAATGGAAGAAAATTGGCAAACCGTTTGAGATACAGTGACACATATGCGAATAAGACCGTCGCCCAGCAGCGGTTCCTTTTACTTCAATTATAAATGGTTCCATACTATGGTGTTAATGGCTGTGGTGAATGCAGACTATGAGTTTATAATGTTCGATTTTGGCACCAGTGGAAGTGTTTCAGATGGAGGGGCAATTGAAAACACTCGGTTTTACGACAGATTGCTGGAGGGAAAACTGAAACTGCCGCCTGTTCACGAAAGTAAACAATCTTCCGTACGTCTTTGTGGGGATGAGGCTGAAAATTACTTGATTACTCTATAAAAAACAGCCATCTAGGCGTACTTTTGAGAATAAAAAGATAAAGTATAATTAACCTGTGTACTTACATCTCTATTTTCTTTCTCATTTTCATTCATATTTCCAGTGCTTCCTTGATCACCTTGTTAAACCAGCCACCTAGGCCTACTTATGAGAATAAAACGATAAAGTGTAATTAAGTTCCTTACTTATATCTCTATTTTCTTTCTCATTTTCACTCATATTTCCAGTGCTAATAGAAGGGAGCTCTTGTTCGTACAGAAAATGTAGATATTGATAGTACCACAGTTTGGGTATATAAATACTATCCACACCACGTGCACGTAGCATGGATATTTTAAATTTGTTAGCCTCCTTCCTATAACACGATCCTCTCCATCTAGTCCCTAAAAGAACTGGATCTTTGCGCCATTGTGGGGATTAGGCCTATCATGCACTGAATGCCATCACAGTACCCGAAGGGTACCAAATTCCTCATCTACAGGATATCAACAGTCAAAGCAGACAAACTCAAGTCTCAAGCACTGGCTTTATAAATTCAACAATTCACAAATCAGTACTCTTGATAGATCGGCATTTAGTGAAGAAATTCCCTAACCTCCTCATTGAGAAGCCTAATTTCGACTCCCCTGAAGTTACTGTTCATCACACAATCATCACCACGGGACCTCCACTACATGCACGAGACAGGCGCCTACCACCAGATAAGCTGGCCCAATCAAAACGGGAATTCCAAGAAATTATCAACCCAGGTATATGTCAACCTTCTAAAAGCTGCTGGTCTGGTCCTCTCCATCTAGTCCCCAAAAGAGTTGGATCTTTGCGCCATTGTGGGATTACCATGCACTGAATGCTATCACAGTACTCGATGGGTAACAAATTCCTCATCTACAAGATTTCAACAATCAACTCACAAGCAAAACCATTTTCTCCAAAGTCGAGCTCATTAGAGCTTAGCAACACATCCCTGTTGCACCAGATGGCATCCCAAAGACAGCCGTTATTACTCCATTTGGTCCTTTTTAATTTTTAAAAATCTCTGAGCCCAAGTTGACAGGTTCGACCCTAGCTCAGTCCGGTGATACTTGGTGCTAATATATGTCAGCCTCGTGTCGGAAATTTGCCGGTACGTAAAGGAACTCCCTTGGGAAATTTTTTTATAACCTCTGCCTCTCTGAAAACCGTAAAAGTAATTAAGAGGACGTAAAGCCAATAACATTGTTATTATCACTGTTTCCTAAACGTGATTTCAAATGGAAATACGAGGGTCGAGTCATAAGTCATGGCAACAATATATTTCTCGCGAACAGGAGACAACACGGAAAATCTAAGATATGCATTTGGAAATATAGGGAATGTACCTATACATAGTGCCTGAAGACAAATTCTGACTTCAGGAGATTCTCGTAGGAAAGTGACAGAACACAGGCCATTCGTAAACATTGTTTTATTATGGTATAGACAGCAAATACAAGACTACGTACAGAGGACAGGTCTCCACTGGTTAGAGACCTTTGAAATAATCACCCAAGGTTTCCACTGTGCGTTGCCAGCGGTGGGGCAGGCGCTGAATACCATTCGCTGCATGTGTATCCCCAACGTGTGACACCTCTCTCCGAAATGCTGTTACGATGTCCCCCTTGTTAGCAAACCGATGTCCACGTAATGGCTTCTTGACTTTGGGGATTAGATTATAGTCACCTGGGCTAAGATCATGCGAATAATGCGGGTGTGCAAGAACCTCCCACCCCACCGTTGTAAGCGACGCTGAACGATGGCTGCTGTGTGAGCTTCGCGTTGTCGTGTAAGATTATGGCGTTGTCCAAAAGATAGGGCATGGCATGCACACCTAATGCTTCCCGCAGCTCTGCATGCATTGGCGTGCATTTCTGCCGCGGAAAACTGCTATTTTAATATACTATCGCTCCTCCTGCTTGTTGATTTCCATTTTGTGACGCTCTCGCTCACGCTCTGAACTTGGGGGCAAGCTTAGACCCACACTGTTGTTTACATACACCGTCTAGTGGCATCATACGCAAGTACTGTACATACCGTACGTTTCCAAATGCATATCTTAGATTTTCCGTGTTGTCTCCTGTTCGCGAGAAAAAAATAGATACCATGACTCATGACTCGACGTATGACACTCGTTTTTGGTCTCGGTCTATTATGGAGATTTTATTTAGCTTTTCGTGAAATATTTGCTTTGCTTTAGGATTTTAAGTTGGAAAATGACTTCCTTTAATGGGAAAAGAAAGTGGTAAATGATATGATTGAAGAGAACTGAAAAACTCTTTACAATAATATTTTTATTTACAAATTGCTATACGTCGCACCGACACAGATAGGTCTTATGGAGACGATGTGATAGGAAAGGGCTTGGAGTGTGAAGATAGCGGCCGTGGCCTTAATTAAGGTATAGTCTGGTGTAAATATGGGAAACCACAGAAAACGCGTCCTCAGGGTTACCGACATTGGAGTTCGAACCGACTATCTCCCAAATGCAAGTTCATAGCTACGCAACCCAAAACCCGCTACCACTCACTCGGTATCATGCATATCAGTGGCATTACAAGAAGGGAAAAGAAATACATCAGGTTAACTTCTAAACACAGAGTAGGCTTAATCATGGCCATGAAGAACCAATTATACCCGTCAATAAAATCAGCGCTGTAAGAAATAAGTTGAGAAATCCACATTACTTTCTGATTATAATAAAGAGTAAGAGTGGTTACGAAACAAAATTAATTTTGAACCTACTTTGAACATTAGGATCATGCATATATGATCGGCCAACACGATGTATACATAGGCCTGTATTGGCATACTCTTTCACTGGATTTTCTGGATATTCGCTTTCAAAGACATGGCCATTCAGTGAAAGGAAAATACCTTCCCTTATATTTCCTAAAACATAATTTCAGTCTTCATGGTGAAGTTAAAACTTCAGCCGTATTGACGCAAGATTTATAACGAGGTGATGTAGAATAAAACATGCAAAACTTACGTGGAATTCCATTTAGAGAAGAGATGTGTCCAATGCCATGGTCGGGGATCCACCAACCCATCCCAAGCAGTGCATTTTCTTTTATAACCTAATGAAGAGTTGCGCACGCCATTTTCCACTGCTGGAATGGCTACGCGCATTGCTATTGGCTGTTGTAAAATTCGCTGTTACGTCATTGCCATTAGTGATTAGAAGCCAATAGCGCTGCCAACCCACGAAGTATAAAAACACGGCCGTGTCCAGGCCCTAGCCTAACCACTGTAGACCAATGGTGTTTCCTCAGGTAACTAGAGGCATAAAGCCGCTTCACGGCTTTAACCTGGGGCCTTACGCCCCCAGATCCCCTTTGCTTGTCCTCATATCACTAGTTTTGTCCAGACCCTACCCTAACCTATCCAGACCAATGGTCGTTTCCAGCTCCTACCCTAACCAATCCAGACCAATGGTCTTGTACAGGCCCTACCCTAACCAGTGCAGACCAATGGTGTTTCCTCGGGTAATTAGACGCCAAGGCCGCTTCGCGGCTCTAACCTGGAGGCTTAAACCCCCAGACTTCCTTTGCTTGTCCTCATATCGCTGGTTTTCTCCAGACCCTATCCTAACCTAGCCTGACCGATGGGCTTGCCCAGCTCCTACCCTGACCAATTCAAACCAATGGTCTTGTCCAGGCCCTACCCTAACCAGTGCAGACCACTTGTGTTTCATCAGGTAACTGGAGGCCTAAGGCCGCTTCGCGGCACTAACGCGGGGGATTACGGCCCCAGACAACCCCTTTGCTCAATGATGGTCTAGTTCCTAAGTAGAGTGGTTTTCGCTCGATCGCGTCGTCTGCGAGAAATGAACATAGGACAGTCACACCGCGCATAGATATTAGCGATACAAGCGGTAATCATGGTACTAATGTTGCGTGAACTCCACTAATAATAATAATAATAATAATAATAATAATAATAATAATAATAATAATAATAATCGTATGGCCTCAGCTACCGTGTGCAGACATTTCGATTTGACGCCATCTGGCTGTCTGCTCGTCAATTTCGACGTTCCGTTTTACTCTATGTCCGCTAGATGGCAGACAGAGTAAACCGGATCTCTCTTGGGCGACTATGGCTGAGATTTAATTAATTTTGTCGGGTAAATACCAAATGTATCACCAGAGATCTTTTACATGCCGACATCGTACGACATGGAGTGTCGAATGGACTTTTTTCCACCCTTCAAAAATCCGACTACCTCTGCCGGGTTTGAACCCGCTATCTTGGGATCCGGAGGCCGACACTCTACCACGGATCCACAGAGGCAGCTGTGAACTCCACTGAAGTTTTAACATGGTAAAGTCCAAAGAATATCATTCACGCCGACAAGGAAAGAAACCGTGAAATCAGTGCAAGTATACCAGTCCACAAGACGATAAGTGTCACACAAATGATTATTTTATTCGCACGAAAATTAATTTCAAATAAACATACCTGTGAAATGATACGCCATTGCCCTTTATGAACCTCCCTGTGCAACCATAAGCTGCCCAGGAGATTGATATTTTCCTTAAGAGAAGTATAATACTTCAATTTATCGAGAAACTCCAGTAGTGACAGTGCCAAACAATCCAGCTTTGGCCAAACAGCGAGCTCGTTCAACTTCGCACACGACTGCAGAGCCAGTGTTACCTCTAGTGTATTATGTACTAACTCTATGATCAACACTATCTTTAAAATTTTGGGGGCTTAATTTTCGATAGGAGTGCTTCCCGAAGTTCCTCATCATAATGCATGTCTGTTGAACTCTTAATATAGCTCTTCTTCAGTGTTGTATCAATTATCTTCTGCTTCCTACTTAGTCTTTCGTTAGTGGTATTTAATTTCTTGAGGCTCCTGTCTAGTACATCATTCTTTTAATCTTCTGCTAAGAAAAGTAACTATCCTCAGGAGATTGAAAGATGAGTTCCCTCTGATTATCAGCATTAACGTTTAATTTATCACCAGCACTAAAGCCTACAGAGTTAAAACTGGGGGAATCCAGTGTGGAAAGGAAAATCTGATTTGACACAATGGCGTTGATATAAAAATGATCTTACTGCGAGGTTTCGTGATAAATATTTCTAAAGATCTGAACTAATGTGGACTGCTGTGGGATCCAGTTTGAATCTCTGTCTTGGAATTTCCACTAATACCATTAATAACGAACGTGTCACATTTTTTTATACGTTCCGCCGTAAAATGCAGATCACATGTACGATTTTTATCACTCGATGGCAGATATTGTCATGTAATAAACTTCGACCCTTGGAAAACGGAGTGGGATGCTTTGAGGGTGAAAAGAAATGTGGTTTTCCATTCAAATGTTTATCGTAACCCGATCTATACAACCCGGGATATAGCATGATGTGTAGATATTCACATGCGATAGTAATTTGAAACATCTGCCGAATTATACGCCATACTTCTCAGATACTTACTGTACCGGGCGGTATACCTCTACGCGACGCAAGTTCAGATCTTGCGCCAATTGAAACTTCTCTACTGGAGAAACCCGGAACTTTAACAACTGAACTAACTCTACGGTTTATCAGAAGATGTCACTGAGTGTTTTTGATGTGCTTTTGTTTTTCATCGATCAAGAAGTGTGGACATTCAATAACAGATGTCTCTACCAAAAACTATGATAACGCACTCTGGTGTAAAGGAATGAACCTTCTTGGGGATATGGTGTATTCATAAGTTTTGTCTTTACTAAATTTTGTTCTGTGGTTTGTGGGTTGGCAACATTAATATTTTCTTTCCGCCTGTTTTGAATTTAGCCAATCAGTAATTTCTTGTAATTAATTTTCCTCCAATCATAGCTTTCTTCTTCGAATTTCCATGTGTAACTTCTTGTCAACCAATAAAAATTGAGTGGGTGTGTCTACTCATTCCTGAAAGCCTCGAATTTTCCGCGAGGGTACAAAAACTGCTGATTTTCTTGTCTCCGGGCCACTTCAGTAACATCTAGCTTAGTGTGTGAATATGTAGCAGGGGGCAGGAAGCGCCTCGTTCTTCAGGCAGCAGTTCTTCAACAAGGTAATGGCCTTTTACATCTGTATTTCTTGCTAGCTCAGCAGTTTAACTCTCGGGGAGGGTTCGAAACCTTTGATATGTAACCCATCTCTTTAAAACGTAAATCCCTTTTAACTCCATGTAAAAACTACAATCTCTTTAACTGTAAAGCGTGGATAGAGAGTGCCTTACCCTCTCGAGCTCCTCTTCATTTCTGAATTTGAGGTGACTATGTTTTCATAATCGTTTTTCTCTTCCTTCTTAATGTGTTAAATTTATCTTGTATACTAGTCACCTCCATAGATTGGGATTAGCCCCTGTGTGATCGGCCTAGCGCCACTTAGGTTTTAAAATGTGTATTTAGGAGTGCAAGTTGACGCCTCCAGTCCTCTCTGTATTTTGGGCCAGTAACTTAACCTGTTGTTTTTTCTTTTCCTTCATGCGAAGGCCCTGTAGGTTGGGTACATGATACCCCTGTTTCTATGTAAGTGTGCCTTGAGGGCAGGTAGAAGTAAAGTTTGTTGTGGCCTTTGATAGGCTTGTAAAATTGAGAGCAGGCCAGCTCTTTCTGGTATTTTGGAAGGTGCCTCTAGGAGGCTTGGTATTACTAAGCGGGAGCAGGAGCTCCATGTAATGAAGGGGTTTTCTGCTCTTTGGTAATTTGTGGTTGTGAGCCGTGAGCTCAGACTTTGGGGCTCGTAGCCCAGAATTTGTAAAGTTGCCTTGTACCTGATTTAACTGGTTGTTATTTGTTGTACGCTCTAAATTCTATGTCACCATGTTAAGTTTTGAAAATATAACCTTTGTTGAAATTTTAATTCATCTTTCGAACTTGTAGTTAGACCCATTCCAGCCCGCTACTTCTTTCACCTCGGACTTCCACGAATAACTCCGTAACAAGTGGTAGCAGAGCGTGGTTGAATGGGTCTCAATTTAGCCCCTTTTGACGGCTAAACATTGCTTTTGAGTCGAACTCTAACAATTTTCTCCGTCGCTGGAATTTTTCCATTTTTCTAAATTTGTAAAGTGTCTGTCATCATTCCCGGCCCTCGCGATGTCCTCCATCCCGGCTATTTGCGCAAGGAGGAATTAATCTATGAATTAATAATTAGAAATGTGCAATATGGAGGCACGGTTGCGGCCGATATCACTAAGCTTAAAGATTCCCTTGATTTGCCTATTTCCATCCCAACTTTGGGAGAGAAAGAGATTGACGACTCTCTCTTCACGATCACTGAAAATACTACTGAACTAGCATCCGTAGTTAGTTTTTTGAAGAAAATGATCCTTCTCTAAATCAACTTAAACGTGTGCAAGCTAGATTGTTTCATTTTACTAATAAGCAGACCCTACACGATCAATAAAACTGTCAGTACCGAAAAATATTGACAGTAATACTGATCGCGTGTGGACTGGAATGATGGAATGAGGGCCAGTACTGAAGCAGATCCGGATTTCCTGATCTGCGAGCGTCAGTACTGTAGAGTGGTGGGGATACTGACAGTTATACTGACCGTGTGAGTGCGCTTGTCATTATTTCTGTCAGTATCAACGGAGCAGCGGTGGACGATAAATGTGTTTCTCACCAAGGCCAAGCAGAGGTGCTTGTGGAACCGTCAAGCAGGCCTATTGCAAAAGTTTATCGAGCGATATGAAACGCTGCCAGAATAAACATAACACAATACTTTACATGTTTCCACAACTGCTGCACTGATGGAAACTGGTGACATTATAGCGGAAAACTTTAAATCTTCAAAATGTATACCAGTTGTAAGATCTCACTGTCACCGCTCATCTCTCTGCCACCGATAAACAGCACCGCATGTTTGTATTTTGCCTTATTACAAAAGGTTCTATCAATCTTCAAAATTTATACCAGTTGCAAGATCTCACTGTCACCGCTAATCTCTCTGCCACCGATAAACAGCACCGCATGTTTGTATTTTGCCTTATTACAAAAGGCTCTACCATTCGTAGTAATTTCGTAAAAGTACTCTCACGCATTCGGAGATAGTTCTGATAATCTTCTGCTTCGGTATATTGTGTTTCCCTCAACACTTCATATGAGAATACTCTTCTCTTTTCCTAAGCCAATCTTTAACCCATCGTTTACGTTTAAAACTGCGTTTCGTGCAGTACTAATATGATAGCTACAAAATGCCCGTCTTTTACGATCCATTTTGATAGAATACCGCAATTGCATGTTATAAATCTCATTCCGTAGTGACGGTTATTGACTTTATTTTTTAAGTGAGAATGCCGCAATGGTAAGCTAGTGCACTGGTACTGACCAAAATATTGACAGTAATAATGATCGTGTAAGGTCGCTACAATATTGATGCGTACTGTCAGTATTATTGACTCAGTATTACTGATCAGTATTACTGACCGTGTAGGGTCTGCTATAGAGTTAACGATCTGTTGTCTCTATAGTTGAAGGACATTCAAGGGGAGGAGGCTAGTGCTCTTTTCCAAAACCTTTCCAAATTGTCCAGTAAGGTTAGCCTATTGTTAACTGGGGCAGTCCCTCCTAAAACCGACCAACCCGCTACGGTAAACGTAGTTAGCGAGGAAGACTCTTCTAAAGGAGAAGAAAGTAGGAAACCAGTAGGAGCCCAACAAACCTCTGCCCCATTACACAACGAATCTGAACGTCGTAACTCGTTGAATAATGCACCTTCTGAAACAGATTCTCCGCCACTTAGGACTCTACCTACATGTCACCTGGCTTCAGCAGTTTGCCCCATCCTTTAGCAATGTCGCTCAGAGGTATTTCTAAGTTTTCTTTTAACTCTACCAGTGACGTTATTTCATTCTTAACGTTTTTATTGAATTCCAAGATCATGCTCTTGTTTTTTCTCTTTCCCCGTGTCAAATTCTGCAGATTATTTCTCCCTATTCAATTGGTGTTCTATCTGACAAAATAGTTAGGTCAATTGCCGAACAATCAACTATAGAAGAGTTTCATGCACACCTTCTGGCAAATTTTATCCCCGCTCGAGCTAGGTCATCGCTAATTCAAAAGTACTACTACCGAGTACAGCGTCTGGATGAAAACCTTGCCGACTTTATTCAAGATATCAAATTCTACACCAGAGTATTTGCCCTCCATTTTCCAGAAGATCAAATTGTTCACGCTATTGTGGAAGGAATTTCACCATCTTACAGGTCATACTTGTGTTTTGCATCGCGTCCGCAAACTTTTGCCGAGTTGGAGGCTATGGCTGTCTCAGCGGAAAGAGTTAGATACGCCGACACCTTACGTGTCGCGAAAGAACCCCCTCCATCTTCTAGTAATTTTCGGCCTCCACCTCGCCGAACCGTAACACCCCGCAAATGTTATGCTTGTGGGTCACCTGACCATCTTCGGAACAAGTGCCCCTTGATTAAAGCCAATGGGACCAGGAATGGAGCAGGGTCATCTCAAGGCTGTTTTAAATGCGGCGGTTTTTCCCATATTGCCAAGAACTGCCCTAATTCAAACAGCACCCCCTCCTGCTCCTGGTGCAACTTCCACCAACAATCATAAGTGACTAGTGGCTTCGGCTGAGTCGGCTATCTCTTCTTCCCGAGGCTCAGCCCCAAGTAAACCATCCGCAATCTTAGGGAAAAGTCAGTCTTCTAATTTATCTTTTGAAGGCCCCAAAGAATGTCTTAGGATTTCGGCGGATAATCCCGCCCACCGGTCCCATTTCTCAAAATTGAATTGAATAATGAGCCTGTAACTGCTCTATTAGATTCGGGCAGTGTGTGTCCCATTATTTCGGCCGAGTGGTACTCCCAATTGAAATCTGTTTGTAAACTTCCGGATTATTGTTCGTCTTCGGTTCAATATGTTTCGGCTAATTCATCTCCATTAGAAATTTTAGGTTTTCTATATGCCAAAATTCGTATTTCTAAATTTACTTGGAAAGTTAAACTGTTTGTGGCTAAGCACTTGTCTTGCCCCATTATATTGGGAGCAGATTTCATGTCTCACGCCGGTCTAGTGCTCGACATTCAGAGCAAGACGTGCACTTTCAAATTTGCTGGTAATTTCAAAATCCCTTTACTAAAATGTAATTCTGTATCATGTTCATCTGTTTCGCCTGCCCAGGATGAGATGTTGTTAGACCTTAGACATCTACCTGAGGACCAGGCCGAGAGTATTCGTAAGTTGTGTCAGTCGTTCCCAGATGTTTTCTCTGATACTCTTGGTGTTACTGACCTTATAGAATACAAGACTGAAGTTACGGATTCCATTCCAGTTCGGTTTCCACCTTATAGGCTGTCCCCACCTAAAATGAAGGCTTTGAAGGAAATCATAGATCAAATGTTGAAGGATGGTATTATTGGATTCTCTAAGTCGGCGTATTCTTCGCCTATTTTTCTAGTCCCGAAACCTCAAGGTGGCTTCAGGCCTGTGATTGATTATAGGGCTCTCAACCGGAAGGAGGTGTTACAATCTGTGCCCTTTCCAGACCTTCACTCTTGTTTTTCATGGTTTCGAAAGGCTAAATTCTTCACCATCCTAGACCTCAATCAGGCTTATAATCAGATACCTCTGGCGGAAGAATCTAAACATCTTACTGCGTTTGCCACTGATTCGAACTTGTATGAATACAACCGCGCGCCTTTCGGGCTCCCCACGGGAGCAGCTGTGCTTACGAGACTGCTAGACAGGGTCTTCTCCGACATCAAATTTACGAATCTATACCATTATCTTGATGATGTTGTCGTATTTTCTGAGACCTTTGAAGAACATCTAGATCATCTGAAAGAGGTCCTGAGTCGCCATCGTAAGGCAGGGTTAACAGTTAAGCTGTCCAAAGTTGCTTTCGCTAAACCTTCCATGTCATTTCTAGGGCACATTGTGTCGCCCGATGGTGACGCTGTACATCATTCTAGAACACAGGCCATCCGTGATTTCACACCTCCCAAGGACATTAAAGGTATTGCCCGATTCATCGGGATGGTGAATTTCTTCAGGAAATTTATTCCTAACTTCGCTCATAGAGCGGCGCCCTTGTACCTTCTTCGTAGGAAAGGCAGCAAATTTGAGTGGGGGCTTTCTCAACAAGCCGCTTTCGAAGACCTCAAATTAGCCCTTTGTAATGCCCCTGTCCTCGCTATACCCGATTTCTCTAAGAAATTCATCGTCCAAACCGACACGTCGTCGTCGGAAGTGGTTGCAGTCCTTCTTCAAGAGACTGAACTAGGGAGGCGACCCATCGCCTATGCATCTAGGACTCTTTCGGCTCAAGAAGCCAAGTATTCCATCTATGAACTTGAAGGTTTAGCAGTCTTCTTTGCTCTAGAAAAGTTCCGCCTCTATCTGGAACATGTCAAGTTTGACTTGGAGACTGATCACCAAGCCTTAAGTTGGGTCTTAGGTAGGCCACGTCGCACTGGTCGCATAGGCCGCTGGGCCATCAGAATTTCTGCCTTCCAATTTGATGTTAGGTATATAAGAGGAACTGAAAACGTGGTTGCTGACGGACTAAGCCGCATGTTTTCTAATGATGTAGAGACCCCTGAACAGGTTGATAGTTCTTCACCTCCCGAGCCCATATTACCTGAGGTTAATGCCATCCTAACAGATGCTCCCATGTTGTTTAGGGATCTTGAAAAATATCAACGT